>NW_024039249.1:0-520636 GCF_016077235.1 Cyprinodon tularosa | reverse complement strand
TATAAGAAGGAAGGACTTGATGGACTTTTATTTTTCTGATGTTGAGTCAACTGTTTACATGTGACTAAGTTCAATACACCTTATATATTTCCGCTAATCTGTTGTCCAGTGTGTTATTTGGGGTGGATATCTGAACCTTTGTGCAGGTGAAAAAACCAACAGCCTCCTCACTGAACCTAGACTAGATTCTCCTTCTGGGTTATAGGTACTACATATTTGTATTACTAATACTAGTAATAAAGGAGGGGTTACACAGGTATCAGAGCAAACAGTCTGTTAACCAAACAGAAAGTTTGACGTCAAGCTGTGATTGAGACTAAGCAGGTAAACAGAGATTTGTAAACCAAGTCGGGAAGTCCAAGAAGCATCCTGGGGTTGAGACTAGGCATGAAAATTATGGATAATACCCTGGAACGAAGACAACTATTGAGATCATCTAGCACTGACTAAAGGGACAGTGGAACAAAACAAAGTGAAAAAAAAAACATGATAGAGATGAATGGAATTATCATAAAACAGGACAGAAGGACCCAGTATTCAGGCGAGACTAACAGTAGAAAAGTTTAGAGTCTTTATTAAAACAAAGAGCACAGAGCGCGGAGCAGTGGATCTACAGTGGCTGCGGGGGGATGTGGGGCACCACCTATCACTGGCACTCTGATTAGGGAAGAATCACAGATAAGTGACCACAATAAACTGACGGAAGATGATTATCCAAGTGAGTCACTTACCTGGTTTAACAGTTCAGTCCCACTCCCAAGAGTGAGGCAGGATCCAGCCAGTGGACTGCCAAATGAGATGCAGTAGGAGCTGCAGCAGCCTCTGTGAACAGGCAGAAGTCGGGTCAGGGAAACAGTCCAGAACAGGATGGTTTTGAGATCCAGGAGTCCATAACCCAGTCAGGGGTTCCAATCAGAACAGGAACAGACAGATCTAGGGTTCCATGAGTCCAACAGCGAGCTCAGGTAGAAACGTTTAGACGGAAACAGGCAGGATCAGTAGTTGAGAAGCAGAAACAAGACATGGTATCAGGAAAACTACGGAACTTTAAACTAGCTGCCTCCACTGAGCCAAAACAGGAACCAGGCACGCTCAGCAGACAAGAGCCAGGACACGATGAGGAAATACCAAGACCAGACAAAAACCCTCTCTAACTACTGGCCTCCAGGAATGGGAACATGAACTATGGAAAAACGCAAAGATCTCAAACTCAAAAACTAACAAACTCAAACAACGATCTGGCCCAATAGCTGGGCTGAGCAATATATATAAGCAGTAGGAGCGAATGGAAAACATGAATGGTAATTAGTAACCGGGGAGGGATTGGCAGGTACGTGAAGGGAGCAATTAGGTCAGCTATCAGGGCAGAGAACATGACAGGAATTAAGTTTAGGTAAGTTATGGAGATCGAGAAGCAGCAGCAGATCTGACAGATCGAGTGGTCTAGTTATGTAAAAAAAAAAAAAAAAAGGCAGAATGTTTCTTCTTTTTCTCAGGTCTAAAATTGAATAGAATTTGAGTGATCTGGTGATTGCCACATGGAGGGCATCATCGTTATATAAGTTCTGCTTTAAAATTAACACTATACAACTGCATTACTAACTCAACTTTTATTGAGAAAATAGGCAAAAAAATAGACAAATTAAATAAAGAATTTGTTCATGTTTAAAAAAAATAAAGGCTTAACATTGTGTAATCTATATAGGTGTTACTTTCAATGTTTAGATACATGTATTTACTGTGTGCCTATGGGAGACTCCTTTTATTGTAGAGGTTGGTGTTTGTTTTTCTTTTCTTCCTTCTCGTTTCTTGCAAGTGTGGAAGATTACTTATAGAAGTTATTATTTATTTTCTGTTTTCTTTTATTCTCCATCTTTCTCTCTACATATATATAATTATTTTCCCGTTACCCTTTCTCACATCCATTTCTGTCTCCATTGCATATGTTTCTTTTTCAAAGCCACTTCTCAAAAAGTTTCATACACAATTACCAAATGGAACCTTAAGGAAACAGCCACGATAGTCCATGTGCGAAAACAAATCTGCTGAGCTATTGTTCACCACCTGGACATTGATTTTCAGTGCTATTGGCAAACGGAACACAAAAAAAAGGCAAATATTCCTCTTTATTTAACTTGTACTTTAAGCCATTTGAAGAAACTGTGCCAGATGCAGACACTGTAGAAAGTAGGAGTACTTCCTAATGCAGACTTCATCCTGGGATAATTTTTTTTGATATAGATACATTAATGTCTGGGACTGCATGCATTTAGTCATTCAAACTGACTTTTTGGCAGGGTGAGTCTAAAAACCAATCTACCGCCTGTATTATTCAGTGTTTTTTTGGAAATAGTGTTGCAGAGATGGCATCCTCTCATCACATCTGGTAGATTTTGTTGAAGGCCATAGGAAAGCTGGCATGCACCTGCCAGGAAAACACTGTATTGGCCAGAAAGGTGGAAAATAAAAATGTCAGAGTTTGAAGCAAAATGAAAAATAAAAGAAATTGGCAGTTAGTTACTTTGAAAATATAAAAAAAAATGTGGCATACAAGAAAAGCACTTTGTTTATTGTATAAAAGTGTTTTTGTAAACAGGACTGAAATACAGAAATTTAATAATGTGAAGCAAAAATGTAGCAAATCAGATAACATATGAGTCTTGATCCAGCATCATTATTCGATCTATGTATAGAAATGTTCCCAGATGAGAATGATACCAATGACTGAGATTTCACTGTCCTGTTGTAAACGGCATTTTATTAGATTCCATGATAGAAAGTTTAACTATTGCACTCCATGGTAAAGTAAAATATATCTCCTAAACTGCTCAGCATGGGGTGCTTGAATATTTATTCTGACAGAGAAAAATTAAAGTATGTGTGCTTTTGTGCTTTGTGCAAACAGTAGCTATGTTTACATTGACACAAATAATTGAATTGAAGTCCTGATCAGGTCAAAAATGTGCTATGTAAACAGAGATGGCAAAAGTACTCACTTTCTGTACTTGAGTAAAAGTACAGATACTTGTGTTAAAAAATACTCTGGTAAAAGTGGAAGTACTGATTAAACTTCTTTACTCAAGTAAAAGTAACAAAGTACAGGCTTGTAAATTTACTTAAAGTATAAAAGTAAAAGTAGAAACCACTTTTTTCATGCCGTTGCCTACATTTTAAATGGATGTCTGCCAATAGGACTAGATCTCCGTTGTGTTCATTTTCAATCATCTCTTCGTCCATAGAACTATGCTAACGCCACCGCCACCAAGCTGCAATGATTTGCCGCGAATGAATACCGCCGAATCTGTCGATTCATCTTGTAGTGGTGCGTCAAATGCAACGTAGATTCCCATCAAATTAGGTTGAATTTGATATTGATGACGTGAAAAATAATAACGGTAACTCCATTGAAATGATTCAAAACTAAAGTAACAAGCCAGTTTTTTTTAAAATGTAAGGAGTAGAAAGTACAGATATTTGTGTAAAAATGTAAGGAGTAGAAGTAAAAAGTCGCCATAAAAATAAGTAGTAAAGTAAATTAAAAATATCAGAAAAATCTACTCGAGTACAGTAACGAAGTACAAATACTTCGTTACTTCCAATCTCTGCATGTAAACATGTCAGACTGGATAATCTAATCAGATATGGTCTAATCAGAAAGACATTTAATTCAAATCGAGAACGGGTGTTTTTTTTTTTTTCGCCATTCCAAGATCATTTGGAGTAACATCATCTCCTCTGAACATGTCTGCGCCATCACCGGGATGTTTTTCTCTATACCAACCTTCATCCACTCGCTCCTAATCCTCATAGCTGAAGGATGTTGCTCTAAATGTAATGTCCGGATGATTAAGCCTTCTATTGTTCAGATAGAAGTATGATTGGAATCGACCATGATCCAGATGTAAATCCAGGACTCCCCTGACTGGGAGCATCTCTGGAGGATATGGTGAACCCAGGTCCACCATTGCATTTGGTTTCCCCACATTAAACACAGCACCAAGAGGTGCTCGGTAAAATCCGGGTCTTCCATGTTTAGTTGAAACAAGCACAAAGTTTGGACAGAAGCTATCTAGATTAAAGTGCAGTGGAAGGTAATTGCATATTACAATTAAATGATGTTATTGCAAATGTAAATGTAAACTATTGGTACTGTGAATAAACAGTGGGCAGTGCAAATATAAGCAGTCGGAAGGACAAATCAATATTCAGTCGAAGTGAGTAGTGCAAGATGAACTTTGACTGAATATTGATATGCACTGCCGATTCTGTTGGGATCTGGAGGCTTTGTCCACCTTCTCCACCAGAGGGCGCACGAGATCTCCTGAGGGCATGAGCTGACTGCAACACCTGTCTTCCATCTGCTCATCAAGGAAGCCCTATTTAAGGAGGAGGAGGATAACACTTCCCTGCCAGAGTGTTTGCCAGTAATGGTAGAGCTAGACCTGAGCCAAACAACCAGATCTGAATCTCTGACTTTTTGTGAACCTGCCTGACCCTGTTTCTCTCTGCCTCACAGATTGAGTCCTGTCTGAAGACCTGAAATCCTGGAGAATTATCTCTGTCTGGAATCTGCCTGCCTGCACTCAGTTAAGCCTCTGTCTTTGCCCTCAGCCCTCTGCCTGCCGACTAGCCTCTGGACCCTCAAGGTTCCCCCCCTGCAGCTCCGCTCCACCTTTGAGCAGGTATTTACTCCAACATCTGAAAACCTGCAGTTTACCTGGATCAACACTAACTCCTCTGTCCTCCTCAGTGGTGTTCCCCTCGTGACCTGTCTGCCGAGAGCCAAGAACCAGTTCATACACATTGTAAATTTGTAAATAAACCTTTGAACTTTTTCCCTGTCTCACGAGTGTTTCTGCATGTGGGTTAGACACCTTAAACCCAACATGACAGATTCCTTATATTTACACTGCCCACTGTTTATTCACAGTACCAATTGTTACCATATACATTTGCAATAACATACTTTAACTGTAATATGCAATTAGCTTCCACTGCACTTTAATTTAGATAGCTTCTGTCCAAACTTTATTTATTCATTTTATAGTAAAACCCTTCTGTATATATGCTATTGTACATAACTGTAAAGCCCTTTTTATGGTAATATCCACCTGCATATTATATTCCATACATATCCAGCTGTAAATTTAGTTCATAACACTAGTGATCTATATATTATATTCATCTATTAGTAAGATCCTGTTTATAATGGTATTCATCTCTATACTTATTCAGTAGGAACCCATGTCCTGTATTTATGGAACCATTATTTATCCTGCACTTGCTGCTACTGCACTTCTGGTTAGACCTAAACTGCATTTACCACCACCTCCACCCACCGACTGCACCAGCCAAGAGTCAAGCTCTGCACAATGGGAGATAGGGCCTTCCAGGCAGTTGCCCCACAACTCTGGAATGGCCTCCCAGAGTCCCTTAGGGTCCCACAGAGTGTGGAGGCGTTCAAGAAAGGCCTCAAGACATTTTTATTTAAAATGGCCTTTGAACATTAGTTAGTATTTTATCTGTGTGGTTTTATGGTTATTTTACTGTTTTGTTTTTACTACGTATGTTATTTTATTGTAATGTCTCATTTTAACTATGTATGCTGTTTTTATTGTACGGTTTTCTTTTAACTATGAATTTTGTAGCACTTTGAGATTTTTTTTAAATGTAAAGTGCAATACAAATAAAATGTATTATTATTATTATTATTATTATTATTTTGTTGCCTTGTACACGTACCTGTGCAATGACAATAAATTTGAATCTAATCGAATCTAAAACATAGTCTTCTCCTACTTGATAAAACCATTGTAAGATACTGTACTAATACTCTGATTTCTGAGACATTAAATTTGGGATTTGTAAGAAATTTTCATCAGAATCATGTGAAACAGAAGCTTGAATTATTTACCTCTCCATATATACACAATATTATGTATAACTACTGAATGAATATTAATGGTGTAAGATATATATGTAGCCTATATACACTCACCGGCCACTTTATTAGGTACACCTGTCCAACTACTCGTTAACACTTAATTTCTAAGCAGCCAATCACATGGCGGCAACTCAGTGCATTTAGGCATGTAGACATGGTCAAGACAATCTCCTGCAGTTCAAACCGAGCATCAGTATGGGGAAGAAAGGTGATTTGAGTGACTTTGAACGTGGCATGATTGTTGGTGCCAGAAGGGCTGGTCTGAGTATTTCAGAAACTGCTGATCTACTGGGATTTTTACGCACAACCATCTCTAGGGTTTACAGAGAATGGTCCGAAAAAGAAAAAACATCCAGTGAGCGGCAGTTCTGTGGGCGGAAATGCCTTGTTGATGCCAGAGGTCAGAGGAGAATGGCCAGACTGGTTCGAGCTGATAGAAGGGCAACAGTGACTCAAATAACCACCCGTTACAACCAAGGTGGGCAGAAGAGCATCTCTGAGCGCACAGTACGTCGAACTTTGAGGCAGATGGGCTACAGCAGCAGAAGACCACAGCGGGTGCCACTCCTTTCAGCTAAGAACAGGAAACTGAAGCTACAATTTGCACAAGCTCATCGAAATTGGACAATAGAAGATTGGAAAAACGTTGCCCGGTCTGATGAGTCTCGATTTCTGCTGCGACATTCGGATGGTAGGGTCAGAATTTGGCGTCTACAACATGAAAGCATGGATCCATCCTGCCTTGTATCAACGGTTCAGGCTGGTGGTGGTGGTGTCATGGTGTGGGGAATATTTTCTTGGCACTCTTTGGGCCTCTTGGTACCAATTGAGCATCGTTGCAACGCCACAGCCCACCTGAGTATTGTTGCTGACCATGTCCATCCCTTTATGACCACAATGTACCCAACTTCTGATGGCTACTTTTAGCAGGATAATGCGCCATGTCATAAAGCTGGAATCATCTCAGACTGGTTTCTTGAACATGACAATGAGTTCACTGTACTCAAATGGCCTCCACAGTCACCAGATCTCAATCCAATAGAGCATCTTTGGGATGTGGTGGAACGGGAGATTCGCATCATGGATGTGAAGCCGACAAATCTGCGGCAACTGTGTGATGCCATCATGTCAATATGGACCAAACTCCCTGAGGAATGCTTCCAGCACCTTGTTGAATCTATGCCACGAAGAATTGAGGCAGTTCTGAAGGCAAAAGGGGGTCCAACCCGTTACTAGCATGGGGTACCTAATAAAGTGGCCAGTGGGTGTAAATATTAAGGACAAGGCTAGTTTTTGCTGCAGTGGACCTGACAGTGTTGGTGCTTTCGGTCCATATTTACCTGTGACACAGTTAGTAGTGAGTTTTAATGCCACTCTAGAGCATCTCTTGTACACATTTAATTGGCTTTCTTATTTCTTTGACTGGGGAAAATGAAGTTAATAGTAACAGAAAATTGTATATACCTTTATTTCTACACAAGAAGGTATTAAGAACTTACTAAATTAACATTCTACCCTATAGCTTGTAAGAGATGCTTAGCAAACAAATGTAACAGCTCCAGGTAGTAAAAACCAAGAATAAGATTATACAAATATGATGAGGGTTGCAGGAAGGCCATGGCTACAACCATAAACAGAACAAGTAGCCGGAGGGCTTTGAAACACTGAGGGGTTGGTGGGAGAGTTTCTCCTCAACAAAAAATCTGATGCATTTAAAGCTGTGGCCTTCTTAACCCTGCACTGCATCACTGTATTATAACTACTAAGTTGATATTCTAAGCATAGAAACAGAGGATTTCACTATAAAGTTAATTCAAAGTGCTTTACAAAAGAATAAACAGACAGTAGTGAAAAAGGACATTTCAGTGGTATAGTAATTGTAGGTGATGGACTCAAAACTTAAACTAATAATGTTTTAGTAAACAGTTTAATAGAAAATAAATAAATGGTAAATGTCATGTACTTACATAGCACCTTTATTCAAGTTAGGAGACTTGACCAAAGCGCTTTACACTACATTCATTCACCCATTCACGCACACTCACACACTGATGGTGGAAAGCTACATTGTAGCCACAGCTGCCCTGGGGCTCACTGACAGAAGCAGGGCTGCTGTACACTGGCGCCACCGGGCCCTCTGACCACCATCAGTAGACAATGCAGGTGAAGTGTCTTGCCCAAGGACACAATGACACTGAAAGTCAGAGTCAGGGCTTCAACCGTCAATCCTTCGATTTCAGGGCAAACTCCTACATCAAATGCCACTGTCGCCCTAATAAATAAATAAATAAACAAATAAATAAATAAAGGAAGTTTTGGCCCTGTGGTTAAAGCAGTGCCCTCGTGATCTGAGAAGGTTATAAGTACCCGGTTTGATCCCCACAGCCTCCACTCTGGCTCCATGAGCAAGACCCTTAACCCCACAATTGGTCCAGTGTGAGATGAATAAATTTAATTTATAAAATGGTTATTATAAAAGTCATAGGCAACCCCCCATAGAAAGGTTTTTAAATGGATTTTACAAAGACTCTGCGTTACTGTGTCTCCATTTTCGGAGACTTTTAGCCTTTAGGGGAGCTAAAGTCGACCTGTAATTTTAAGGCTTAAGGCTCCTGAAGGCCACTGGCAACACTGCACAACACGAAAGTGGTCTATCAGTGGTTTTTCTAAAAGTTTTTGTTTTGCATTGAAAATACTGCTGTTAGCATTGTTAAAACCTTAACTTTGATAGTGTACGGTGCTAAGCTACTAGCAAAGGCATTTTCACTAATGGCAGTTGAGTTTTAACTATGTCTTCTGGTGCGTAGGAGGCAGGAGCTACAAAGGACCACCTCCAAAAACCACAGTTTGATGTTTTATTTCTGTAGCAGTTATGTCTTTACGTTTGGAGGAGCAATGTTGATGCTTGTATCTGTTGTTTGCCCCCTAAAATATAAAACAAATTTACTCACAATAATGCATAGCAACATTTCTAAAACATATTAGAACAGATATAGATTACAGTTGATATTTGATGATTTACAGGGTTAGCGGCAAATCGCGCCATAAACCCGATGAACCTGAGTGAAGTTGACCCTTTCATTGGGCCATATTCTGCAACTTTTCTTTTGGGTTTTGTTGAGTATTTTTTTTTTCCAAGTATCTCTGTCATTTAAGACTTCAACGTAACTGTTGCTTGCTTTAAGCCAAAAAAAAAAAAGCAATTAAAAAAGAAAATTAGCGGCAACTGTATATTTTTTCAAGGTTAAACCAAATTAATAAACTGACTTAGAGCCAGATCTTTAGAATATAATCAGTGGAGGCTTTCTTATGTGTGAAGAGTTACATTTAATCTTACAGCAACATACAACCTTACTTTGTCAGTTATGATCAGTTTGTATTTAGGTGAGACAAACAATCACGCTAAAGCAGTTTCCTGTCATGAAGTGCTTATTTAACTTGACCCACATTAACCTGTTTTCTTCTCTATGTTAATTTGGGAGCAATTCATCATCCTGTTGTGCAGCGTCCCACCTGTCTTTTCTCATTATAAATTAGCCTTAAGCAAGCAATGTGTTTTGTTGCTACTGTATTACAAGCTTGATGTGGTAGCTGCTGTTAATGTAATTATTTGAAAAATAAAATCCTTAATTGCTTAAAAACCTTCTGGTAAAGAATGAAAACCCTGTTAGCATGAAGCAAGACTTTTTGGGCAGTATTGTATCTGGTAAATAAATTGATTTGGTAAGCAATTGATTGGATTGATTTACTTACTAATTTATAATCATGTCCATATTTATGCAAGATAGCTTTTTAGGTTGGGGAAAACCCTAAACTCCGTAGTCTAACATAAGGGTGCTCAACAAATATTTAAATATTGTAAGAATAGCATTGAGAATGTATATACATGTTTGTCTGCATGGCAATGTGAGTCCTGCATGGACTAAACTGTGAACTTTGAAATCCTGCAATTTCATCTTACAGTTTGAGCTGTAGCTGAGTATATCGACTGAAAATATCATTCAATGTGTGTCCAGCCTTAGTGGACTCACTCGCATCAAGTCATTTCTGGTGCTGTTTTTAGCTACGAGAGAGAAGTTTCTCACAAAATATTCAAAAAAGCCTAAATATGCAGGTACAATTTGATTCAAAAAAATATTCATTGTATATTTTTTTAAACACTGATAAAAGTGAGGCTCTAACCTCCCTAAATCTCCAGCAACTAAATCACAGGATAGAAGGCAGGTGTCCAGCCTGCAGAGATGATGTGTTCCAGAAAGATCTCCTACCCAGAAAAACTTAACCCAGGATCATGACAGTGGAAGTTATCTTCTTGAAAAGTATAAAAAGCCTTCTTGTTTTCTATGAAATAGATATGAATGTTTTGTGAAATAGAGAAAATCCATATGAACTGACAGTAGCAGGTTTAGATGTGCTTCTGTCAAGCAGCTAAACAATCCAGTCTGAACAGAGCATACAGATAATGGGGAATGTAAATTACTGTTCAATATAGTTAACATTTCTTCCACAGATCTGTTCCTCTGTGTTTCCCAGGTTTTTAGCAATCCTTACCTTTGTTACTTCTCCCTGCTTTGCTCTCCTCTTGTCCGGCCCTGTCTCACCCACCCTGCCTTTCATCATCTATTCCCTGTCCATCTTCTTTTCTTCTTACCTACACAGAATAATCCATCAAAGGCCTGTATGCTAAAACACCAACCTGCTGCAGAGTAACATCAATCAAACCCTCCCACCCTGTCTAATTCAGAAAAAGAACTCCCTTTTTCTCTTAAAGTAGAAGACCGGCTTTTAGGGGACACACAGTGGTTTACAGAGGTCATCAATTTCACGCACACTTAAATGGAGTGCTGCTACAGGTCATAAAACACTGCTTGCACTACATTCATCAGTCATCTTTAGATCGACTGGCAATGCCGCCCACTTCCTACAGTTCTCTTCCCCCAGGCTGCATTTTCTGCTGCCTCTGGACATTTGGGGATGTGTTGATGAAACAGGAAAAGTTAGGAAGAGACACTCTGCTAAAAAAAATAGGCTTCCGTCACATTCTTTTTATGCATTTATAATTGACAGATTTATTCATAGTTTTTGAAGAAAAGGAAAAGGTTAAAAGGATACTAAGGGACCAGAAGGGTCACGGAAATGCTAAGTGGAGAAAGTAAAGTTAAAAGATAATACATTTGCAAAAATGATTTCAAAATACAACGTGAAAAAGAAAATTAAACCGGTAAAAGGAATTACCTTTAAAGATGTTTGATAAGAAAAGGTTTTTATAACTTGATTTATGAATCATGGCTTCACAAATGCTGTCTAGGGCAAATAATTACCTGGAAGCAGAAAGGTTTCAGCTGCACTTCATCTAGAAATATCAGTGTATAATTGTTGTAAATGGTATCTTCTAAAGAGTTACCTTTGTTCCATTTCTATCAATGTTTTTGGCAACGAAGACATACAGTATATGCATATGAAAACAAAGCAATGACTACTGCTTTGCACCTGTACTGTAATGAGTAACTTATGGATGTCACTGAGCATCCATGATCTTTTTACCCCTGGACTGAGCATTCAATCTAATAGCTTATAATCCGAGAAATTTAAAAATATTGTGTAATGAAATTATTAAATTACAAGACTCGGGCAAACAGATCCAGAATCTGGGCAGCCAGAACAGGTTTGTCAAAAGATAATCAGTTATTGACAGCTCTGGATAACCGTGACTCATCAGCTGGGATCAACTTGCTGGATTATCTGTGGAGACAAACATTTAGGTTAGTGATCACTAGGCTCAGACAGGGAAAAATAACTAGCATTTGAATCACTAACCTGGTTCTCGGTTCAGTCCGTGTCAAGAGGATGGAGTGGAAACTTTGAATCTATTTGACTGTATGATCTAGTTGAATTGTAAAGTGCCTTGAGATTGTCATGATGGGTATCAGGGAGGCCCAATATGCAGAACACTGACGACACGGATGGAAAGTTTAACAGAGTTTATTTGCAAGTTCACACATATAATAAAGACTGATGCAATGGTTCTGGGCTGGGACCGGTTCACTGGCGTCTGTGAGAGAGACAGTTTGGTTAGCGAAGGCTTGGCAGAGACTTGACTTTATTGTGTTCAGATTTGTACCTTGATGAATGTAGATGAGGCTTTGGGGGCGGAACTGTTGGGTCCGGAGAAAGCTTGGTTTGGCAGAGTCCTTAAGCTGTTTCAGCGTCTTACTTCTAAAGGCTGGTTTGACCTTGGCTTGTGTTTCCAGCTCGGAAACCTGAGCTGCTAGGAAATCCAGAGAGTGAGTCTTCAGGTTTGGCTCGGAGGGCAGGCTCGGCAGGTTAAGCTCTTCCAGAGCTTCACAGTAGGAAAAAACAGGAAACCTGGAAGCAGAGACAAAAAGGTTAGAATCCAGGTTTGACTCAAAGGAAACTTGGTTCACTAGGGATCTACGGCTTAAGTGCTAACCAACTGATTAAGACACTGCGGCGTCGAGGCAAGGTCTGAAGGCAGCTTAAGTAGTCCAGGTCCTCCAGATGATATCATCAGCTGCAGGTGTGCAGAGCAGCTCAGCAGGGAGGATCCAGGGCGGACTCTGCTGGAGAAAAGGTGTATTTCTCCAGCTCCCAACAGTACCCCCCCCTCAACGACCGCCCCTTGACGGTGCGGAAGAGGTAGACGGGAGGGAACGCTCATACTCGTTGATGAGATAAGGGTCGAGGATGTATGAACCAGGAACCCATTGTCGGTCCTCCGGACCGTAGCCCTCCCAGTCGACGAGGTACTGCCAACCACGACCTCGCCGACGGGAGTCCATGATCCGGCGAACAGTGAAGGCCGGATGTCCATCGACTTCCAGGGCGGGTGGAGGGGAGTCGGATGGAGGGCAAATGGGACTAGAGATGACTGGTTTTACCTGGGAGACGTGGAACGTAGGGTGAATGCTGAGTGTCGGGGGAAGTTTAAGACGGACGGCGGAGGGGTTGATGACTCGAGTGATCTTGTATGGGCCGATGAATCTCGGGGATAATTTGCGGGACATCCCCTTGAGGGGAATGTCCCGGGTGGACAGCCAGACCTCCTGCCCTATGGCTGGGATTGGGTACAAAGGTGCTGGCTTGACTACCTGGTTTGGTTTGCTGGTGAGCTGACATGTATGACAAGTCCTTATAAACTGAGCTACATCTCTTTTAAGACGTGGCCAGAAAAAATTACGGAGAATACGGTCATAAGTTTTACGTACACCCAGATGACCTGCTACGTCACCATGTGATGTTTGTAAAACCTTGTTTCTCAATACAGTTGGGACAACTACCTGAAAGACTGGATCTCCCAAACCCTGGTCACTATGTGGAACCCATTTCCTAACTAAAACTTCACCCAGAAGGAAATAACACATTGCATAGTCTCTCACAACTGACTCAGGCACAACATTAGCAAAAAGATTAGACAAAGTTGTATCAGCTTTTTGTTCAGCTACTAATGTATCTTTAGAAGTAGACAACTGTTCTGTCTGAAGTTTGAATGGTAACTCAAAATTTTCTGGCTTAACCTCACCCTCTTTAACTCTAGAGGCAGCACGGGTTACAGCACAAACAGGAAATACATCAGAAGGCACACTACTACACTGCAAAGATAGACCTACAGGGGACACAGAAGTTGGGTTTTTAAAGATGTTGGGATTGCCATCTGCCCACACTTTACACCCTGCAAGGTCATTCCCGAAAATCATGTGCACTCCCTCTACTGGCAACTGGGACCGCACCCCAACATCTACATCACCTTCTACAAAACCACAAGCTAAAGTGACTTTATGTAAAGGAGAGGAAAATGGAACTAACCCCATGCCCTGTACAATGACACAACAACCAGTATCAGACATTTTAGAAAATGGCAACACAGACTCTAAAATAAAAGAATCCGAAGCTCCTGTATCTCTCAAAATTTTAATTGGGACTCCTTTGCTATCACCAACCAAAGACACTACACCATCAGAAATAAAAGCTGAGAAATCACAAGGAGAAGAACCAACCTTAACCTGTGACTGCAACAGCTCAACCTTGAGGTCAGGAAGTGTAACAGGAGCTGCCATTACAGTAGGTTTAACTTGACCTGACCTTTTAGATTTAAGTAAAGGACACTCTTTCTTCCAGTGACCCTCAACTAGACAATATCTACAGGTATTGACATTAACTGGTACTCTATGACCAAATTTTTGCTGGGGCTTGTGATTTAAAACTTCAGACAAAGGAACATGTCTGAGACCATACTTATGAGTAGCACGGCTTGGTTCAAAGTGACTTTTGTGAGTAAGCACATACTCGTCTGCAAGGGCTGCTGCTTCACATGGAGATTTAACCTTACGTTCATTAATGTATGTTGCAACTGCCTCAGGCACTGAATTTTTGAACTGCTCTAACACAATTAAGTCACAAAGACCCTCAAAAGTAGTAGCCTCAGAAGCTGTCGACAAACGATTAAATGCAGAAGTCAAACCACGAACAAACTCTGAATAAGTCTGTGAATCTAACCTTTTCCTAAAACGAAAACGTTGGCGATATGCCTCAGGTACCAGCTCATACACTTTCAGTACTGCAGATTTTACTGTAGCATAAACCCTGCTATCAGCTACACTCAATGCTGAAAAAGCCTCACGTGCTTTACCTGTGAGCACACATTGCAACAACGTAGTTCTATCCAAGTCTGTCCAACCTCTAAAATCTGCTATCCTCTCAAATAGAGTGAAGTAAGTGTCAACATCTGACTCATCAAATTTAGGCAACAGACGAATGTTTCCTGCAACATCAAACTGTCCTCTGGTATCTGAAACTGGTCTATTGGTACCCCTCAACCTCTCCAGCTCCAGCTGCATTTGTAACAGCTCCCTCTGCTGCTCAAAGGTTAAAACAGGTGGACTAGGCTGACAACTTGCACCCTGACTGCCAAGAATCCCTGCCTCCATAAGACCCTGCTTTAAATCAGCCCTAACAATCTCTTTCAACTTTTTATCCCCAATTTCAATGTCATAATGTTCAGCTATTTCAATTAACTGCTCCTTATTACACAAATCTAAAGCCAATTCTGAAGGTGACTGAATAAAATTTTGCAAAATAGAAGCCATTTTTCCTTTAAACAAAGTCAATATAACCTTTAACAAAGACAAAAACAAACTCACCTGCTGCCAGCTGGGTTTAGGACAGGAGCCACTCCCCACTAGTCTTCAAAAACAGCTAACTGACTGAACCCTGGTCTTCGTGCAGTCACATGTGGTGGGGTTTAATGCACTCAAAACCAGTGGAGTGAAAAGTAACCAGAAACTGGCAACCCCCACAACCACTGAGGTGCTCCCGAGCCGATGTAGGGTAAAAGGGAATGGGGAAGCTCTACCCACGTTCACTGCCACCTAAAACAAAAACACCACGAGCCTCCTATTGACACTCGCTGATTTACCTCACAAGGGGAGGACTCCCACCTGGACACAAACCCAGAAAAAGGCCCTAAGTGAGTCATCAAACAAAGAAGGTAAAAAAGCTAACCAAACGTAACACATGCTCACTGCTCTCTCCTAACAAAATGGCCAAACCAAAGCATCCCCTCAACAAAAGTTTGGAAAACAAAAATTAACTACTCAAAACTACTGAACATAATTAACTACAAAACAAGTAGAATAGCCAAACTACAAATAAACTTATCAATGATAAGATAAAAAGGAAAACTATACCAATGTTAACCAATCTAACAGAATGTTAAGTTAACCAAACAACAACTTGTTAAAGTACACAAAAACTAAGGTACAACTAACATTAACTTAACTTTGACAAGCCCCCACTTGTCACAGGCCGGCTCAATGCCCATGACAAAAAGGAGGGGACACAAAACGATTTAGGCCAATCAATACTTTATTGTAACCAATAAATAACTTTAAATAAAACAAAGATGAGATGTGAGTATGTAAGAATGTTTAGTGTGTGCAGTGTATGAGTGGGTGAACATTAGTGATGGGTCGGGCAACACCGATGCGTCGGCGCATGTGTCTGTCTCATAGAGCGAAACCTGTGTCGACGTGTGTATCGCTACGGAAAAGTCACGTGACCGAAACAGTTCCTGTATCGGTCACGTGACCGATGTTTCGAACTGACTGACAAGCCTTTATAAGGATGCGCATCTGCCAACGAGATGCATCTGCCAAAACAATCTTGCGTGTTTTGCGAATATAAAATTCATCAAAAATTATGGAGCTTCCTCAAGCAAAAAGAAAGGTTTCTGCCGTGTGGGACCACTTTGATGTCATTTCGGAAAATAAGGTATTTGTTTTAATTTCCTTGTTTCATCCTGTTCCTCTCAGAGTTTCCACTTGATTCATGTACTAAAATACTTTTTTTTTTTTTTTTTTAAGATGACCTTTGGGAACATTTTGATCTCGAAGTGGGGAGGCAGACCAAAAGTGCCACAGCTGATGCCATCCTTGAGGTGCAGAGATACATGGCAGAGGGCAATATTGCGACGTCCCAGGATCCTCTTGTATATTGGAAAAACTAAAGGACGGTTTATCCAAACCTCTTCCGCCTGGCCTTAAAATTTTTGTGCACTCCAGCTTCATCTGTGCCGTGTGAGCGGGTGTTTTCCACAGCTGGAGAACTAATATCAAAAAAGCGCAACAGACTGAATTTCAAAACTTATTTTTTTTAATAAAAATTTGTAAAAAAAAATAAAAATAAATACCAGTGAAAAAGCATTTTCATTTACTACATATTTACTTAGACTTAGACTTGACTTTATTAATCCCTTGGGATTACTCCCTTCGGGAAATTGTATTTCCAGTAGCAGGAAAAATTGCACATACAAGAAAATAGAGGATGTTTAGACACAGTATATACAATAGAAAAATAAAATCAATTAAATAAGGTGTAGGAAGATGTATTGGGGGATGAGGATAGACAAATAAATACAGATTAGAGATTATTAAATTATGATGCAGGTTCTCATTATTCATTGACTGTTTCTAAAATATCAAATATGTTTTAATAATAATACAATGCATCATACAATGAATTGCATCATATTAGTGTATATAATAGGTCATCAAATCAGTGTCAGTTAACTCTGTCAACTAGGTTGCCTGTAGGGATTTTTAATGTCCAGCAGGTGTCAGTATTCAGTGACACAGTATCGACACAGTATCAATACAGTTTGGTAATGTGTCGAAACGTTTCATGACGCCTCATCAACCCATCACTAGTGAACATGAATGTGTCTGAGTGTTACCAAAACCAAAAGGAACCAACCAACAAAGGAAATACCTGGAGGAGCAGAGAGAGAGAGTGTTAGTGGAGCCCAGCTTATATAAGGAGCCCAAGTGGCTCCAATTAGTAATTAGACCTCTGCCTACAGGAGGAACCGCCCCTGCAGGTCAGAGGAAAGGGCCGTGACATAATCAACTGATTAAGACACTGCGGCGTCGAGGCAAGGTCTGAAGGCAGCTTAAGTAGTCCAGGTCCTCCAGATGATATCATCAGCTGCAGGTGTGCAGAGCAGCTCAGCAGGGAGGATCCAGGGCGGACTCTGCTGGAGAAAAGGTGTATTTCTCCAGCTCCCAACAGAGATTACATGTGTTGTGAATTGGTGCTATATAAACAAACTGAATTGAACTGAATTCAGTTGAAACCAGTCGGATGACTTCTCCACAACATGCGGCGGGAACCAACCAGAGAGTTTGAGAAGCGAGGCTGAGCAGCCTGTAGAGCAGAAGCCATGCAGACACAGAAAAGCAGAAGAGTCCAAAGGCTGAATCCAGAGCAGGTGATGAGGCAGGGGTCCAAACCAGAAGATCAGAGAGTAGCTGAGGTACCAATAAGATAATCTAAGCTGGGGTCTGGGGACATATCCAAGGTCGCTAACAGACTAAGCACAAACAGCAGTCTGAACACAGGAAACAGACTGGAAAACTCAGGAATCCAAAGCCAGAAACAGATCAGGATCAGGCAGTCAAAAACACAACAGTGTACGCTAGATACTTCTTGTCAGGACTCTGCTGCCTCTGCCTTCTCTACAGGTGTTCCAGATTGACTGAGTGATGCGCGCACACCTGCAGGTGGTTCTGCAGCACCGGGGCGCTCTACAAGAACTGCGCTCAGACAGCGGGAGGACGCCTGAGTGTTACCGTAGTGGTATGCAAACCTACCACGGTCTCTGGCCTTCGAAGCTCTTTGAGTAACCAATCTTACCTTTGTGTCTCCCAGGTACCCCCTCGTGTTCTGATCCTTCCTCTCAAGTCCTAGTTATCCCTCTTGTGGTGGATTCCTCTTAATGGTTCCCCCGGTTCCTTCCGAGTCGGTTCCCCCCACTGGTCCCATCACCCTCACGGACATCCATCAGGTTCATCTGGACGATCGCCTTCTCCACCTTCAGGCAAGCATAGAGTCCAACCTGCCTTCTCCCCGTTCGACTTTCCCCGCTCTTAGGTAAGCGTCCGTCCAGCTGTACATTCCTTTCTGCTCCGTCCGTGGTTAACCGCCCTTCTCATTCCCTTAGACCAGGGGTTTTCAAAGTATGAAAGGGTGAGCCCCCCTCCAGGGAGCACTATGCCTGCTGCGCCCCCCCCCCCAAAAAAAAATAATCAACCCACACACAAACAAATGCCACTACAAAACACCTTGTAATTGCTTTTATTTTAGAACCATCTCATCTTTTAAAATGCCACTATTTGAATGAAATTTAACACATGAACATTTTAAAACATTTACTCACATTAAATGCTCTTTTTTCATTTTTCTAATGATAAGAAAAACCCCAAACTCACTTTTCACCTGTTTTCCCAAACAAACGTTACATCTGAGATTCTGAGTTTAATGTTTGAGATACCAACAGTGTTTTCACATCTTAAAAAAAAAACATTTTGATCAGATCTTTATTGAGAGCTGTGGAAATTCAGTCCCTACTGACAGCCAAAAGTGCGCAAGTGACACGTCACTCATCCTCTGTTTCAAGTCCAGGTCACAGCTCAGCTCAGCCAGAGCCTCTTCCTCTCCTGCTGAAAGTCCATCTTTGAGTGTCACGGGGAAGGAAAATGGGTTTCTCACCCACTGGTTTGCCTTTGTCTCCTCTCCAAAATACTCTCCAAACTGCTCGCGCATCCCCTCCAAATGCGCGCAGACAGCCTGCTGTAAAAATTCCACCCTCAGCCCCACTCTGGCCAAAACATCCTCTAAGATGGGAAACATTTCCACTGATCCCCGCTCCACACGTGCACCCCACAGTTCCAACTTGGTCCTAAATCCATATTTATTTTTTCCCTCTCACCGCACCTCCCCTTAGGTGCTCTGGCGCCCCCCAGGGGAGGCGCGCCTCACACTTTGAAAACCGCCGCCTTAGACAATCCCAGGCTCCGGCTCCATGTGCTAAGCTCCGGTCTGCTGTTGCAGATTCCCTATCGTTAAGCTTTCAATAAAACTTTAAAAGATCTGCCTGTTTCCGAGTGTATTCTGCATGTTGGCCAAACACGTCAAGCCAAACATGACACATCTCACACTTGGCTTGAATAATCTGGCCCTGATGGCTGGAAAACAGGCAGCATCAATATTAGGTGGATACAGGTGGATCAGATGAGCAGTAATAAGCAACTGGGCATTGTTGGGCAGGTGAATAGAATAAGCAAATAAGCCAGTCATCAATGGGAAGATCATGACATTAAAACTATTTTTAGACTATAACAAAGGGTAAAATGATCATGTTGAAAAGAGTCATTCTTTGTAACTTTATAAATGTAGACACTCTGCCCAATAGATGTATAGTGAACAGTGACCTGGTAGGACAGTGGATTTTTCAGACTCTAGTGTGTTTGGCCATTGTCTGGTCCCCTAGAACAGAACAGTGCTGTAGCGTCATGAGGAAAGATTACCAGTTATCATGTCTGGGCCATTGAGATGTGAACTCAGAATAACCTTGAGAGAAACAATTGCATGATTTTTTCTGTGGCTGTTTCTGTGGAAGTTATGCAGTTTAATTCAGTCTCAAATGTTTTATCAACAGCTAAATCCAAAGAGGATTCTATTAATCTGTCTGCATGAGGCGATTATAAAAGCATATAAGGCTGAATAGAACTAATGTACCTCTTTATATACTGACTGTATGAGTGAAGAAAATCAAACTAAAATATCCTATTCTTGTTAAGGTTATGTAAAGTTTTGCTATTATTTGAAAAAAAAAAATAAAATACAGCTTTAACCAGTTCAAGAAGTTCATGTGAATATTTTGGCCTATCATAATATGGAGGTTTTCTTTTACGTTGATTTTTGTTGTTGAATATTTATGACCTAAATCTGTCTGTTGTTTCTGCACTGGAAAAACGATGTAGAAATAAGTAAAAATCTCCTAAATTAAGTGTATTTACCCTTAAAGGAATAGTACAACCAAAACATGATTAGCCTTCATTTTCTACTCACCCCCATGCTGAACTACACTCTGGAGTACTTTTTTGATATCTCAAATGCATCTGGAGATCTGGGAGGCTTCTTGCTGTCTGCTGACATTCAAATAATGGAGGTCTATGGCGCCCGAGTCAGAAAGGTCCATAAAAGTTCACAAAAAACGTGTCAATATTCCTCCATACTGCTCGTCCAATGTATTCCAAGTGTCCTGAGTGGGTAGCGTCCATAATTTACTCGAAACGAAGTCATTTAGAATGTTTTTAGAGCATAAACAGTAGTGTATAGGATTTCCTAAAAGCGCGTTCACTAGCCTACGGAAACCGCGGCAGACCAAACCAGATGAAAGTGCGCATTCAGCGTCTGCTCTGCCGATAATGCAAGCGTAGAAGAAGAAATGTGCTGTTTACCTGTGCAAAGAAAGAAACAACGAAAGCAAAATGTCTGAGGACTTCAGTGTTGAGGAAGAGCATGAGTTCTTTGCCGAGCTGAATGTGCACTTTCATCTGGTTTGGTCTGCCACGGTTTCCGTAGCGTCGTGAACGCTACGCTTTTAAGGGACCAGAATGATAAATTCTTGTTTAGTTATGAAGCCTGGTAGCAAAAGAGTGAAATTTATGCATACAATTAAGATTCAATATATAGAACAAAATATACCAAATTATTTTTGATGTTTCTGAATTTAACTGTCTGAAATTGGTGAAAAAATATATTTAACTTCATAATGTCCATATTTTTCTAAACAGTAGTACCTGTTAAAAAACTACTCCCACATCATTAAATATGGTAAGTTTAATTTTTAAAACAAGCATCTAAAAAAGGCGTTATGTGCCCATAAACACACTATTCAGGAGAAAAATTTTGTTGAAAAAATGCAAAAGCATAAAAATGATATTTTTCTGACTGAAAAAGTTTTAAGTATTAACTTCTTTTTAAGAGTTAATCTGGACTAAAATCAAGAGATAGTTGAAGATAAGGGTTTATTGGGCTAGGTGCTACAAAACAAAACGCAGAAAAATGCAACCGGATCCTAATGCTGTTAGTGAAACATGACAGGCTTTTAATTCATCATTTATGCAAACATCTTGTCTGGTTGGATTTTTATTGTACACCTTCTCCTGGCATTATTATTCGTTCCTTTTCAAAACTTACATCAAAGTGAATTAAAAATTGCTTTCAGGGTTGAAATATTAATTTCAACTTCTCTATCTCTGTTGGCCACTCATGATATTATGGATGAGGTTTGTCCACTTCTGATGACTTCTCTGTTTGAGTCATTGGGTTTCTTAATTATTGTAGGGCTCTCTTCACTTGAGGTTCTGATAAACACTGTTAGCCTCCCAGCTTTTTTCCACTGATGTGTTACAGTGAAGATGATTAATGAAGTGAAAGCTGATCTGCCTTATCTGCGAACTGTGCTTAAAGTCAATGATCTTTCAAAGATTGAAAGAAACATATTTCTTCTCAAGTCATTTAACGTTTGAAAATTTCACAGTACAAATCAAACCTGCCAATAACTACATGCTGTGCAGAGATGCATCAGAGAGGTTCTGATCACAGCGGACCCTCTTGCTTTTGTTGAGGAGGCTGCAGCAGAGACACAAAAACTGGGTCAGTTATTCAAAAAGACAGTTATCGAAATTAAAGATAACACAGCTGCAGCTTCTATTAAGTCAATACTTAATGAAGTTTTTTTTAACTTTTACATTTGTAAGATATGTTATCTGTGATATATAGTCATGGGTTGTTCTAATGTTTTGGTATCACGACATGTAAAAGTTATCTGGTCCTTACAAGTTCATAGTTTATTTAAATCTTAAAATGTTCCAAAAAGAGAGATTTCGTGTAATATTAAACAAAGATGAAGCAAAAATGACCTAAATTTTAATAGCTTGTAGAGTCACTTTTTGTCAGGCTCGAAACCTTGGACCCGCTATTCAAACAGACAGATCAGAATGATTTCCAACAGTGTTTGTTTATAAACTGCGTGCGGCTGCTCGTCAGCTAGAGCGGATAAACCGGATCCTCTTCTTCAGAGTTCAGTCCGATCCCAGAGGAACCAAGTTCCAAGAACCAAGTTCATAAACCAGACAATCAGAGAGTCGATGAGGGAATCCAAGCCGTGGTCAGGAAAACAGTCCAGGTTCGGTAAGCCAGTAGAATCCAGAAAACAGTCCAGAACAGATCAGACTAGCAGACGGCGGCAAAGCAAAACCACAAGACAGAAACAGGTCACAATCAGATAATCATATAATCAAAATGCTAGAGTTACTCTCATCAAACAGTTCCAATAATCTAGAACTTGTAGCTTGAAGACAAACAGTACATATAGGAGCTGGAACCAGGTGGATCAGAGAAGCAATAATGAGAGAAATGGGCAGAGTTAAACTAATGGGTGGAATAAGCAATCAAGCCAGCCACCAGTGCCAAGACCATGACACTTTTCTTTTAGCCTTTTATCATTTTTTTTTTATGATTTTGGAAGAACTAGAACATTTAAATAGTTTTGTTTGAGTCTATGACCTTATTAAGATGGCACATTTTCTCTTTGTGTCCATCCGTTTAAGCAAAAGTGGAAACATTAAAAAGAAATAATCAGGTAAACATAAATATGAAGCTGTTTAGAAAAGTTAATATGCTACAAAACAAAGAAACAAAGAAAAAGTTTAGAAATTTAAATGGTAAATATAGACATATGATGCCTTCTTATCCTTATTCCCTAACAACAAGCAGCTGGGTTTGAGAAGCTTAAAGGAAGCCCCTACACTGAAATGAAGATCTCTTCACTTTCTTTACACCTGCTGCCATTTATCGTGACTCCAGGTGGTCAGATGGCTCTAGAGAGAGGAAAAGTAACCATCGGTTCATCACTTGAACCAATGTTGAAGTGATTATTTTTATTTCAACAATATACATTTAAAAAGCTCCTAAGATATTCATTTCAAAAAGGTCTAACCTGATCAAACCTTAAAAAAGCAATGACAGCTGATGGTGTTTCTGCTAAAAATAAAAAAGTTCTGAAAACCTTAATTAACAGTCTTGACTCAAGTCCAAAATTATTCCTCTTCCTGCTAGATTTTGATTTTAAGTCGGAGTTTACAGTTTGCCTTTTTCTGACTGGAAATACCTATCATCTATTGAAGTGGTTGGGGTTGTCATTTCATCATTCTCTATGTGGTAACCTTTTACAAAAGCGGAAGGTAAGTGGTTACCAATTTGTTGCCCATTAATAAAAAAACAAAACAGAGAAGTAAAGTGTAATGCATCGTTTCATGGGCATTATGCTGCTGTGCGATATGCTTAAGGTAGGCTGTCATTGGACATACACTGAGGACTTGTTATAAGTACACTATGCCTTCGCCAAATATTGAAAGAATACATAAAAAGTTCAGTGGGGTAATAACCACAAGTTCTGTTTCAGTTATTAGGTCGGGTCAGAGTTCACTACTTAAAGATTACTTGTGTGCCTGCATCAGCATGCAGATATTTTTCTAACGACCAAACTGCAAATTCATGAATGGAATTTATGCAATTATAAACATTTACAATGTGCAAAAAGATCAAAAAAATTGGAATCTAAACTGTGGTCGCTGTTTTTCTTTTTGTCTTTTGTAGTACTTCTGAAAGTGAGATACAAACTGACATCCAAAAAAAGAAAATTTGGAGCAGTTCACCAAACGAACGTCCAATCAGCGTTGGCTTTGAGGCGGGTTGAGGTGTGACGCAACGAGAAGAGCGACAGTTCAGTCTAAAGAACATGGCGGCTTCAGCTGATGAAACTAGCGTTAGCGTGGCTATCGAGCAAGTTTTATCGGAATTACAGAGTATTTCTTCACTGAAAGAAGAGCAAAACACTGCTCTGGAGGCTTTTCTCAGAGGAAAAGATGTTTTTTTTCTTCTCCCGACTGGTTTCAGCAAGAGAAGCCTGGCTAGTGGTTGTGTTTTTCGTCGTCGCTGATCTGATTGGTTTATTTGGCCCGTCTATGACCAACATAGGCCAATCAGCTAACCAGTATTTTCGCCCCTTCCCAAAATTACTCCAACGGAAGGTTTCCAGATGGATATGTGGAGCAAATCCATCTGGCGGAGTCAGGTTAGGAATGGTAGGCCCCAATCCCAAGCCAACCCCTAAACACTTCCCATAAGCACTAACCTTCTTCTTGCGTGTTCCCCCAGTGTTTTGGCCACATTAAAGGCTCTCCCAAACCACATAGTGTAGTAGATTGGGCGAGTCTTTATCAGCACAGACTCACTGGAATTTGACAGCGGCTGTAACGGCCAACTAATGGTGAAGGAAACATCTGCATTTGAATGTAATTTTGGCTGGTTTGCTGAATCTTTTTCACACTGAACAGGATCACAAGCAAAGAAAAAAGATGTAACTTTTTCCAAAAGGGAAGGTCCTCTTTGAAATAGTATAATTTGACTGTATAAATTTTTAGTTTTAAATTGGGCAAATGTTTGATTTCATGTCAACCTGTATCAGAGAGCTACAGCAATACACAGTGGGAGTGTCACTGTGTTGCCACAACACCGACTGCTTTCCTTTTCTGTTGAGGGGAGGAGGTTGTTAGCCTCGTGAGACCTGATCCTGATCTCGCGAGCTTTCAAGGTTTCACTCGCAGATCAGTCTGGAGACTCTCCGTTAAAGAAAATTTGGAGCCGTTTACCAAACGAAAGTCCAATCAGCGTTGGCTTTGAGACGGGTTGAGGTGTGATGCAACGAGAAGCGCGACAGTTCAGTCTAAAGAACATGGCGGCTTCAGCCGATGAAACTAGCGTTAGCGTGGCTATCAAGCAAGTTTTATCGGAATTACAGAGTATTTCTTCACTGAAAGAAGAGCAAAAAACTGCTCTGGAGGCTTTTCTCAGAGGAAAAGATTATTTTGCTCTTCTCCCGACTGGTTTCGGCAAGAGTTTGATCTATCAATTGGCTTGTGCCTGGCTTGTGGTTGTGTTTTCGTCGTCGCTCTGTTAGTACGTCATATGCTTCGTTGATCTGATTGGTTTATTTGGCCCGTCTATCACCAACATAGGCCAATCAGCTAACCAGTATTTTCGCCCCTTCCCAAAATTACTTCAACGGAAGGTTTCCAGATGGATATGCGGAGCAAATCTATCTGGCGGAGTCAGGTTAGGAGGTTGTCCCATTCTCATTAATTTGGCCCACTTTCAATCAAGGTGCCCTCCATAGCTGCAAGTGTGACTTAAATGGGAGTGATACTCAATAGCTATGGGGTAGTGCTTAGGGCAATATTCTGTGCATATGTAAACATTTTGGACTTGTTAATATTTAAAAAGAAACCACAAAATAGGTTTAAATTTGAAGGCAACTGGACTTTCACTCAGTTTTGTCTGCACAGTTACTGGCTCTGGCAAGATTCAGCTTTAAACTTGCACTTAAAGAACAAAGACTCACCTTTGAAGACCAAAATGTTTATATTTAGGACATAGAGAACAGATGCCTTGAAAGAAGGATGAAGGATTCCCATTTGTTAAAAGAGAACATCACTGAATGGGGCGAGGGGTCAGAGGGATTGCGCTTTCATTATCATTCAAAAGGACAATCACATAGCTTATGCTTAACAAAAGACCCCATAAATCCAGGAAAATGAAGGCTAGCTATTTGATTAGCCTCTGACTTGGAATGTGCTTAGAAGGATGGACCTCCATACTAGTTAAAAACATCAGCACTCCAATTAAAGTTTGCCCTGGTGTGAGCCCACAAAACTGACAAAAACTCCTGGATATGTATTGAACTTCCCTTCCGGTATAAGCCTGTTTTGTGGCTGCCATGACACCAGCAGACATAGAATTCCTTCAGGCATTGATAAGGAAAAAATGTCTATGCAAATGGGTATACATTAATGCAGTGGGGTGGCAGAGAATCGTGGAAATATAAAACAAAAATGAAAAAATTTACTGAACTGACATATTGTTGCACTTTACACATTTGTAATTTTTTAAAGACACACAAACCTTGGAGGTATTTATCATATTGTTATCGTGATAACTTTCTAGTCATGTGAATGTTGATTTATGGCCTGAAAAAATAAATTAAAATGGATAATGATTACAAGCTCTAGAAACATGGTGAATTGTCAGAATGTCTATTTTTACTATTTCTGTTATTTTTCTTTCCTTGTTCTTTATTGAAGGATTGACAAATCTGAAGAGTATGATTAAATACGGTTACTACAAGATGTTCAGTGATATAAATGTTATATATATTTTTCATGATCATCATTTGTGGTGACAGGGGAGCTATGATTGCTGTGGTACCATAACTGAGAAAGACTATGAAAAAGTTTTTTTTTTTTTTTTTTTTAAGTTTCCATTTTATCATTATCAGAGTAATATGATTTTGAGCGCATAACCCTCAGCCCAGAGGGCAATCAACAGGCAAAGATATTTTTGTCCTGTTTTATATATATATATATATATATATATATATATATATATATATATATAGTATTTTTTTGATTGTTTGTTTGTTTTTTACATGGGTAAACTCTAGTAATTTCATTTATTTTTATTAGATGTCCTACCTCAGTAGAGTGCTCTACAATTACGATAATTGTTCTGTAAATGTTTTTTAACAATTATTTCCTCCATTTGCTCCAAAACAGTGCTCCAGCTGTCTACGGCTGAGAGGCGGGGTAAACCCTGGACAGGTCACTAGTCTATAGAAGGGCAACACGGAGACAAACAGTACAAACAACCATTCACGCACACACACTCACACCTAAAGAGAATTTTCAGAAGCCAATTAAACTAAAAGTCATGTTTTTGGACTGTGGGAGGAAGCCGGAGTACCTGGAGAGAACCCACACACGTACAGGGAGAACATTCCAACTCCTTGCTGAAAGACCCCAGGCCGAGAATTGAACTTGTAATCTTCTTGCTGCAAAGCAGCAGTGCTACCCACAGCATCACTGCGGAGCCCCCACTTATTGCATGTACCCCCAAAAAATTAATGTCCAGTTTAACACCCTTTAGTTAGAATCTTTGAAGATCAGGCCCTACTGTAAGTACTCTGGTAGTTTGTTAGATCTCAATGCTGCTGTTCTCAACCGTTTATCTTTTACTACTTTGCTCCTACTGGGTAAATCGTCATAAACATTTTCAGGCTTTTTAAGTCAAACATAGATCACCTGTTCAAAAAGTGTCCTGCTATGTGAAGTTTTGTATCTTAAAGATGACTATCTGTATTAATGTTACCAAAGTTTTGTGTTCAAAATGTCATGTTATCACTCTTTTTTTAGCTGTCAGTAGCATCTTGGCAGCCAAGTGCTCAGATTTTTTCTAGTGACACTTTCTTACATATATTGGTGCATAAAAAATACAACTATTTCAAGCTTCAAAATTAAATAGAATTAAAAAGAAGTTGTGAAAATGACAGTAAGGATCCATCTCTGCAGACGTTATACAAGTGGGACTTTTTTAGAAGTTTGGAAAATAATCATTGCACATCATTTGTATTGTTGCACAGGTTTGTTAAATCAAAAAAACCCTGCAAATGTGTTTCAGTTAGACCTAACGGTGTTGCTCCTTTATTGTGACTATTTTAATCCAGGCGTAATTTTTAGGACTTATCCAAGAGAAGAACACAGTTTTTGACCTGAGCTTCCAGTTTGCAGATGAAATGCATCCAGAAGAATAAAAGAAGCCACTGGATATGGAAACCGTGTAGACAAGAGCTCATTAGAAACATAAACACCATGGTGCCCTCTTCGTGTTTCTACTCGTGCCTTTGTTCAATCTGTTCGATGCATGAGCTCAAAAACCTCTTGTTCTTTTTTTTTTTTTTGTCTGCTGCTTCTGTTGTCGAACATAAAAGTTAGGAATGTTTTGCAAAGCTCAAGAGTTCCTGTCTCTCAACCTCATCCAGCAATAATAAGAGCTCTGCAATAAATGAAAAGACTCTCCTTCTGTGGACAGCCTTGCAGATGACACGGAGAGCTGAAACAAGGGTGACGGTTTAGAAATATATTGCTCATTAGAGCTGAACCATTTATCAAGTCACAGTCATCCTCACACTCTCAGGCTGTCTGAAATGTAACTGCTGAAGACTGCTTAGATGCAGTACTTGGTTGCAAAACTTTAGGCTCTATGCAAACAAATGTTGTCCCTTAAAAAGGAAAGCCAGCTGGATAGATTTTATTTCTTTATTTTTGACAGAGATGCAGCTGTCTGGGGAATAGGGTCACTGATGGGAAAAAGATTAGTGTGAGAAATAAGAGTAATTTCAATTTAATATTATATCATATGTTTTTCCAATGTGATGCAACCAGAAAATTGGCGAATATTAAGCACACTTATAGCAATTACAGATAATTGTTGTATGAGTATAGATGATATTGTGCTGGGTAGACCTGACTTTTGAACTCCTATTTTACTGCCTTTCATAGGCATTGTGGAGGATTATTCAGTGAAGATGAAACTCAAGCTTTTCAGTGAGCATATAAAGAAAAAAAACAAAAAAATTTTCAAATATAATTTATTTATTTAAATTTTGCATTACCTTAGACACACTGAGTACACTTTAATTTTTTGGGCAAAAATCGTAAAAAAAATAGCGAATTTTTTATTTTATTAACCAAAGTTAAGAGACACTTTCAGTCTTTTTGCTATGATGCCTCTGAACATGAGCCTTTTGATCTCATGAGTTGGATACGATCGATACCTCTTAAAATTTATATCCCTTTGCTGTTTGATAGTACCTTCTGATAAAAATCTTCAAAGATGGGTCTTCAACCATCATTATCGATCAGATGTGGGTTGGTTCATTACTTAGGTTTGATGGGCTCTTGTGCTGATTCTGCATAACTGCAGTAAAAAGAAGTTTATTTTAAATTTTATGCTCTTTTATGGAGTTGGCCTTCAATTTTTCGTAGCAACTTGTGAACTAAAATTGGCAGTACGTAAATGTCATATATTTTTTTATTAGAAAAATATGGATTCAGTCAGTGCAATGTATTCAAATGCTGCCTTGAAAATCACGTCTCGATCTAAATAGCTAGCTAGTTTTAAGTTGCTAGAACCCGCAACGAAAAACTGGGTGAAATAATAAAATTAAGTGATATGGAGTGAGGGTTGCACAGTGGAGCAGTTGGCAGCACTGATTGAAGCAAGGTGCTGGGTTCGATTCCTGATCTTTCTGGATGGAGTTTGCATGGTCTCCCTATGCATTAGTGGATTATCTCTGGGTATTCTGGCTTCCTCCTACAGTCCAAAAACATGACTATTAGGTTAATTGGCTTCTCTAAATTGTCCTTAAGTGTGTGCATGGTTGTGTGTCTCTGTGTTGCTCTGTGACAGACTGGCGACCTGTCCAGGCGTTAGGAGATAGGCACCAGCCCCACTGCGACAAGGACTAAGTGAGAGAAAATGGATGGATGGAGTGAAAATGGCTTGATAATAAAGCACCTAGAGTAAAAAATAAAAAATGGTAGGAATCTTGTTGGATTCAGGAAATGTAAATTGCAAATAAATAGAAATGAAGTCTGCACAGGAAAGAGATTCAAGCAGCTTCTGCAGGAGCGGAAGGAAAAAGCCCAACCCAACTTCAAGCTTTCCTTCTCAGAATCCCCTCCGGCAGCCATCTTTTATTGACAGAGCATAGCACATGATTACAAAACAGTATTTGTTCTGACAGAACAATTGATCAGTTCATAAAGACAAGATGCTCCATCAGAATGACAAGGCAGGATGGTCTCCTGACTGCACAAATGTTTCAAAAGCACACATTAATTTTATAATCATCATTGATTAAACCTGACAAATGTTTTGGTTTATGTTTCTTCAATTCAAGTCTTGGTGGAAAAACCCCCCAAAAAAATAGTATTCCTGTTTGTTGCACAATGGTAAGAGTAACTCGTTGTTCTTACTTTTCAACCAAAATCAACACAGAGCAGCCAGCCAGGCATGACAGACAAGCAACAATGAAAGAAACACACTTTCCTTAACATAACAGTGGTTCGATTTGTCTTTTTTCCTAAACTAACAATGATATGGTGATAGGATGTGCATCCTGTAGATGCTTACCTGGGCCAATATTCTGCAGGGAAACTTTGAATCCTTTAGTCCATGATTTGTCATCTGAAATCTACCCGATTACTTTTCTTTACAATTTTTCTTTATTCTGTGAGGACAGCTATTCTGTGAGGAACGCATGAAATTTAACCCAATAGACTACAGATTTCATCTTCAAATGTACAAAAATTAAAAGATTCCTGCTGTCTGAAATATCACCAGATCCCAGGTAATCCTGACCAGCTGTGAAATATTTATTTATTTTACAGGCAGAGAAGCCCAACAAGGAGTTAACAAACTGATGCTACACATCTGAGCCTCTAAGTGAGGAAATCATTGGTGTGTTCAAGATATTTGTAACAGTCCAGTTTTGTTCATTTGAAATTTTAATAGTCTTAACTTGAACATGCTTTCTTTATAGGCAAAGGCAGAGCACAGCACGTTATTCATCTACTCAGTGAAAAACATATGGGACCCATTCATCTTGCTGCTGATTCAGACTAATAAATTTCAGAGGTAAAAGCATGTTGGCGTATAAAAAGTGCTCAGGGATCCAGGACCACTGAAGGAAAGTGGGACTGTATTTACAAAAAAAAAAAGAAAACACGGCATAAAGTAGATAATTTACAGCTTTTATGTGTGGACAACTTTGCTACAAATCAGCTTTGGTTGTCAATTCCTGAAAAAAAAAAAGGTTCAAGATGCAAACATTTCTTAGAGTCATTGGTGTTGCTTATATAAGATACTAATGGAAGTAGCCTGAATGTTGAGCTCTTTCTCAGTCATGTAAACACAAGTTTAATTTTCTCATGCTGTATTACAAGTGTCCTTCCATTATAAAAAAGAAAATATGTTTAGCATCAGGCTGTTTGGATTAATCTCATAACAGAGACTTTAATTTCTTATAGGTTCACTTTTATCTACGTAAGAAAAAGGACGCTAATTAGATAATCTGAGTTTGTAATAAATTTTAATAGGTGTAGCTTTTACATAACCTGACTCAATAATCATTAAAGAAGCCCATCCATGGTAACCTGACTCCGCCAGATGGATTTGCTCCACATATCCATCTGGAAACCTTCTGTTCAAGTAATTTTGGGAAGGGGCGAAAATACTGGTTAGCTGATTGGCCTATGTTGGTGATAGACGGGCCAAATAAACCAATCAGATCAATGAAGCATATGACGTACTAACAGCCAGGCTACTCTTGCCGAAACCAGTCGGGAAAAGAGCAAAAACATCTTTTCCTCTGAGAAAAGCCTCCAGAGCAGTGTTTTGCTCTTCTTTCAGTGAAGAAATACTCTGTAATTCCAATAAAACTTGCTCGATAGCCACGCTAACGCTAGTTTTATCAGCTAAAGCCGCCATGTTCTTTAGACTGAACTGTCGCGCTTCTCGTTGCGTCACACCTCAACCCGCCTCAAAGCCAACTCTTTAATGGAGAGTCTCCAGACCGATCTGCGAGTGAAACCTTGAAAGCTCGCGAGATCAGGATGGTCTCATGAGGCTAGCTTTTACATGGATGCGCAAGACAATATTGCTATAGTATAAGTTTCCAAAAGTCTTGCATTACTTTTTGGATGTCTTCCTAATCTTCTGGCTAATTGGGCTGAATGTTTTCTGTTGATTTCTGAATGTTTTCTTGTTCTGGTCGCTTATCTCTGACAACAAAAGGTGCCCTAAAAAGTACTTTTCAATCGTGATATCTGACTAAACACATCAGAAAAATTTTTTTTCTTCAGTTTAACAAGTCATTTTAATACATTTAATTGTGCTTTTAGGAATAACATTACTGTTGCTTTATAATACTTGTACAATCATATTAATGGACAGTTCTTCTTTCACATAATAAAGTTAAAGCATAATGAAAGAGGAGTCCATAACTTTTTCCAATCTCCCCGGATCAGTAATTTAAAAGCATGGGTGTGCATTTCAGAGCGTGTGGGGCAATTTTAATCATATTCTAGACTACTTTTGCAAGCAGAACTATATACTGTCTTCCAGTGGTGCACCTTTTTATGGCCTCAAATTCAGGAGCAGTTCTTAATAATCTCTAACACTTTCATTACATTTGCATATAATTATTTTTTTTAAACTCATAGAAAATGTTGCAGCCTTTGAATTTATCAGTTCTGCTACAGAGAGTTTCTACTTTAGAGGAATTAGACCTTCAATATGGTTTAGTTTGTTATGTTTGGCTTTTCCACAAAGATAAGTATTGGTTTGTGCCGAAGGTGAAACCACTTTAGCATGCATGGTTAAATACACCTTCTGATCGGCATTTAGTTACTTATTTAACGCTATTAGTTTCAATATTTTATCACTTACTCCACCAATTAACTTCAAAGAACTCATAGGATGGATAAACAGGCTTGTTTAAGCATCTGTAACGGATATGTTGCAGAAAAACAGGCCTAAATGCAGAGATACAACCGCAAACATTTGAAAAAGGAAAAGCAGATGCAGCTGCACACTGACAAAAGTGAAATGTCCATGTACTTTGGTCAACTTATAATTTAATTTATTCCAACTTCAAAAATGTATAATTTTACTTTACCAGGAATTTAAAAAATCGCTTATCATGGAAAAAAATTTGATTCCAAGTAAATATCTACATCAATTCAAAGATAATTTTGTCAATAGCAGTTTTTTACATGCTGTAACTCACATGAATGGGACCTCATGTCCTGACAATTTTAAAATACAGCATTTCAGCAGCATTACAGGTGCTTGGTTCCAGGTACTCAGAGATTCACTTCCATACAGAAAGCCCACATTCATATCTTCAGGTAACACAGAGTACATGTCAGACTAAATAATACTACTTCAGTGATGGTTTCAAGGTGTTGCTTTATTGTATGTCTCGTACCATGTCTTTGGGTTGTGCTGCTCTTTTTGCATCTCGTTGCAGGTGATGAAGCAGACTGAAAATGTTTTGTCATTGTCTCCTTTCTATCTTTGTCTTTCATCTTTTTTTTCTTTTTCTTCTTCTGTTTTTCCTCTTCTTTTCTATTTATATTGCAGTGTCCTTATAAACTGTAAAACTCCCTGCATAATTATAATAAAGCAATTTATACGCATGAACCAAAAGGAGCAATATGGCAATAGCAATACTGCTACACTTGTGATAGTAAAATCTGTTGGGCTCTTTTTGGCATCAAGACAATTATTCTTATTGCCACATTGCCAAACAAGACACTGTTTAAAAATAAAAATACAGCATTTCAAGATCGTGCAAAGGGTTGCCATTACAACTAATGCAGTCTACTCTGTTTTAGAATAGAAAAGTTTATGATGGGAAGTTAACACGTGAAATATAATATGGAGACAATTCTAAGAACTTTGAGGCATTTCAGGTTCTTCGCCTTGTTAAATAATCATGACAGGATACAAATATTTATCTTTACAATAAAAAAAAAACTTAAATGTCCAGTTTAAAGTTATCATGAATTTTAAATCCTGTGTATATGGTCAATACATTTAGTTGGACTAAAGAAATAAAGACAATTAAACATTTCTGTCACTCCTTTATTCCAAAGTAAATTTATACTTATATGTAATCGTAAAACTTTTTTGTTACAACAGAGGTTGTTTGACAGGAAACAAATGCAGACTATAGCTAAAGGAGTTTTCTTGAAATTTAGTTAACCAAATGTTCAACAGAAACAAAAATCCAAAAATACTGAAAGCCAGGAATACTCAAAACAAGGGGGTAAAGACATGAAGACAAACCAGCAAAGAGTGACTGAACAGCAGGAGAATATATGGGAGAGAGAAACAAAGACCAGGCTAATTAGCAGATTGGGAGCAGGTGTGAACAGAGGCAAGAAGGGAGCTAGGGAAAAGGAGACTGATACAAGAGGGCAAACAGCATATAAGAACTCAAATACATTCAAAAATACCTAGAATACAAGAATCAAAACACGACCAATGAAAAAACACAATAAAACAAAACCAAGACAGTTTTTATCCATATAGAAAAATTAAGTTTTACTTTGTAGGAAAGTATGTTCTTTCTTTGTCTGAAGGTTAAAATATTTCTAATGAATCTAAATTTATACTTTCAACAATCTCATAAATGTAATTTGAGAAAAAGTAAGACATTTAAGTGTAACAAATTATAGCAAGTTGATCCAAAGTGTCTTTTTTTCAGTGCATAATAGGCAGAGGTGGGTAGAGCACCTAAAAGTTTTATTAAATAAAGAGTAACTATAACTGCATTTCCATTAGCTTGTTTTTTCTTATGCACATTTGGAAGTACTGGTTTAGAAAATCTGCATAGGTATCCAAAAGGTGCTGTTAAAGGTGTAGGCAACCAACACGTGGGGGTCCTTCCCCAGGCGGTTGCCTACTTTGCCTGTATGGCAAGTCCGACCCCGGTTCCATTGAACTCGGATGAGTTAAAACTGTTAGTGAGGCAAGTTACTACAGTATTTTCTTTTTGTCTTTTTTAAAGTAAAGAGATACACACTTTGTTCTTGTTGGAATGGAAAGTTCCCTAGTTTTACCAATTTTGAATAGTAAATATCAGGAATTAGATTGTCACGTCATTCATATAGTCAGGTTAACTTAGGCTACGTTCACACTGCAGGCCTTGATGCTCAATTCCGATTTTTTTTGCTTAATCCCATTTTTTTTACGTTGCTGTTCAAATTTCCAAATCTATGCGACTTGTATGTGATCTCCTGTGTGAACTGAAGTTATACAACTTAAGTGTCACACATGTGCAGTAGAGGACGCAATGACGTCACAGCCCAGCGTGCTCTTTTTTCCAGAAGTAAACATGGATGGTTGTGCCGGCGCGCGTCTCGTGGTCTTTTCCAACAATAAAAACACAATCTTTTCTATATGGTTAAACATAAATACTGCTCTCCGCATCTCATCTCCCATGGTTGTTGTTTTTCTTGTTGCTTCTGCGTAGCAAGATGCAGAATAGTGACCTTTGTCGGATGAATCCGACCTGGCCATTCAGACACAGGTAGCATTAGAAAAAATCAGATTCGTATCGGATTCAGGACCACATAGCCAAGTGGCTTCGGTCGCATTGGAAAAAATCGGATCTGTGTTGTTCAGACTGCCATGAAAAGATCAGATCCAGGTCGCATATGGGGGAAAAAAATTCGGATTTGGGTCTCTGCAGGCTGCAGTGTGAACGTCGCCTTAGAGTCATGGAAAACAAATAGGTTCCTAGATGCTCCAGTCAGTTTAGGGCCAAATATTATTCCAAAGGCTTTATTAGTTCTGTTCAAATCTTAATGTGCAAAACTGTTTTCTACCTGTAGTGTTATGACTGAAACAAATAATAAGGTTCTTCAAATGGCCTTTAAAATATCTGCTGATGTCCCTCTTCCAATCTCTCAGGCTTTCAAATCTGTCTCCTTCCTTCAAGGAGGTTTAATGCTTTACTGAGATCACACAGACTTGATTAAAAAAGCACCATCTTGCTGCTGATGAATTCTTAATGGGCTCTGAAGCCTTTGGGGAGCCTGCACATGTGTCTGCTGGCCTATAAACAGAAAGAGCCAGGGAGAAGCTGTGGAAAATGTATCTGAAATGAGTTGTAAGAGCAGATGATTACAACTCATCCTGACTTGATAAGTTATCAACATTGTTAAGATAAGAATGTGAACAGTGAATTGAAATGAAGTACTGAATTTGCTGGAAAAAAGGAGCTGTTGAGAGGTAATTATAGTGTCAGCCCCAAGAGTCTGCTACATCCAGTAATCTGATATTCAATTAGGCAACATCCTTAGAGACTTTAGAGGTAACACTATGGCTTGGTGACTGGAAAGTATTTTAAAACCAATAAAAGTCAATGAAAGTCTTATCAGACTATAATAAGTATTGGTCTGAGATTCTGCACGGGGACGAGCTTCAACAGCTTTAACGCACAGACCGTTAAACACCAATTACCATCAAATTACTTCACAATGGCTCCATAAAGATGAGTTTCCGTTTCGGGGGATCGATGCGTGTCAGTCACCATGGAGACTTAGTGATTACTCAGTTTCTGGGAAGGTGACAACAATGAATGCTGCAGGAAAATCCCTTTATCTCTGTCACGGTATCTCAGCTGACTGCGCACTCAACCAATCTCTGTGTATTTATAGCCAACAGTATAGCTTTGTATTTTAATTGGACACATGAGGATTAACGCTCTAATTAATGATAAAGTGCTTATGTGACCTGGCATGTTCATGGCTTCTTTATTAAGTGTGAAAGTTTAACTGTGGAAACTACCTTGCTTTTTTATCATTTTAACATGGTTTCAATCTGTTTATATACATAAAAAAAATCCAAAGCAAGATGGTTTATAGCACGATAGTGAGGCATGACTAAGACCACAGCAGAGAGTACAGGGAATCTTTAGAGTGAAGATTTAAAACAGCATTAGATTACAAAATCAATTTCAAGCTATGAAAACCTCAGAGAGCTCTTTTCAACCCATTCTATTGAAATAGAAAGAGTATGGCACAACTGCAAAGCAGCAAAGTTTACTTACAGGCCAAAATAAAACATTAGAGAAGCATCTCTGGAGGAGCTGCACACATCCACAACTCGAAAGAGAGAATCAGTTTACAGGACAGCTATTTGTAAGCCTAAACGTCTAGATTCTGAGTGGACAATCAAAATAAGTGTTCCTCCTAATTGTCAATCATTCTGATGATATATTTACATAAGGCTGTCCTACATGCTCGACTGGTTAGCTATCTAGTTCTGCGCATGAACCACCAAGGTGGCAGAGGGTTGTAAGAGAAAAAGTGTCTACGAAGTGTAGGAGAAGAACAGAAAGGCCTCAGAAGGGGCAGATATCCCAGGATGCTTGGTGCGGAGAGCTCTCCTCGCAAAGCATTATGGGATTTGCTGTCACGACAGCCATAGACTGGCCCTACCCGACAGCGGCGACTGATAACAAGGATGGCAAAGGCACCGCACAGTGCAGGAGGAGTAACGTGACCAAAGGGGAGCAAATAGTGATCATCTGCCCGAATGGTAAATTAACTGAGTGTGCTATAAAGTCCACTATATAGTCCCCGCTCTATATAGTGATTGAGGGATTAGGGGTTAGGGCACAGTAAGCTTGTATGAGCTATGAGAACATCAACTTTTAAACAGAGTGTGCACGAGGAGAAATGGGCTCCTGCATGCTCTCACAAGCGGGAGCAGGTACAGGGTTGTGTGGGTGCATTTTTTTTCTTGTGGACAGGATGTGTCTTCAAAAAAATGCACAAAAATCCTCCACAATACCTTTAAGTCACTCTAGAAACGTAGATGATGCAAACTCCAAAATACCTTCAAACACAAGAACAGATGCAACAGAAAAACTCTGCAGAATAGTCAGAAAGCAATGGAGGTCCAAGACTGTTCTTCTGCTTCTTTCTATTTCTCAAATTCAATAAAGATCCTACAATACACACTGAAAAAAACATATACAACTTACTTGTAGAATTTACAATGGTTATTCTTTTGAAAGACAAAGGATCTACAAGGGCTCAAAAGTGATGACGAGTTGGCAAAGTTTAATCGTACATGATAGGACAAAATGTGGTGGGGAGGAAGCCAAGCAAATTTAGATTAATAGGTATCAGGACTGCATGTCGCTGTCACGTACAGGAAAACCAAATTGTTTTTACTCTTTACATCGTGTCCTTAGCAGGGATGTTACATCAATAATCATGGCTCCTCCCCTTGTAGCTAAGTCGTAGCTCTTGGGAATAACAGATATAAACTCCTATTTTGATAAGGTGGGGAAATAACACATGCAAATGGTGCAGACACGTTGCAGGAATAGCGCACAGTGTGAAGTATCATTAGTATTAGGGAATTGCAGAATGGTAAGGAGAATTCACCATGAGGCGAAAAACTTATATCAGGATAGCAGAATTTAGGAGAGCACTGGATTATTGAAATTATGCTCTGTATCCATTCCATTCGTTAATGCATGTGTGAAATCTAACTTCCTTGAGGGGAGCCGAGTAGGAGCATAGATCCGACTCTGTCTACGCTCGATTTTGTGCATTTAAAATGTGTTTAGATGTTAGGCCCAGAAGAACTGGATAAGAATAGAGTCAACAAAACAAGAAAGAAGTCAAACATTTTCTAGTTTTCAGAGCTCACAGTAGGCATAATGCTTGCAAAATGCTGTTAATCTACCGATTAAAGCTTTTGTGTGATTAAAGTGATTGGATTATTAAATTAAATCAGACCTCTTCCTCCAACGCCTGATCTAATCCTCAATTACTATACAGATCTTTTTTTTTTCTTTATGAGCATTAAAACAATACATTTGAATGAAACCTTTTTGTCCCCAAATCACAATTTCGGATTACTTGTACCGGAAGTAGTAGAATCACCCTACTGTCTATTTTTAAATATTCAGTATATTGGATATATTTTCCTGAAGCTTGGTGCTCATGCAAGACTTTATAATTGTCTGGTTGTCATGATCTGCTATGATAGCTGGCCTTAATTGCTCATTTCACTTACCAGCCTGGTTCTGCCCAGTTCTTAATCATCTCTGATCTCATCCACCTATAGGTTCTGCTTTATTTCGTTCCAGCCAATCTATTGAGGCCAGATCATTGTTTCACTGCTGTTTGTTCCTGTCACAGTCTTGGTTTTGTTATGTTTATTTAGAGTATTCAGTTTTACTTTGCTCCTTGTTTTAGTGTTTAATTAGTATGTTATGGTCTTTTAAACTTGTTTTAATTTTCCCTTTTTTTTAAATGTAGCACTTTGTAGCACTTTGAGATTTGATGTCAAATGTAAAGTGCGTTATAAATAAAATTCATTATTATTAGTATTTTGTTGTTTTCTTGTTAGTTCCTGTCTTCCAGGTTTTCCATTTGTTGTCCTCTGCTGCCCTCTTGTGTCCTCTTTCCCTTGCTCTGTTTTCTGCTCTGTCCTCACCTGTTTTCAATTCCCTCGTTAGCCCTCTCTTTGTCTCTGTCCCCTTTAAAAGCCCTCCCTCTTCAGTTCCTGTTTGCTGGATCCTCGTCTAACGTCTGTCTGCTTACCTTGTCTCTCCCTGGCTCCTAGAGTTTGGTTTCTCCTGATGTCTCCATGGTTCTGGTTTGTTTGTTATTTTTGTTGGATTTTTGATTCCTGCCTCTGTACCTGTGAACCTCATTAAACCCACCTAAATTCACCTCTGCCTACTTGCCTCTGCTTTTGGGTCCTCAATCCAACACCAAATCGTGACAGTTCCTGTTTGATTTCTGTTAGTGACCTGTCTGTCAGTTTTAGTTATTTCCAAGGTCCCTGTTCTAGTAGGAGTTTATTCTCAAGCAAGTGTCTTCAGGATAGATTCTGTTCCCTCTCATCCACTGGCCCTGGCTGTCCCCTGTCTGATCTGCCCACATGAACCTCTGTTGGACTCCTCCTGGATTCTGCCTGTCTGTGCGTCTCTGTCTGAGACACATGATGCTAAAAAAAATGATTCAAAAGTGTTTCAATTATTTCAAGAACACTTAATTTTTCCTAAAGGAAAATTTTAATTTTGTTTTAACGGGTGTTATACAGTCACAAGAAAAAACAACACATGAACTGATTTTACTTGGCAAAATCCACATATCAGAAAATTGATAAAACCTCAAGATCTGAGATGACGGTGGATAAACATGTCCAATGAGGAAGAAGCAACAGAGATATGTTGTGGACTTATTTTTAACAGAGAAAAAAATACGGTGTAAAATGCTGCTGGTTAAAGAAATGGAGACAGAGTGAGCATGGGTAAACATTGTTTTCTTTCTCTGGAAAGGCTTTCTGATGTGTCATTTTTAACAGGTTGTGTCTTTCTCTGCACTCGGGTAACACTCGCTACGATATTGTGGCAACATGCTGGACAATCCATTGTCAGGATTTGGTTATGGAGTGTTGACCCAGAAGCAGAGGCAGGAAGTCAGAGGCGAATTTCATTTGATTTAATTAAAAAGAGAAACTGAAAACAAAGGCAGGTTATCCAAAAATCCAATAATGAAAACGAAGTCCAAACAAACATGAAATCAGGAGTCCAAAAAGCCAAAAGAATCAAACATAAAAACTAGTCAAAACGAACCAGAAACCGTGGAGACATCGGGCGAATCACTGTCACAACGAGGAAGACTCAGGGAGACGGAGTTGGAGGAAGTTTGACAAAGTTTGGCAGTGTTTGACGAGGACCCAGTAAAGGGGAACTGAAGAGAGAGGGCTTTTTAAAGGAGACTGAGACAAAGAGGGTGCTAATGAGGAAACTGGGAGCAGGTGTGCACAGAACAAGAGGGAAAGAGCTAGGAAAGATGGAGAACATACGAGGGCAGCAGAGAGCAACAAATAGAAACCAGGAAGACTGGAAATAACAACAAAATGATAATCAAATAACTAGGACTATAAAACATGGAAAAAAGAAAACCAAACACTAGAAAACAAGGAGTAAAATAAGACTGAATACTCAAAAGAAAAACATAACAGAAACAGAAACCTGACAATATTTGAAGTCTAACACAGCAGGATTATCTCACAGGATTATCTTTACAGCAATCGTGAATATCAGAGCCTCTCAGAGGGGAATGGTCGAAGAAAAAATGGGCATGATTATCTCGCAGTGTAAACCCGGCATTATACCCACTTCTGGAGTTAAACAATATCATTTTAATAATCATTGTAATTTCATGACATTTACAGATTCTTGCACCTAAGTAATTGGTTCCATATTTTATTTCAAGTGTTCTGCATTCACACTCTGCATGCAAGTTAAATATGGTCAGCTGAACAGTTTCGAACTCCTCTTTTTCCATATATGCATATTTTTAGTGTCTGATATGCTAAAGCTTACAAAAAAATATTTAGTTTCTCGACTTTATGCAGTCCTAATCACTTTAAATGAAGTTAAATTTTTTTAGGGGCAACTGGGGCAACAGTGGCGTTGGATGAAGGAGTTTGCCCTGAAATCGTAGGATTGATGGTTCAAGCCCAGACTCCGACTTTCAGTGTTGTTGTGTCCTTGGGCAAGACACTTCACCTGCATTGTCTACTGATGGTGGTCAGAGGGCCCGGTGGCGCCAGTGTACGGCAGCCCCGCTTCTGTCAGTGAGCCCCAGGGCAGCCGTGGCTACAATGTAGCTTGCCACAATCAGTGTGTGAGTGTGTGTGAATGGGTGAATGAATGTAGTGTAAAGCGCTTTGGTCAAGTCTCCTGACTTGAATAAAATATAAGTTCATGCCATTTACCATTTTAGGAGTTGTATTTGTCTTTTTAGCTACATTTACACTTATAATAGTAATAAAAACTATTTGAACAAATTTGTTTGAGTCTCTGCAGCAGCTTTACATTCAGTTTCTGCTACCTTTATATCATTTATAAAGTCTACTAGTTGTGAGACAGTAGTGACATCAGGACTTTAAAGCTGCTGAGTTTTTATGCATTTACAGATTTGTTTAGCTGACTTGGATCAGGAACAGGAAAGGTCTTTGCATTAAAACCACATCGCTTTCTGTTTCTGTTAACGCAGATGTTTCACATTTGCTTTGAAAATTTTTAATTTATAGGCTTTTCCATCAGATCTAATAGATTAATAATATCTAACATTTACAAATGCTTTTCAGTCTTAACTTGACCTTACCTGAAGTACAATCAGTGACTGGTATGCTAAACAGACAAAGGGAATCGTGATCATCAGCTAAGCTGCAGACCTTTCTCTCCTCCTTTAGGCCTGTTTTTATGAGCTTAAAAACCTGAATAATGCAGATTTGCCGACTAGCTGGAATCCGGGCTGTATTATTATCATCAAAATATTAGAAGTAGTAAATGTAGGTTCAGGTCTTATTTATGATGATGTTACAGGTTTCATGTGTCACAACAGTTGAACTTTTCTGGGAGAGTTTGTGCACATTTTCTGTTCTAGATGAATTAATAATGAAAGAGAACATTAATAATTGGAGACAATACGATGACTTATTGGTTCTGTGAAAGCCTTTTATGGCCCATCCATCCTCTCCTGCAGTGCTGTAAGTCCCTCTGCTCAGTCTAACACAGATTCTCCCCCTGCTGATAAAATGAGCACTCTGTTTCCTTTTCTTCTTACTTTGATATCTTCTCTCCTAGAGGCTACAGAAAGAAGGGAGGCTTTAGAGAAAATCACTGAATAGAGCTGGAACCCTACATTGCCTCTGTAATGGGTCGAATAATGCAGTATCATCAGTAGGTTTAAATTTGCACCTAAAGCTGTCTGTGTCCTGTTAACTCTAACACATTGTTATGCTCTTTCTTCTCAGTCTTGTACCTGATTTGCCGCCTCCTGTGATTTGGTATTATCATCCTCTCATCTCCTGCTGTTTTCTGCTTCTTACCTTTCATTGCCTGCTCCTTTATCTCTGCTGTGCGTCTGCCACATTTGCCACAGCCTGGGTCATTTCCTGAACTTAAATGGGAGTCAGAGCTCCACAAAGACCAAGTGGGAGAAGAATTTTAAATTTTTTTTTTTTTTTTTACATCTGCTCTTTTCTTCTATTCTGTTAGTTCTGCTTCTAATCTCTGTATTCTTTGTGAGGCTTTTGCCAGTCTATGCTCATTGAAATCCACCCACCTGCACCGCTGAATCGTGGGCGTGCACATTAAAATGATTTAAGCTAGAAAAATACAGAGAGGTATCTTTTGAAGAGTGAATACCGTAATAGCATTTGAAGCATTAATGACTTAAAATTCTGCATTATTACATGGGGGTTGTCCCCTTGATTGGGGGGCTCTTAAATATTGATCTTTTTCCAAATGGCACAAACCATACCTGGAAATGTTTATTGTAATGGTAGTGGGGAGTCTCTGTTTAGTCTGTGATTGTGTCCAATTACCTATAAAACTGCACCACTTTCCCAAAAGTCAATCTATATTTTTTGTGCTTTGCTACAGCTGTCAGGTTTTTAATGTGGAGCCAGAGAGACGACAGTTGCATGGAAAGAAAGGCTGGTCCTTTGGAAATGTGGATGTAGAAACCAAAGAACTGATAGATTGTATTTAACAAATCGACAGAGCAAGGGATTATAAAAACAGTGAAAATATTAAAACATGGCCCTGACTATTTCCTGTTACCTCAGTTTATTTGGTCTTCCAAGGTGAATGTATGCTTACAATTTTTTATAAAAAAAAAAAATAATAAAATGTACCAGATAGCATTCTCAACTATTTACAGTTTTAAAATTAGCTAAACTAAAACTTTTTAGTTTCCGTAAATCTTCATTTTGTTTGCTTGTTCAAATCTGTTCTTGGTTCTACAAATAATTTGTTGTTGGAAAATATTTCGCACCTGAAAACAATCTAAACTCTGTCCAAACACCAGCTTCCAACTGCTGGTGAAGATCGTCAGTCATCCAGGTCATAGTCATTCCAAAAAGGTTAAAAAAAAAATAATAATCCACTGGACTTTGTTTCCAAGTTTTAAGATGTTTCACTTCCCATCCAGGAAGCTTTTTGAATTAAAATGTCAGATATAGCGTGGAACCTCAAACTCCACGCTATTTCTGACATTCTGAATTGTAAAAGCTTCCTAAATGGGAAGCAAAATGTCTTCAACTTGGAAACAAAGTCCAGTGGATTTTTTTTTTTTTTTTTTTAACCTTTTCGCACCAGCTACCTAAGTTACAGTGTTATTTGTCCATAGCTGGAAATGTAATTCTTAGACTTTAAATTGTTTTAAAAGACTTCTTTTCTATTATCTGCCATTTTCACAATAATGGTCTGAAACCTTCAATGTGCTCTACTTAATACTCTCTTTACATCTAAAAACTCGATACCGGTATCAAGCGGGGCCCCAATCTAGCACTAAAATGATGATTCGGTATCGGTGAGTACCGACAAAAGACGACACCGATACCATTTTGAGAGTCAGAAGATTATTCAACTAGGTAGGCAATACAAAATTCTACCGGATTCACTTCCTATGAGTCTTTTTCCTGCTTCACAAAGGTAGGCAGCAGCTTGACAAAGCCATGATGGCAATTATTTTACCTCCAAGGAGTATGTAGTTCTTGATATATACACAAACACATCAATTTCAAACAGACGGTATCGGTATAGTATGGGTATCGGCCAATATTGCACAGCCAGGTACAGGGTATCGGGGCCAAAAAATGGCATCGGCGCAACACTATCTAAAAACTACGGAGGGGATTGGATAAACTAAAAAAAAAGAAACGAAGAGTTATTCACAGTTCACATCCACTTCGCCAAGGTCCAATAATGTGTTTCTCATCACATCAGTTTTCAGTCCAATCTACTCAGAGAGCGGTGCTCAGCCTGCCACTCAGGCTCCATTATACACAAAAAGTCCTCAACACATACACAAAAACACATTCAGAAATAAAATCAAACATACACACCTGACACTCCCATCAAAGCGGCTAGGCACTGCATCTTGCAAAAGTGAGGAAATGCAGAGAAACAAATGCTCCCTGCTTTGAATGTATTGAGCATTATGAAAGGCTGGAAGTTGAGGCCCACAAATGAATATTCTGCAAAGTCAAAACAAGAATCTAGAGTGCAAAATAATAGAAGAAATACATTTTAAAAATAATAAAACATTGATTGGGTGTAATTACTGAAGATTTGAAAACCAAAACAACTCTAAACAGATAACTGTTGAAAAAGCTGAGGGACTTAGGGAAGGATTAGCTTTATAATTACTATATAGATTAAAACAGGACTAATTACACATAGGAACACTGAAAGAAAAGTATAAAAAGATAACGGACACAAGCAAAGTTATATTAAAAACAAATTAGAAATACAGACTATAATCTTAAATCTTTTAGACTTATTGTTTGTTTTACTTTGGTAAGCAACAAGATTAATTCAAATGTACATCTTGAACCATTACTCAAACATTTTATATCTATCAAAGCAGATTTTGCTGAAAGGGCTGTCATTTAACATACACTCTGTATACACCAAAAATGAAACATTGAAAGTTCACCGTATGCCAGCATTTTAGAAGATTCTGGGACGTCAGGTATTCGCTGGCTAAAGGCTGATCTATACTTCCAAACTAGGTCATCTGCGTAGGTTTTGCAGTGAACGTAGAGATGTCTGCGCCCTCTTCCGCAGACACTCTGCTGCACCTCTCCCAAGTTGTAGGTGATTGCAGACAGGAGGCCTCTGATTGGACAAATCTACACCCGCTCTTCTTATGCGTTCCTCCTGTCTCAATATGTCAGATTGATTTCATGTGACTAAGCCTCCGATGTGACCCTCTGCTGAAATGTCTGTCTTGTGTTTACATTTGATTTTTTTTGTGCATAAGGGTTTTTTGATATCTCAAACTGTATCCTGTCAAGGATAAAGCGTGAAATAGGTTTTTTTCCCCCTCTCTTCCCCAATGTGGCTCCTATCTTTCCACAGAGATAAAGTCAGTGCTATAGGTAATTGCCTTGGACCTGGGAATTCAGGTAAGTGGTGGGAAGCCATAAGAATGCGCCATTCTGCCAAATGGCAGCGTTCTGTGGCACGCATGGCCTCAGTCAATACGTTCCCCCCTCTCAGCGCCCCCACCCGAATTACGTGACGGTTGTACTGAAACTGAAATTTCGATTACAATATAAATTTTAGTTGACAATAAAGAAGTTCTTGATTTGATTTGATCTCCTGTTTGGTACCCTACCGGCTTGTTTTGTTTGTATGACCACGATTGCGGACAACGTCTCATGAAATTGGACCAGCAAGAAGAGCGAGTTGTGCTATAACGCTGGGACCCTTTTTCCACCTGGATCCCCGCTCTTTTTCGCCCTCATCGTCCCTCCGTTGTCGGACAAACTTGCCCCCACTTCCTCACATCTAGACCCACAGCTAGTTCGTGAATTCCTCCTTTTGCGTTGTGGCGTGGAATAAACATAGCACAGATCACGCTTCAATATTGAGCCTAAATCAAAAATATCTGCGTCATACCTGCGACAAGCTGACTGCAACACACCACTGTGGGATTATAACCAGCCTTTAAATCGTCAAGGTATGACAGGGGCTTTAAAGACTTATTTATATATAATAATTGCCATTTCTTTGTTTTAGAACTTTTAATTGTTGACATAAAATTCAACTTTCAGTTGAATGGAAAAAAGGCCACTGGTTTCATTTGTTAGGGCAGCTCCATCACAGCTGACTTTCAATGATAGCTTATGAACAACGTTTGCTGAATTGTAATCATCAGAATCGGGGTCAGATTTTGGGCACATCCATTTATTAAACCTGGCCAAACATGGCAAATGTTCTCTGCAATAATCTGATGACCCTTTTGTGGTCTAACAACAATTTTCTTTCTACTCTTATTAAAACATTGCATGCCAAATTTGCTATTGAGAAAGTAAAACCAATTCACTGTAAAACTATTGTGGGTTTTTAATTATAAAAATAATTTTGGCCCCTGGTGCTTTTAGCTTGCCGGTTTTGACCTGGTCGGACAAAACTAGATTAGAAAGAGCTTCCAGTAATAGTTTAAAAAAAAAGCTGGTTCAAGTATTTCTACTTTTTTAATGAATAATGAATCCCTATAATGTGTTAACATTATATTTTATTCTCTCATAAATGTATTTAAATTCCATTTTGACTGGATTTTTCAAAGTAGAACAAGTCAGAACAGACTTTTTCCTCCTTTTAACCAACAATTCCATCTTTCTTTGCCATTTTCATCTCTTTCTAGACTCTTTCCCTCCCTCTGGAGCTGACAGCCCGTACAATTCCCATCTCTCAGTCGGATCCGTAGTGGCAGGGTGTTCTGTGTTCAACTCCTCTCTTACCAGCTCTAATTGGAGTGTAGACAGGGCTATTAGCGTGTTAGTGCTCCCATCTGATAAAGGTCAAACCCCTTTTCCTGAACAGGCAGCCAAGGAAGGTGGATAAGGTGTGTGTATGTGTGTCCATTTATTAAGCTTCACCTTTAGGCTTCAGTGAAAGGAGAGTCAGCCCCTCTCTGATGGCTGCTAAATGTCCTGCCAACCCACTGTATTCTGGGAGTTGACCCGCTCCCCTGAGAGTCCATATGATTCAAACACACAGAAACACGCTGAGAGAGTCTCTCTCACTTACAGTCTGAGGTACAGCGCTATGGTTATGAAGGGGTTTTGCAGATACCTGCTTCCTGTCAGATAGCCATAATTTGTTCTTTATAATGATTTAGTGTTCACATTGGTCTTTTTCATTACGGTTACATACTCTAGAGAAGCTGAGAAAGAAGATATAGAATAAACTTCAACATAATTCAAGTTTGAATTTTTAGAAGTTTAGGATGAGCAATCTTCCCGCACACTGTAGAGATGTAAGGGAAAATGAAGCATGGGTGAAAATTAAATCTGGAAGACTCTTATCTTTACCCAAACCACCTGGAATTTCTTTTGCTCAAGTTTCAGACAATCAACATCAATTATCTTTCAAGATCCCAATCATTTAGCTCATTAGCCTCCCTTTAGCATGGCAGGAAACTTCACCCAATTCCACCCCATCTCCTCCGTCACTCTCAGACTATTCTTAGGCTCACTCACCCTCTCATTTAATCCACAACCAGTGTTCAGGCCCAGGGGGAAGAATACTCTAATCCTCTCTAAGGTTATTCATCCAAGTGACTGTCAATTCAAAGCATCAAAGTCTTCTGCCAGGGCTCAAGCGCCAAATAACTTATTTTATTCATGTCAATTAAACTTTCTGTCACAGTCTTGATTTTCCATTTGTTGTCCACTGCTGCCCTCTTGTGTCCTCTGCTCTGTTTTCTGCTCTGCCCTCACCTGTTTTCAATCCCCTCGTTAGCCCTCTCTTTGTCTCTGTCCCCTTTAAAAGCCTCCCTCTTCAGTTCCTGTTTGCTGGATCCTCGTCTAACGTCTTTCTGCGTACCTCGTCTCTCCCTGGCTCCTAGAGTTTGGTTTTCCCCTGATGTCTCCCTGGTTCTGGTTCGTCTGTTATTTCTGTTGGATTTTTGATTCCTGCCTCCGTTCCTGTAAACCTCATTAAACCCACCTAAATTCACCTCTGTCTACTTGCCTCTGCATTTGGGTCCTCAATCCAACATCAAATCCTGACACTTTCCTAATTTCATTTTGTCTTTGTGTAACTCTACAGGTTGAAATTAAATCAATCTGCAAAAATCGATACAGCAGTAATATAATTTGGTGAAACACTTTCACTAAATATACAAATATTTTTTTTTTGACTTGGAACTTTAAAAGCTTGTTGCATTTTATAGGAGGGCAGAAAGAAAAGACAGGATTCCACAGAATTAATACTACAAAATGCTTATTATGCAATTGTGAATGAACCAACAGCCAATAAACAATGACATGTTAGTGGAATATGGTCAAATGTATATGCTACGTTTAATTATCAGCAAGCAAAAAACACAGATTATTTAATTAGGCATTTGAGGATCTTTACAGGTGTAATTTTCCACCAAATTTACAAAGAAAAATATAAGAGTGTACAGTTATCTTACAGACCCGAGAACCTAAAGCACCTGTTACTACGCCGCCCTAGCTTCTGTATCATCTGTGGATGCAAAAAGGAGAAAAAGAAGTCGAATTACATGAGGCCTTTTGGATTTATCGTACCTTTCCCTCCAATACTATCCTCTCCATTGCCAGACACTCCATATACATCTGCAAAAATCATCAACTGTATGTCAATAAATCCATGGACTGTTTGAAATTACTTTTTATGACCATTTCAAGCTATCCCATCAAACAGATAAACAGCTCTCTGAGGTAACTTTTGGACTCCAAGCAACTTACATAGTTTCTGAGAAATGGACATCATAAAATAAGGACTTAATAGAAGAAAAAAAAAAGGTTTATAGGTAATTGTTTTTTCTGTTGTTATCTGGGAAATAGATATTTTACTTTGAATAACTTTATTTTTTCCAGTTAACAGACATTTTACATTTTTTTTCTCTCTAAATGAACCATGTTATTTTAATTAAATGTATATTTTCATAATAAAAGAGAAAAAAATAACACGAAAAGCAGCAAATGACAGAGACCTCTATTACTTTCAAATATTTATCAGTAGAAATGGAAGAGAAAGCCTTATTTTTTTTGTTGCAAAACAGCCACCAGGAGTCCTGATTGCCGCAGGTCATATAGGGGGTACAGTAGAAATGTGAAAGGTGTTCTGGGCTGATAAGGCCTAAAGTCAAATTTCTGGCCTACATTTAAAACTAGTGACAAAATATTAACTCTACATCTCATACTGAACACACTATCCTCATGGTGAAACATTGTGGTGGGCAGCATCATTCTCTAAAGATGCTTTTCTTTAACAAGGACAGGGATTTTGGCGAGTGTTTATGAAAGCTATATTATTTTATTTATTTTTATTTTACCTTTATTTTTACAGGTTGCAAACCAAGACCACTCAGGTCTTCTGGCTCCAGCCTGCTCTGCATACCTAGAACCAGAACTAAACATGGAGAAGCAGCATTTAGTTCCTATGCTCCACTTATCTGGAACAAACTTCCAGAAAACTGTAAAAGTGCAGAAAGCCTGAGTTCCTTTAAATCAAGACTAAAAACACTTTTGTTTAGGATTGCCTTCGACTGTTCTAGTTAAACAGTTCAACTAAAATATATTTTCTTTAAATTAATCATTTCAAAAGCATTACCATTAGTATAATAATAAAGAATATACATACAAAATAAAAGATAACTTTTCTTTTTGGGGAGCAGAAAGGCAATTCAGGTTTTTTTTTGGTCCACCTGTGAACCAAAAGACCTCGCATAGGAACGTGAGGCTCTCTCTAAGGGTGAGAGGAAGGTTGTAGGTGCCACCAGAAGGCATTTAATTTTACTGAGACGTCGGTAAGCTAGAGTGGGATCCCCCCCAGTTATCCAGGTTTGCGCCATAGGATTGGTGTGTATCGGGCAGAGTTAAATTGCATATCGGGCAGAGTTAAATTACCTGTAGATAATGGGAAAGGTTTTGCAGTTCTATCGTAGTAGAAAAAAAGGCAAGGTTTCCGGGGAATTGTCAACTGCCCAAGGAGAATTTTTTGATCAATTGCTAAGAAAATAAGGTTCTTTTAATGTTGCAATAAACAAAAATGTTAAAGACAAAATAAAAGATAACTTTTCTTTTTGGGGAGCAGAAAGGCAGTTCAGGTTTTGTTCCACCTGTGAACCAAAAGACCTCGCATAGGAACGCGAGGCTCTCTCTAAGAGTGAGAGGAAGGTTGTAGGTGCCACCAGAAGGTACTTAATTTTACTGAGACGTCGGTAATCTAGAGTTGGATCCCCCCCCGTTATCCAGGTTGGCACCATAGGCTTGGTGTGTATCGGGCAGAGTTAAATTGCATATCGGGAAGAGTTAAATTACTTGTAGATAATGGGAAAGGTTTTGCAGTTCTATGGTAGTAGAACAAAAGGCAAGGTTCTGGGGAATTGTCAACTGCCCAAGGAGAAATTTTTGATCAAATGCTAACCCCACTGTTTTTTAATATTCTTTTTTGTTTCTGCATGTTTTTTATTATATTTTATTCATTTTTTATTTTTTCCTACTTGGTTTTATTCTGTTTTATCTTCCTGTATTTTAATCATGTAAAGCACTTTGTATTGTCTTTGTACTGAATTGTGCTATACAAATAAATTTGCCTTGCCTTGCCTTGCCAAGATCTCAATTACAAGAGATACCTGCTTAATAAAGAATAAATATAATAAGACAAATGAATAAATAATTACAAAATCATTGTGCAGGAAAAGCTGCAAAAAGATGCTTAGAAAAACTGTGACACAGGTTCACCTGTTGTTCCCTGTATTTTAATTGTTTTGTTGAATGATGACTGTTTATAACTTATATCTTTGTCTATTCCAGTATTCAAAACCCCTCTTTATTCAATAATAATTCATCAATCAGGGAAGACTGGATGACTAAATGTTGGTGTTTAACATATTTTGATCTGAACTAACCTTTGCTTTGCTTGTTTACTGTGAGTTTCCTTCAAGTTTCAGTAAATTTAAACTTAGTTTTAAAAGAGTATATCTGACTCATCCTTTCTATATGTTAATTAAGAACAGATTAAGGTTTTTTACAAATACAGACTTCAGTATCTGACACTCTGCAGGCTAAATTCTTTACATTTGAGACGATTTTCATTGAGTTTTTTTAGAAAATACTTCTTTCATAGCTATTAGACTAAAAACAGTCAGAGCTTTAGTTACAGCCTCTTGTTTGACATATTTCTGCACACACAGAGGCTTTTACTGTACTCTCTTAACAGTACACTGACAGGGACATGTTGGAACATAGTCAGTAATGATTTAAAGATATTTTCACTAATGGAAGAACGTTGTTATTTTTCTAGTCTTGACAGCAAACCTTTGGAGTTTTTACTTTCCCAGATGTTAGCATGTCTCTGTAATGAGATCGACCATGAAAAAGAAGAGTTGAACTCATTGATGGTTGTACCGACAGACGGGTGATGCACTAACTAAGCTGCTTGACATCTCAGGAGGGAGGAGCGCCATACTTTAAAGAGCAGCATGCAGGTTTGAATTAAAAAGTAGATTTCATATAACCAACACAAACTAAAAGTCTGCTTCCAACACATGATACTTCATCATGAGGACTTTACATTTTACATTTAATTGAATTGAATGTTCCATGCTAACTCCATGTTATCAAGGTAAGTCAATAGACTGATGATTCTCAGTTGGACAAAGATAAAATGATGGATTCTGACCAAACAGATGTGAGCGCAGAAGCTACGCATACGTCCTTCTGCTAAGTTTCTTCGGTTCTACTGTCGGCTCACCAGCTCTTGCTTTTAATTCAGCTTTAATGTGCCACCTTAAGTCATACTACTACATGATTGGCAACTTGTTTTGAACAATACGGGGTTTTCAGTGACGTCACTGGCCAGCTTCCGGTCCGCCATCTTGGTTGGCATATTATCGTATATCATATATATCATGTCGCGAATGGATAAGTACGCCAGCACGCTAGAGCCACCAGATCATGGAACATATCTGAGGAAATGTTCCGGTATTGACCATATGGACCCCTATGCCCTCCACGGTGCCTTGTTTAGCACTAATCCAGATGATTGGCCAAATGTAGAGCACGGCGACATAGTTCATTACCTGGTGTTCAGTGAAAACCCTCTGCACACTTTTGAGGAAATGAGAGCGTACAAGGGTCTAGAGGCTCACAACCAGTTCACATCTGGTTGGGTACGAGATGTCGAAGTGATGTACATGAAGGAAATCGCCATCATACGTGGGCGGGTGAGTTTTAATAAGATGGTAAAAATGTAAACAATCCGACGCAGGGCTCGCTATGCTAGGTGGCTAGCGGCCAGCGGTGCAGTTTACGAATGGATGGGTTCAGGAGCTGCAGCTCATAAAGCCAGCAAACAGTGCTAACCGTTAGTGCTAACAACCACTCAGGCATGTAATGTACTTTTAACTAGCTGCTATGTGTTTCAAAGGTTTGGTTAGTAACGTTAACTGCCAAACCTCCCTAAACCCTCTGGGTTTCTCACATATTTGAGCCTTTTCCCGCTGGTTGAAATCAAGTTAAGGTGAAATGAATCAAATTAAAACACGGCTGAGAGAGGGAGTCCAGTACGCTGTAGTCATAGGCAGTAGTCTGAGTAGCGGCGGCAGAGGCAGTCAACATTGCGGCCACGGAAAGTAATACGTCATGATGCCCAGGCCCTATTATTAATATATTCTTACATGTTTTAAATGCTTGACAGTTAATTACCTGTGACAAAGTGAGCACTGCAGACTCTGGTGTATTCCAGCTTAACACAGTCCAAATCGGACCTGGATATCCGTGTCAGCCATAGGTGACGGCGTTGTTCAGATAGCTGTTTTGTTTTTTCACATTGATTCACAATTACGGCTGGTATGCGATAGAAGGAGCGTTGATCTCCACCTCCACGGGCCGTGCAACCAACAATTACACACGTTTTCACCATTTTTCACTGTCAATACTGCCTGAGGCGTCATACAATGCAGGGTCAACGGTGCGAAACGACTGCCACCCAATATGGCGGACGCGCTAAGTAGTCACGTGAGCGTGACGTCACCTGAAAACCCCCTATTAAGGCTGAAGGTGTACAAGATGGATGTTGGTGAAATGCAGCAAGCAAGTTTAGACTCAACATTTTGCTAAATATTGACAAGTGGGCTTGTGAAATCTCGTAAAACTAAATTAGCTCTCAGTGTAACTTTATTTTTAACACTTTTGAATTAATGGAAGAACTGAGACTAATTCTTCCAGTCCAGAAAAGACATTGCCATGCACAGACTGTCAAGACTCAGAACGCTGGACCCAGATTTAAGGCAGACAGACTTAAGTGATTTATAAGAAGCGTTAATTAATTGCTCTGAGCATTGCATCTTATCAACTAGGATTAGATGGCTGGAATCTCTGTAGAGGGAGAAACACAGGTTAGTGACCCTGTAACTCTCACTGGGAACGATAGTGAGCATGTGAGTCACTAACCTGGTTGTTAAGTTCAGTCCAAGCCCAGAGGAAGGAGTGGAGTCCAGCCGGATAATTTTCCTCAGTATGTGGCGGTTTCTGCCACATATCGAGGAGTTGTAATGTTTTGTAAATGAAAATCCCTTAATTGCCCCACAATGGGAAAATTCACTCTCTACCTTTGACCCATCCCTTTGGGGAGCAGTGGGCTGCCATTGTGAGGCACCCAGGGAGCAGTTAAGAGTTTTACTCAGGAACCCAGAGTGGAGGCTGTGGGGATCGAACCAGGTACTTGGAACCATCACAGAGCACAAGGGCATTGCTCTAACGACTAGGCCAACACTCCCCAAAGTGGAACAGATGGATTTGGTGAATGATAATGAAAACTGGGTGGAGGTAGGCAAGTGGATGAACCAAACCAATAATCCAGTCATCAGTGCCAAGACTATGACACTGACTTTTTGAAAGGCAGGGATGAAAACAAAGGGCACATATCGTGTGTCCTCATTACTGAAAATGGCAATCAAGCACGCAAGGTGCATGCAAGCGGGCACCTTGGCACATGCTTTTCAACAATTCAGCCACAATGGGGGGCACTCCACCCTCCGTGCATGTCACTATGAAAAGTGTCAATTTAAGGAGATGTTTTAGACCGGAGGTAAGCAACGCCACTCCTTGTAGGCCTGTATCATGCACCAATTAGATTCCTCTTTGGACCAACACACCTGAATCAAATGGCTACATTACTTCTACAATTTACAGTCAGTTTCTTCAGAGTATTGTTAATCATCTAATTACTTGATTCAGGAGTGTTAGCTCAAGGCCACATCTAAAAATTGCAGTACACTGCCCCTCAAAGACAGGAATCCCCCCCCCCCTTCTGTTTTAGACAAATCACCTAAGAGGTTACAGGCTGTCCAGTGTGTTTTATGTTCATTCTCACCTAAACCAGAGCTGGGAAGCCATACTTGGTGACTGGTAGTGCTTCATTGCAGAAGGATTTTTACTTTTTGTGTGGTAAAGGAAGGATAAACAGAATGATTGGCTGACCTTTGACGCTTTTAGCAAACAGGTCAACGATAAGCTCAACAAGAAGACTCATAATGATAACAAAAATGTATCTTCTTCTATGGTGCAGAACATCAGGTGTCTAATCAACTTAAAAGACAATGTTAACGCCTACTTGGAGAGTGAATGAATGGGACACCCATTGGCTTTGCTATTCATTATTATTTTCCATTGCATTTTTGTATTAATAGTTAACTTATTGAAAATGACTCCATATGATGAAAACAACAGGGCAATGTGGAGTGAAAAATGTTGAGATATGTCTGTTCTTAGCCTCGCAGGCTCCAAACGAAGGTCATGAGAGATAAGAATAAGTTACCAAACAGGGAATTTGACTGGTAAACTTACAACAGATGGGCTGCATATAGGCACCTGGGTACCAGTGGGAGACAGTGATAAATATATTTTAGGTCAGAGTAAGGTGCATGTTTTGTCCATTTAGTTCAAACTAAAGGCATATAATTCAGGAGTGTGTTTCAAAGGTAGCTTACGTATCTTAGTACAGAATGAAAATGCATTGCTTTTTTTATTTTAAATCTTTTTAAATAATGAGCATGATTCAGCATGATTGAGCGTGAATCAGTTCCTCCTCTTTTTTAACTTTTTAGAAATTCAAGGAAACTGGTTTTCAACAAGCATGTCAACAACATGGTGTTTTAAAAACTGTAAAAGTAGAGTGAGAAGCAAATGAAGCTATTGGGCTGAGCTATAAGGGGCAAAAACACAATTAAACAGGCTCCCCATAATTGGACATTGGAGAGATTGGAAAACATTGCCTGGTCTAATGAGTATGGATTTCTCCTGCAGCATCAATTTTGAGCCTACCATCCATTTGGAATGGTTTCTTCAATGTAACAATGAGTTCACTGTACAAAAATGGTCACCAGATCTCCATCCAGTAATAAAGCACCTTTAAGATGCTGGTGAACTCTCTGAGGAATATTCCATTCAATTTTTTTGAATCTATGTGCTGAATGATTAAAGCATTTTTCTGAAGGCAAAAGGAAGTCCAACTTGGTACTAGTGTTGCACCGATACCAGTATCGGACGGGGCCCCGATACTGCCCTAAAATGGTGGTATCGGTATCGGTGAGTACCAACAAATATGGCACCAATACCATTTTGAGAGCCATAAGTTTATTCAACTATTGTCACCCACTCCGGTAGGCAATAAAAAGTTCTACTGGATTCACTTTGTATTAGATTTTTTCCTGCTTCACAAATGTAGGCAGCAGCTTGACAAAGCCATGATGGCAATTATTGGCATTGGCGCAACACTACTTGGTACTAAGAAGGTCTACCCGATAAAGTGGCCAGCAAGTATATATTGCAATATAATTTTACTGTGGGGGTCTGGGAGATTCCTCCTTCATTAAACCAGTTTTCAGCTTCTCCCACAGAGGCCCTCCTCAAGCACTTCCCCCCTGAGTGGCATGTTGATTGGTTTCACCTGTTCTCCATCAAGTAGTGGACTACTTAAGGTTCCTCCTGCCAGCTCTCTAGTGCCAGAGTGTTGACCTTTGTGGGAACTCCTTGCCCTGCTGATTTCCTGAGCTTTCTTTCCAAGAAACCTCTTTAACCAGTTCTCTTTCTTGCTTCTCTTGGGACTAATGATGGTGAGATGAGGCCCCATGAGGCATTGAACCGTTATGGCAAATTGCTTCACTGAACCACAATGTGGGGGTTGACACACTGTCTGTCCGGCTGTTAGCAGCTAGTCATGTTAGTGTTTTACTGCACAACCGAATGAGCCTTACAATAAAGGAAAAATATAAAGTAACATCCTGCTGTAAATTTTCAAAGCACAGAAGAGACACCGTTGGGAGCTTCAACTATTCCTAATCTCGTCTGACCTGCTTCACCCAATTTCCTCCAGATCCTAACTTAAACGACTCAACAATCACCGTATCACCATAACTTGTCATATCACCTTTATGGAGTAAATGTCATGATGTTCTGAAGTTGTTTTACGCACCTACAGAACCTTCTCAGAAATAAGTAGAAGGTTAAAAGCTTTATTTACACAGAATATGCCTATTGGAACTTGACTTCGGGCACCAGGAACGGGAAAGGCAGGGGTCTCTGAACGATGGACAAACCACAAACCACACTTCCAGACTAAATGTTCTGGAAGAATCATAAGTGTTTTCATCTGTCTCCATTATTGAATGCTAAGCTACCCCAAAAATGTTCTCCCTTGACTTCACCATGCATGTTGATAGCTGTAGGCAGGAAGGATCTTCTTTAGTGGTCTGTCTTGCACCGCATCTTGAGAAGCCTCTGACAATAGACACTTAGTTGTTTAAAAAGCTTCTGAAGAGGATGCTCACTGTTGTACATAATTTTCTTCACTTTATGAAGAAAATTGGTGCCGTTTCTATTGTCGAAATGTGTTTAAAATAAGCTAATTTGGAAAAAGAAAATAACAAAACAACTGTTGTGTGTATGTATATATATATATATATAATATATATATATATATATATATATATATATATATATATATATATATATATATATATATATATATATATATATATATATATATATTAGTGCTGTCAATCGATAAATTTTTTTTAATCACGATTAATCGCATCAATGCCTAAGTTAACTCGCGATAAATCGCATTTTAATCGCAAATTTCTTTCTGATTGAAAATCATTCAAATACTCTCGATGACATACAAAAAATACATACAGGCTAGGTTTGTGCCAATGTTCTTTTTTTTTTTTTATGAAAACAGGTCACAGACACTGATTTATGCCATAGAAACATATGGCAAGAAGATGGGGAGGCATGTAGCAAAAAATAACAAATATGTAGCCAAAAAAAAGGCCCTGAAAACAGGCTGATGTAAAAGACAGTCTTTACAGTTAATACAGTCTTTTGAACAAAGACAAGCATTTTACCCTACTGCTATAAAATGCAGTAGAGTTAACATTAGATGTTAATTAACCAAGGTAATAATGAACAATTTTCAATCAATACATCAAAATCATTAGACCGACATCACTAGATGGAGGTAGTCTATGCTCTAGAAAGTTACTTTTCAGCCTCTTAACAAAAATGAGAACACACACACACCCACACACACACACACACACACGATACCGACCTGTGGCGTACACAGGCAGCAAGAGTGCCGTAGCAGATTCCATTTCACCTCAGTAATCTGTTTTCTCAGCGTATTTCAGGTTGCTACTAGCCACCAGACACTCAACTTGTTTGTTGGTGGTGGGGCTTAAAGAAAAGGCACTAGCGTCACCCAGTGTATGAGCGTCTTTTTTCCTTGAGGAGCTCCGCTCTCGAAGCCTATGGAAAATGCATAGACTGGGGGAAAATAGCCCCGCCATCCCGCAGGCTGCAGCGGGATGTACTTGGAAAATTGTACCATAAAACCACATAGCGTTAATCTCACGTTAAAAAAATTATCGCCATTAAAATGGCCTCGCGTTAACGCGATAATAATGCAATAATCTTGACAGCACTAATATATATATATATATATATATATATATATATATATATATATATATATATATATATATATATATATATATATATATATAGTATGTATACCTATGTTACCATTTTTGTTTTGAAAGTGTTGCAGTGGACTAATTCATAAAAAAAAAAATATCACATACAGCAATCTATTTGGAAATGCCTTTTTCATTTATGAGTGGAAACTGTAATTGATCATCTCTGCACAGAGCCCATCCCCAATAGTCACTCTTCAGTGCTTTAGTTCTCAGTATCTCTCTCTGCCAGCAGGCCCAGGACAGAGTCATTAAAGGCAGACTGAGGAGCTCTAAAATGACTGGTGTAAATCACCGGCTCACCTGGAGCATTTAACGATAAGCTGCAAAAGGGATGGAGCTGTCTGTGTGGGAGAGACTAACAAAGAGAGGAAAAAATCAGGACAGAAGTATGGAACATTTATATAAATGACAGCTTCTTCACTTTTCTACCTTTTTTCCTGCCAAAGAATACCGCAAATATACCACTCACTCTGTAAACATATCTCATAATTCAATAACTAATATGATTAACATTAATTTACACTTTAAATTAAAATAATTCACAGATATTAATTTGAACCTTTGTGGTGAATAATTGTAAAAACTTTGTGTAAAACAAGTGGAATAGGTGTGTGCTTAAGAAAAAAAGAGATGTTGCTAAAACTATTGGGTAATAAGTATTCAAAAATTATAATGCCTATGCTGCTTTTACATCCCCATCACAACCATACAGAAAATGCCCAGAAAAAGGCAATTTTCTCATTTAATGCCCATATTTTCCCATTCGCTGGTCAAACACAATACCCTGGTCCCAAGAAAACACAGCAAACAGCCTAGTCTCATCAAAATCTTTTCAAATATTCTATTTGCATGAATATGAGGTTTAGAAAATATCACTGTATGAACTGGAACTTAGTCTTATTCAGATATGCATCCATTCATTTCCTATTCTCTAGTCATACTTTGGTAAATGACTACTATTTGCAATGTGTATGTGCAATGGACATGGGTACGATCTGAATGATGAAGGTTACACTGCAAAAACCATCTAAAAATGAGAAAAAAATGTCTTAAATTAAGTGTATTTACCATTAATTTGAGTAAGTAAATAAGATAATTTGCCAATGGAATGAGTATTTTTAGTCTTAAAATAAGATAATTAGATCATTTTCACTTGAAATAAGACAATGCAATTGTATTTTCTTATTTTAAGTGTAAATTGTCTTGTTCCATTGGCAATGTGTCTCACTTAAATCCTTAATTCAAGAAAAAATGCACTTATTTTAAGAAAAAATGACTCATTTAGATTAAATTTTTTTGCAGTGAGAGATGTAAACATCTCTTGGGGTAAGTTAACATCAGCATCAGTGTGACACTGTCAGACTGTGCTGAGCTGACACACTTCCTGACAATGTTTTGCTATCAGTCATCCCAGTTTCACAGATAAGGCAGTCTGTGCAAGTTATGATTTTACCTGTTTGTTCAACAAACATTGCAAACACACTATAAAGATTAAGTATAGGTCAAAACTTATTTATTTACCACAAATGTTTAATACTAGTGTGTGAATGTTTGGGTGTATGTCCTTATTTTGTTGGATCTAGACTGGCTGACAGCTTTCAGACCAGAAGAGAAGATGTGTTTTCCTCCTTGTCAGCGTCACTTTTCCGCTGCTGCACCTCTGAAGTTGTTTTAAGGAACAGATATCGCTTCTTCTGTGGTTGGCAGTAAATGTTGGAGGAAGATGGAACAAGTTCACAGCCTCCCTATGATGTGGGGGGGATCCTGAGATGTCTCACTTTCTGTCACATGTTGTTGAGTGTGGTGCTTTAAATGGAAAGGGAAGGCATCCCAAACAGAAAAAAAGTATCCAGAATGTCTTTGAATATAGTGAAAAAAAAAACAGAGATGGCAAAAGTACTCACTTTCCGTACTTGAGTAAAAGTACAGATACTTGTGTTAAAAAATACTCTGGTAAAAGTGGAAGTACTGATTAAACTTCTTTACTCAAGTAAAAGTAACAAAGTACAGGCTTGTAAATTTACTTAAAGTATAAAAGTAAAAGTAGAAACCACTTTTTTCATGCCGTTGCCTACATTTTAAATGGATGTCTGCCAATAGGACTAGATCTCCGTTGTGTTCATTTTCAATCATCTCGTCGTCCATACTACTATGCTAACGCCACCGCCACCAAGCTGCAATCATTTGCCGCCAATGAATACCGCCGAATCTGTCGATTCATCTTGTAGTGGTGCGTCAAATGCAACGTAGATTCCCATCCAATTAGATTGAATTTGGTATTGATGACGTGAAAAATAATAACGGTAACTCCATTGAAATGATTCAAAACTAAAGTAACGAGCCAATTTTTTAAAATGTAAGGAGTAGAAAGTAGAGATATTTGTGTAAAAATGTAAGGAGTAGAAGTAAAAAGTCGCCATAAAAATAAGTAGTAAAGTAAAGTAAAAATATCAGAAAAATCTACTCGAGTACAGTAACGAAGTATTTGTACTTCGTTACTTCCCATCTCTGAAAAAAAACTATTTAATACTAGAGCACAAACACCTAAAACTACTAAAGTTGTGTTACATAACAACTATATAACACAGCAAAACCAGGCAAAAATAGGAAAGAAGTATTTAACTAAATATTTCACTAAAATAATTAACATTTTTCTCAAAACAGTAAGACTTTTGACACTGGTTAAATATCACATTTATTGTGGATATATCTCTGTAAATAATGTGTGTAATACTAAAGGAAATAACCTAAGCCCTTGGATCTTTGTTTTTTACAAAAAATGCATTCTCATATATTCATCCTTTATAAGGCATTTCTCAACTTTAAAATGCCTAAACTGCTCATATCAACTCACAGGAAATTTCAGAGTAACTTATGTAAATGCTCCCAGATGGTATTATTTACATGTAAAACGTCTTACTATTGCTGTAAAGAATTCAATAAACACAATAAACTCTAACTAGAATATCTGAGCGACATATGTAGCCAGACTGGTGTTCACACAACAAGCAATTTAAAAAGTTATACATCCTTTGATAGAGAAGAATCCAGTTGAATGCTTGTTTTAGTGCTTAATTATTTCTCTCTGGCTATGGGCTCATTTTTCACTGTGACTTCACTGGCTATATTTGTTCTTTTTAATCCCTTTTGACAAGAGAACTGGTTTGAAGCTAATCTGTATAGCTGTTTCTTTCCAAGAGACACCTGTGGAGCTAACATAGAAAGTATTTATAGATCAGTGCTTCTATGTTAATTTTGTTTGTCTTCTTCTGCCTCCTTTAACCCATATTCAACCTCTACAGAAGGCCACTCATGTTGAGGCTGGTTCTGCTGGAGGTTTTGTTTTGTTAAAAAGAAGTTTTCCTCTCCACTATCCCTGCATGCATGCTTGGTGTAAGGGATTGCAGCCGATTAAAAAATAAAAGTCTATGTCTACTATTGCAGTCGCTCAATCCAAGTTGCTGGGGTTCCCTTAAATAAATAATTTTACCAATCTAACCAATCTGTCTGAATCATTTGAATAAATTGTCTCTATAAAGCTCCTATATATGACATGGCTCGAGAATTAGTGCTATATAAATAAACTGAATATTATTGAACTGAGTTACTGTTTTATAGCGATGCAAATTAATTTGACATTGTCGATTCATTGTTTTGTTAACTCATCTAGATCCACTCCTTTGCTGGGGGAATACAGGCCCACAGAATTAGACACCTGGTCATAAGTTGCCTTTTGCCTATCTTTTTGATGTTTTAGAGTTGATTGATATCAAAATAGATACTATTGTACAGGTCTCTCAGGTGAAGATCAAGACATGACACAAGTGTGTGTTGGTGTCAGAGTTGGTCAACTTGTTATTGCAGTTAAAGAGCCTGCAAGTCCCCTAAGAAGGCGACTTACAGTCTTAAAGGTACATTTACAAATTAATGCAAATTTTGCAGATGGAGCAAAGGCTTTAATTTCTATAAGGAGGGGCAGCTCTGGAGCACAGCAAAGATGAAGGATACGAAGGTGCCGCATTTAGGGAGGCGAATGGTGCGATTTTGCCGAATCCAATTTTGCAAATCCAATTATGCAAAGTGAAATTTTGTTTACCATGCTTGTAGTGACAGTGGAGAGGAAAACTCCCTTTTAACAATAAGAAACGTCAGGACAACCAGGCTCAGTTTGAGCGGCCATCTACCGAGGCCGACTGGGGTTTAAGGAGACAGAAGCAGACGTACAGAAAGAAGACGAGATACAAAAGATAACTGTCAACCAGCTCCACAGGTGGCCCTCAAGGAAAACACACAGCCAGGCAAATGAGCTCTGAGCAACTCCCGTTTCAGGGGATGTAAGAGAGCCCATATAGTTAGTCATAGTAAGAGAAACCGGGCTACACTGAAAAACAGGCCAAGCTCTGGCATTTATAAACATAGTTGTTAATGGTGACAGAAGTACAGCTGATATTTTTCTCCAGTATGGAATCACAGCCAAACAGGAACAGCCCAGATAAAGCTACTATGATGAGAAAAAGCAAAGAGAGTGTTAAGTTAGAGTTTGAACTAACAAATACTGCAAAATAGCGATAGAATGGTAAATGACATATACTTATATAGCACTTTTTCAAGTCAGAAGACTTCACCAAAGCGCTTTACACTACATTCAGTCATTCACCCATTCACACACACACACACACACACACTGACTGTAGCAAACTACATTGTAGCAACTGCTGCCTTACACTGTTGCCACCGGGCCCTCTGACCACCATCAGTAGGCAATGCAGGTGACGTGTCTTGCCCAAGGACACAACGGCACTGAAAGTCGGACCTGGGGCTCGAACCGACAACCCTCCAAATGCAGGCCACACTTCTGCACCCGACGTCACCCTAATGTGGCAGAATGATGGAAAAATGGTCAGTATGTCCTCCAGCAGTCTGAGCCTATAGCAGCATCACTATAGAGATATCTCAGAAAACTATAAGCTTTATCAAAAATATAGTTTTAAGCCTAACCTTAAAAGCACACAGGGACAAAAACTGGTAGTTGGTTCCACAGGGGAGGAGCCTAATAACTAAAAGACCTTCCTCCCATTTTAATTTGAGAAATTCTAGGAACCACTAGTCAACCTGCAGATTGAGAGCAAAGTGCCCTGTTAGAAACACAAGGTGCAAACAGATCTCTGATATAAGATCGAGATAAGACGGATTTTAAATGTATTCTAGAATTGGTTGTCCAAGTATGTCTTATTACATACTTTTCAATGATTGTGAATGAGTGTTTTTAATTAAGTGTCACTACTCACACAGACCAGTATCTTCTTTTTGACTCACACCACCCACTGGAACACAAACTCTTAGTCATCAGAACCTTACAACACCATACCATACCATACCATACCAACTTTATTTATGAAGCACTTTATACACCGAACAGGACCAAAGTGCTGTACACAATCATAAAATACAATAAAATTATAAAATAGAGAAAAAACGAGTGTAAAATACATATTAGTATACAAAAAGAATAAAACAAAGTAAAACCTCTCAAATTGTGCCAAAAGCCAAGGAAAAACGATGAGTCTTAAGAAGGGACTTAAAAACAGCAAGAGAAGAGGCCTGTCTTATGCTCAGAGGCAGATCATTCCACAGCTTAGGAGCTGCCACAGAAAAAGCACGGTCTCCTCTGAGCTTGCATTTTGTCTTTGGGACCCTCAGAAGCAACTGATCAGCTGACCTGAGGGAACGGGAGGGTGTATAAGAATGTAACAGCTCAGACAGATAAGAAGGAGCAAGGCCATTAAGAGTTTTAAAAACAAATAAAAGAATTTTAAAATTAATCCTAAAATGTACTGGCAGCCAGTGTAAGGAAGCTAAAACAGGGGAAATGTGGTCGAATTTTCGTGTACCTGTTAAAAGACGTGCAGCAGCATTTTGAACCCTCTGAAGATGAGAAATATACAAGTCACTGACCCCTGTATAAAGTGAGTTACAGTAATCCAGCCGTGTGGTCACAAATGCATGGATCACTGTTTCGAAATGCTGTCTGGAAAGAATGGGTTTTACTTTTGCTAGCTGCCTTAAGTGGAAAAAGCTGGACTTTATAACGGCTCTGATGTGCGCTTCCATTTTAAGACCAGCATCCATCTTAACCCCTAAATTTGTAATAACCGGCTTAACGTACTGAGCCAAGGAGCCAAGACTGGTCACGGAATCAGCAGTGGATCTGCCAAAGATCATTACGTCCGTCTTGTCCTCATTGAGTTTTAAAAAATTTAGGGCCACCCAGGCCTTCACATCTTCAAGACATAAAAACAGAGACCGAAGAGAGGTGGAGTTTACATTCTTTAGCGGTAAGTATATCTGTGTGTCATCTGCATAGCAGTGAAAGGCAATCCCATGTTTTCTGAAAATAGAGCCGAGCGGAAGAAGGTAAAGTGAGAAAAGGAGCGGGCCTAGAACTGAGCCCTGTGGGACACCACACGACAGTGGAGCAGAGGGGGACCTATGGCCATCAAGACAGACACAAAAAGTATGTTCAGCCAAATATGATCTAAACCAATCTAGAGCTATGTGACCGACGCCCACCCACTGTTCCAGACGGGAAAGTAAAATGACATGATCAACTGTGTCAAAAGCAGGCTGAGGACAAGCTACTATTTACAAGAGCAAGGACAGAAGGACCTATAGCAGAGAAAGCTTCTTTAAATAATTGGGGCGAAATAACATCATCTGGAGAACCAGTTGGCCTTAAGTGATTAACCACCTCCTGCAATAATTGCAAGTTCACACATTCAAAGCTGTGGAAAACACCAGAACAAGGCACCACAACTGAAGGATCATAAGAAGAGGGGATAATCTGGGCCCTAATAGAAGCAACTTTCTTATAAAAAAAGTGTAAGAAGTTTTCACATGCAGCAGGTGAGGTCTCCATAAAGCCACTATGTGAATCATTTAGAACAGAGTTAATAATTTTAAATAGGATAGCAGGATTCTGACTATTTGATACAATCAAACCCGACAGGTATTTTCTTTGGCTGCCTTTTGCAATCCTTTGATAACGGCGCCAAAATTCCTTTAATGTTTGGAGAGACACCTGTAATTTGTCCTTTCTCCATTTGCGTTCTGCTCTGCGGCAGTCTCTCCTGGCAGCCCGAGTGACCTCATTTAACCAGGGTTCATGCTTGGATTTTGGATATCTAATTTTTAGAGGGGCCACCAAATCCAAGGCTGCTTTACTGGTAGAATAAAACCAGTTGCTGAGTTCCTCAGTGTTATTTCCCACATCCTCAACACCGGGCAGAACATGTCCCTACTAAAACAGATGGGAAGCACAAAGAACAGAAACACATCAAAGATGCTCTCCAAAACTGTGGATATCCAAACTGGGCATTTATCAAATCAGCAAGGAAATCCAAAAATTTTTTTGTTTTATTTTGTTTTATTTTATTTTATCAAATGCTTAATCTCAGAATGATGCCCCCATATGCCTGTCTGCAGTTAGGTCAGCAATTCATAACATTGAGGATACTACTGTTTTTTTATTTATTCTCAGTCATTAATGGAGCTCAGGATGCATAAATTGTACAATGGCTATTTTGGTCCTCTGCCTGAACAGGACGTTAACTGGTTATTCATGATTTTTTGCTTTTATATCTTACTGTGCACACATGGCAGAATACTTTTTCATTACCTACGAGGGGCGTTCAATAAGTAATGCCCCTGACACACTTCCAGGTGTTTGATCCAGCTGAAATTTTGCATGTGATGTTATTTAAATCCATAGATAGATTAAGTAGAAAATTATAGCTCTGAACCATTAGTGGTTTCTGACTTACAGGTGGTTTGAACTAAGTAAAGTCTGAAATGGAGCCTGTTGAGTGTCGAGCAGTGATCCAGTTTTTCTATTTGAAAGAACTCACATCAAGGGAGACCTTTATATCAAATTAAAGTAACTTATGGTGATTATGCCCATTATATGACCTTGCAAAATGTTTTAAAAGCTTATCACTATAGGTTACTTTCATTTGATCTAAAGTCTCCCCTTGTGTGCCTTCTTTCAAATGCAAAAACACAGACTTGACTCAGTTTAAACACCTGTAAATCAGAAACCACAATTAGTTCAGAGTTGTAATTTGCTATTTAATCTATAGAGATTTAAATAATTTCACATACAAAATCTCAGGTCCATCAAGTATAGGGTCAGGAGCATTACTTATTGAACGCAGGCTTATGACACATCCGTGGCCTGATTTTTCTGCACAGGACACCTAGAAAATAACGTGTGAAAAAAAATGGTGGACAAGTGACACTTCCTACTAGTAAGGGTTCAAAAATATTACCATCTTTAAGCTCTAAATTCTGATCACTGCTGCACTTTTTATTGGTAACGTTTATCTACTCCAACTGCAATATCATCCCACTGTTGCAAGCTGTGTGGAACGAAATATCATTTTGTATGCACTCTGTGCATGCAAAATGACAAAAGTTTGTCTAAAGTCTAAGGTCTCTCTCTTATGTTTTTTCAGATTTGCAGGCATTCATTCTCCATATGAAAAAATAACTATAGCACATTTTATCTGTATTCTTCATGCCACCATTTAAATTCTGTTCTGTATATTTCTAGACTCAAATTATTACAGATTTCGCTGCCATTTACAAAAATTCTTTATATAAATTTACTGCATTTAACTCTACTCAGGTCAGGACTTGCTTAAGAAAAAACACAAGAGATGGTTGGATGGACAGAAGGGAATGTATTCAAAAGCAAATACAAGTCTTTGTTTTGTGTTCTTATAGTCTTGTCAAATGGTAACGCAGTTCTGAAACATAACAAACAGTCTGTTCAAGTTTATGCGCAAATAATTTTTTTTCTTTATCAGAGGCACAAATCAGGTCCTTCTTTGTATCATAGTGCATTAAGAGGCAAGAATAATATGCTTGACTGTATTATAATGTAGTTAAAGGTAAAATATTACAGTCAGATTGGATCACGGATGAATAAAAATGATGAGGACGGACTTTGCTGAGACAAGAAAATGTGTGTTTAAGGTTAGAATCCTAATTTGCTCAGATGGAAATCAATGATTTAAATGAAATTGAAAGTGACTGACATTTTAATTGAAAAAGGGTGAGGAGGCTAAAAGAGGTAAAAATTAGGTTAACCGCAATGAAAAGGAAGTGGTGAAGGATTCAGATCTGTCCATTATGAGGACAAGGCTCTGCCAGCAAGACTATTAATAACAGAAAGTTATGAAACATTCATGATGTGGACTGTTGGATGGCTCAGATAATGAATGTTGGAGGTGCAACAAAGAGACAGGTTGGATTTCCTTATAGTAGGTGTAGGTGTTTTATGGTTCTTGATTGGGTTTTAAGGAATAGCATTCTCTTACTGTTCTTCTCCAGGGTTGACGGCTAGTTTTAGATAACTCTGGGAAAGAAGATATGATAAAGAAAAGTAAATTTGATCCCTAAATTAATTCTTGGTTATTTTTAATGAAGTAGAATTAGACTTAGACAACTTTATGGTAATTTTTTATACACAGAGTTTATACAAAGCAAAATGTAGTTTTATACAGCCTTTAGACAGTGAATCAAATGTTAAGTGTGGGAGAAAAAACATGGTGCAAAAGGCATTGATGTGGAAGTTCAGAGCAGTGCAAAAAAACATATATGGTGCAAGAATACAGTAGAGAAACATTTTTGGGTTGACTTCTATTTGGTATGATATCACTGTGTTGCAGTCTCTATTTGTGACTTTATTTTGAGTTTTTTTCATCAGTCTGATGGCATGGGGAAAAAAGCTGTTACAGAACCTGTTCGACCTGCAGTGGATGCTGAGGGGTCATTGATGATGTTACGGGCTCGGGACACGCAATGCTGGGTTGAAATGTCTTTTATGGAGGGGAGAGGAGCCCCGATGATCCTCTCTGCTGTTCTCACCACTCTTCTCACATTCTTCCAGTCTGAGGCGCTGCAGCCTCCACACCACACAGTGAGACAGCTGTTTAGAATACTCTCCATCATAAGTATAGCTGCTCATCTAACTGCAAAAATTTGTCAAATCATGTAATCAATGACAACTGAGATGGGGAATCTCCAAAGGTCTAACATTGCTTTCCTCCATTTTAGGACACAGTTAAAACTTAATTTTGCAGAGAAAATAGCAGCACATTGGACTAAACAGTGATGGGGGGGGAAAAAGTGGATCAAAACCAAATGGACTTCCTGAAGTTCTTAAACATCTTAATCCCTCCCAATTTTGTAAATTTCTTGGTGGGGACTAGCCACGTTGTTAAACTCTGGGGATAAATTTGTTTGCAAATCTGTGTGGTTCATCCCTCTCATGATGACATTCTTCATTTTCTTACGCTGGCTTCACATACTCTGTCATCCTCAGTCATATGTAGCCATTCTAGTTAATACAGCAGTTTCCTCTTGCTTTGTGGAGATGCAGCATAACAGAGAGTCATGCTTAAAAATACCTCAGAGATAGGGATCGAGTGTATTTATAATTGAAGATCAGAAAAAACAAGAACATTTACAAAGATCATTGAGAGGTGAAATGGATCTGCATGATTATAAAATATAATGGGGAGCTTTTTGGATGCATATACAGATTCTAAACAGATCCAGCGAGGATTGTTCGAGGGTCGGGCACACCTTTTGATGGATAAAGGAGCAGGGTGAGAACATAGCCTGTAGGAACCAAGAGTTAGGCTTGCTATCTTGGTAGAATAAAGCCTGGCAGACACTGTATGATATTTTCAATGGACGGGGTTTAAAAGTTCCCAGCCAACAACACTGTATGGCCTGACCCTCTGATGTGATCTAACTGCTCACATTGCATGTCTAGAAACCACATGTCGGATTCAGCGCCAGGACATGGGGCTGGACGGACTCATCAATCTGGAAGAAGAAGAAAAACTCCGTTGTTTGCACATACGCAGTGCGTGAGGTTCTGGTAAATCAGCTCGAAGCTCTGCTTAAATAGGAGGTTGCTAACGAACACCTTACGAGGGCCGACTGAATTTCAGACATGTTTGATTTTCTCCTGACTTTACGATTCCTGATGGGAGGTGGTAATGAGAGGCTGATCGCCCATCATTACCTCCTGTATACTACACGAGACAGGACCTATGATGAGGCTGAAACTCGGCCCGATACAAAAAATTTTTGCACGATTGGAGAATTGGCCCCCTAAAGGGCAAAAACTTGTTCAGTGTATGTTCGGCTTAAAGGTGTGAATTGTCCTAAAATAATTTATATGTTTCAGCTGTGGTGTTTATGCAGAAACTTCAAGCCACTGCCTTAACTTCCAGTAAATTGTCTTTAGTCAGGGTGTACAACTCTCCTACTAACTCCTTTTATAGCTTTTCCAGTTGCGTCATGTTGACTTTGAAGCAGACGATCTTTTGTGTACCTGATGTCTTTCTGGGTTTAGTGTCGGGATTTGGCAATTCAGAATACAGTAACCAGTCTGTGGCAACTGTACATCTGGACAGCAATCCCAGTGGTGCGTCCAAAAGGTTACGGTGACAGTGAGAAGAGATGTTTCCTCAGAGAGAACTTTTACTCTAATGAGGAAAAGACTGCAGAATCTCCAGGCATGTGGGCAGACAGACGGTGTTCACGTCTAGTTCAACAATACCTCGTAAATCGTAAATTTACACTTCTTAACCACAAATTACACATTAAAGAAAATACACCTAATGGGTTAAAATGACTCTTTTCTGGACCTTTTTTCTTTTTTTATTCTTTATTATTATCTCAATACTGTCATCCTGTATTGCACTCTTCTTTTTATTGATATCCCATGTTTTATGTTGATCCGCTTGACACAATGTCTGCAGAATTATTTGTTGTCCTCTCTGACTCTGCCTCGTGCTTTAATATGCTCTATTAATATAATAAGAATATAATTATTCTCTTATCAGTTCTTCAGTTTGCTGACATTGTTTTGTCTTGTTTTTGTTGTACTTATTTTATTTATTTTTATTTTATTTATATATTTCGAACAGACAGTAAAAACAATCAAGAAAGAAAAAAAATTGAATGAAACAAACTTAAGAATGAAAATATAAAACAAATTATTTTGCCCATGTGACATGCAAATTTTATATTTTCTGTTTTCGAAAAGGAGCAGGTAGAAGATACATCTTATAATGTCCTGCCCCTTTCCTACTTGTCAATTTATCATCAATTAACTGTCAAAACATCAAAAAAACAAAAAAACATTTGTTTCCATTCCACATGATGTTTAGCCATGTACAATTATTTTAAGTACTATTTATGTCATCAATTACATTATAGACTATTAAACGGTCATCTTATTTATATTTTGAAATGAGCTCGGTTTTAATCAGTTTTTTAAATTGGTTTGCATTTATAATGTTTTTTATTTTTTTAAGCTCGTCATTCCATCTTGTTTACTGTTTTGCTGTATTTTTTTCTCTTTTTTGTCTTGTCTGTTTAACTCTGAAAAAGCATTAAAAAAAGAAAATACACCATGCAGGGCAAACCACATTTTAGCATTTTAACCCTCAGATGACTTTCTCTATTACCAAGTTTTATGAATTTCTACATTTAATGCATTAGTGTTTTTTATTACTATGGATTTACCATCATTAATTCTCTTATGGTCTAACTATTAATATCTACAATTTTAACTTATCACAGTGGCTCTGCTCTCTCCTACAGGATGGGCCACTTGCAGATTGTTAATGGTCATTAGGAGGTTCCGATGGGTGGTTTTAGTTACAGGCTTCTTTGCAGTGAGTCAGGGTGAGGGCAGGTGAGAGGTGAATCTTTTTTTCATTTTCACATGTATTTATATCATCTGTGATTTTGAGAGAGATACAAGTATTTCTTTTCATTATAAAATGTGTTCTTTAACTTTAAAAGTATATCTGAGCAAGATGGGGAAAATAGTTTTCTAACCATCAGGATTTTTGACTGATGTTTAGCAAACTTTGAGTGCATAGATGTAACCGAGGTGGGGAGGGGCTCTAGAACGGATGGTATCTTGCCTCTTGTCAAAAGTGCTGTGGACATATTTCCTTAAATATAGTGACATATGAGGTTGCTTTAATATTTTTTCTGCTTTGACCTTGGTTATACCTGAAGAAGAAGCTGCAGCCTTTTAAAGATTTTCATCAAGATGAGGGTAATCTTTTCAGACATTTCACCATAGAGAATGTTTCTTACTTCAACTGAGGAAGGAATATTGATGTGGGAAAATAAAAAAGGAAAGACGCATATCTCTTATTCAAGCAAAAACCGAACTGTTGACCTCTTCAAGTTTCCTTTTTTTCAGTATTTTCCCAGTTTCCTATCCAGTATCTAAGCACACAGCCAAGCACAATCCTGAATAATCATGGCTGGGTTTCAGACATTCACACTTACAACTGCTAAGTCTTTTTGAGGATTTGTACTCTTGTGGCTGTAATCTCCGCTGACATTTCCTGTTTTAGCTCAGAACATGTTGAGGGAAAAAATATACTCCATAGATTTTCATCCAGTACAATCTATGCATTTATAAGACTGTTTAAATGATGTCACTATGGGTCACTTGATTTTGTTCTGCACAATTGAATGCCTCCTTTCTATGTGAAACGTGGTTTGTTTTGCATCATCATTGCTGATCATCTGGCAGCGGAGGCTACTTGAAAGATCCGATAAGCTATGAATGTATCCCCATAGAGATATTCCTGGCACATTCAAACAGTGTAGAACCACAGCTCAGCATATCCCATCTGCCCTGAGAGTGCCCAGAAAAGCTGTAGCCACTCGCTGGGGACCAGGAAGCCTGGGCTACAAAGCTTTGCCTGCTGGTACCTACTGTTAAAAACTAGAGAGCTGTTTGATATTAAAGCACCGGCTTAGGGGTAAAACTTAACTTTTTTAATGGTCTTGGTAAAGGCAAAATCTGTCAAAAATCCTCTATGTTTTGAAATAGATCCTGGAAGGGTTTTAGAGTGGAATGGTTGTTTTAAAACCAGAAAACTGAGAGTTCAACCCGAGCCCTTGCATGTGCTGTCTGAGTGGGGGATTGCTGTTAACAAGGGGTGGAGGTTGGGTGGGGACCCAAATGTAGAGAGGAGGAGGTAGAGATGAGTTTTGCTGATTTAATGATAAAGGCAACAAACTAATTCCAAGAACAAAATACCAAGAGACATCAGGGGAAAGCACACATGTGGAGCCGAGCAACAACAAGAAACCAGCAAGGAGTATCTGAACAGCAGGTGTATATCTGGGAGACAGATGCTCTGTTCGAAAACCTAGGACGCGTCCTTAGAAGGCCAGATTCGAAGTACGATTACGATTCTGGTCGGATTCCAAGAGTCCTTGTTATGTGGCCTTAAAATGCATCAAGGATGGGTCCGATGTATCCTCGGTATCCTTGGATATCCCAGGATTCATTGCGAGACCAAGCAAGTGATCAGAGGAAAGGTTACTTGGCGCCGAACAGTGGTGAAAATTGGAAGTTCAGTTTAATATAATACAACTCTGTGAATAGTTCCGTCTGAAATGAATGAAAATAGTTGTTTTTTATTGGTTATTGAGTCAGATATGTGGCGGTAATGTTTGGTTTATCTAAAGGTTTTTTATCTGTTACTGTGTAAATGGGTTTGGCTGTAATTTAAGGACAGATTCTAATATATCTGCAGTGTGGGAACTATAAATCTGATAGGAGTTTTATCTTTTTATTGCTGTTTTGGACAATATGCTTAACTAAGATTTTTCTGTTGTTGAATATTAGAGATTTTGCAGATATTTTTTTATACATATATTGATTAGATTTACTTATATCTTTCTATCCATTTTATAGAATAGAAAATCCCTTTATTGTCCCACAATGGGCAAATTTACAGCAGCAGAAAGATTTTGAAAATGGTCACACAAATGAGGATATTAGAAAAATTTATAAGAATAACATAATAGGAAAGAGTAAAAAAAAAAAAAAAAAAAAAAAAACAATACAATGCTGTAAAGTGTTTTAAAAATATAAAACTGGAGAATAAATAACCAATATGCAGCTATGGACATTTTTACATTAATGGATATTTGAAAATAGCAGCAACATCAGAGATGTGCAAAATGACAGCAGCATTCACTCTGGATTCTTGTTAATGTAGTCTTTGTTCACTTTACAATAAAAAATAAATAAATAAACAAACAGTTTTGAAAACTTCAGTTTTCATTCTTTTCCTGCTTTGTGTGTCAACTTTCACGGTTGCTAAGCAACAGACCTTACGGCGGTAAAACCCGCCGAAGGGTAGACCTGGTCGAATTCACAGCAAAAACTCTTCCGGTCTCCTTATTTTCACGGACTTCGAAGGATCCAGTCTAGTTAGACCGCGTCCTTGGAGGATGCAGCCCAGGTTTTCAAACAGAGCCAGAAACAATGGGACGACTAATTATCTGATAGGGAGCAGGTGTAGACAGAAGTAACCAGAAGGAGCTAAGGGACAGGAGACCAGCACAAGGGGGCAACAGAGAGCAAAAAAATTTAAATAAAATACAAGACTGTTTAAATATAACACAAAATGGAAAAGAAACAAAAAAAAAAGCAGAATAACATAAATAAAAGTTGAAATGAAAACTTAAAAAGAAACTCAAACAGAAGTTCACCAGGGGAGAACCATAACAAGTGCTTGACAAACTTCAAGAGTTCTGAAGAATTTAGATGTTATTTGCACTGAAGGTAAAGAAAAAAAAGTTTTTTAGTACATACTGTCACCTTAACCTGATGCATCGCTGAGCTGCATGAAATGAGGAATGAATGCGATTGCCATGAAACTGTTGAATATTGCAATAGTGATACAGTTTGCAATTATCTCATATTTTCTTCAGTTTCTTTTTTGTTTTCCATCATTATCACTTTCCTATCACTCTTCCTGAGTAGAAATATGTATAATAGGCGTTCAGAGTATAGACATGGAAAAGCAAAAAAAAGCTTATCTGCACACCAACACAACCTGCTCATGCCAGTTAATGTTTAATGCAGAGTAAATGAATTGCACCCAAAAAAATATAGCTTATTCAATTTTGTTATCTGTTATAATTCACTTCAACCTCATATTTTCTGCAAAGTTTTGAGTTTAACTGTAGAGCTATGGTCACATTCATTCAGGCTAGCGTTTAAATCCCTTGTCACATAAGGCTCAAGACCTCTTCACAACAATTAAAGTCTGCCAGGGCACAGATGGTCTTTGCAAAGTCTCAGAGAGGTTTCTGGTTGTTTTAGCATGCCTTTTCTCTTTAGAAGTCATTCTGGTTTGTTATTGTGTTGCCAGTAGAGGGTGGAACCTTGGGAAGCGAGGTGACAGTCGCTGTGTATCCTGTTGTGCTGCTGCGCACCTGCATGCATTAGTAATGAGGAACATTTGAAATAAGAACAGCAATACTTGCCTTATGGAAACTCAAGGCCAAACTGGCAGAACTCCAAGTATGATATTGTCCATTTTATTTCAGCAGGGCTGCTTTGTGCAGGATTTCTCATCAGTCTTTTGACTAAAAGCTAAAAGGATCCACAGTGCATGATTAAATTACAGTGCCATGCTCAGTCAGTTGGCAGAAGTATTTTTTTGGCTCTCACTGGAACATGGCCACCAGCTGGTAAAACCACATGCAGAGCCAAAAAGCCTTTTGGGTTAGGGGTGCTGATTGCTAAACTATCAAAAGATATTAGTTTCTTTTCCTGCACTGGGGTTTTATAATATACTTGTCAAGCTGTAAAAGAAAGACCCTGCAAAGGAGTTAAACTCTCTCATTGGTTAGACTGAGAAAATGACCAATAAGGGGGGCTGATTGTCATGCTGGGGTCTAATCTTCTAACCCACATGCAGAAACACTCAAGAGATAGGAAAAAAGTTAAAAGGTTTATTGACAATGTTTTCAGAGAAATGTGAACGGGGTCTTTGTTCGTCAGGCTGGTCACGGGAGGGAAGCAACTAGAGGAGGACAGAGCGGTTAGAGTGGATCCAGGAAACTTGCAGTTTAACGGCGGTTTGGGTTAATACCTGCTCAGGGGGTATTCTGACCGGCAGGGGGGAAACTTGAGGGTCCAGAGAGGCAGAAGAACACAGATTCAGAGAGGTTCTCAAAAGATCAGGAAAACAGATCAGAGTTAGCTGTTACCATTACTGGCAAACACTCTGACAGGGAAGTGTCAGCCTCCTCCTCCTTAAGAAAGCCTCCAGATGAGCAGATGGGAAACAGGTGTGCAGAAGTCAGCTCACGCCCTCAGGAGGAAGATCTCAGGCTCCCTCTGGTGGAGAAAGGTTGACAAGCCTCCAGATCCCAACACTGATTAGATTTGAGGAGCAATTGTGATTGGTTAAACTGGTTTTCACTGTGCTCTGGGACCAGAAGGGTGAAGGAAAAGGTAAATGGAGAAGGTAAAGCAGGAAAAAAAAAATACAGTTTCAAAAAGTTGATAGTTATTAGTTCATAAAAACTTGGTAAATGGAATAAAGAATCAACTTTTTAAATCTTTAATTAGGAAAGGTTTTTAAAATGAGATTCGTGAATTATGCTTGTTTTTTTTTTTATTCTCCATTTAGAAATAGGATTTGAAAATGCATCTTCAAATTTTAAAATTTAATAATTGATTAATTAATATGATTTACAATATATCTATTTTATTTCAAATGAAAATTTTTAATTCCAAAATTAATTTCAATTTGTATTACAAATTTGCATGATTGTAATATAACATTTAAAATTGCTGGTTTTCTTTTTCTGTGACTTTCTAGGTCCTTCATGCATCTCAACCCAAAATCCCCTCTCCTCTTTTTTTTTTAATACAGCCCTAGTGACTCAGAATCCTTTTAATTATAGTTATAAGGCAGGTTCGCATTTGTTTGAAGTCCTGTATTGGTTCTGAACCCTCCCAAAAACGCTTTGATCATGTCAGTATTAGATTTTAGTCTCTTTCTTTGAGCTTTAAGGCCTTTGTTAAATCCTGCCCCATGTCAGTGTTTTGCTTTTTAAAGGACTTAACGGTGGAAAACCTGACAGTTTCTTTTTTATATATATATTATGAGTTGATAGGCTTTTTTAGATGACTTTTTTTAGTTGTAACCTCTAAGCTACCTTTTCTGGTTTGGGTAAAACTTAAGAAAATCATTACTGTGTTCCCATGTATCATTAAGTCCAAGTGGCACAGCTGGACGTTTAAATTCACTTTGACAGTTATTTCTAAGTATTACAGTGAGAAAATATCGCTATTTGTAGTGTAAATAGTTCTTATGCTTGGATAAAGTCTGACAGAATTATTTTTGTCAGAAACAACAGCTACTGTAGAGAAAGAGCTTCATTTAGCTTCATAGTTTAATTCCCTTATCCAGCCTCTACTTCCTTTGAAATGAACTTTTTATATATATTTTTAGGTCATCCAGAGGTCGCCATCCTAACTAACCAAAATTATCTGATTTTTAGTGCTGTTAGTGTAGCTACCTTTGTTTTTAAAATCTTATTTTTAATATTGGGTGATGATGCCGTCAACTAACCAGAGTCTTACAATCCAAACCAAAGATACCAAAAGAAAAAAAGAAACACAGTATTTTTTTTAAATCTCTATCCATAGGTAAAATATGAAAAAACAGGCTTGTATTCATTTTTGTTTTTTTTTTGAGATGATGAAAAGTAAAGAGCCGGACCTTTTAGATTCCAAATGAAAGGTGTGTTATTAACTTTATTAATGTGATTAAAGTATTTTTATTTTATTTTATCATTCACAATAGGTTTACACTGCCATTTAGCGATTTCTTCAAGTGAGACATTCATCTCATTCTCTGGATCTTTAAAGATAATAGTTAAAGGCAACAATGTGTATATAACAGCAAACAAAAAGCTGGATTTCAAGGCAATGACCTCTGATGTTGGTATTGATGTCCAGTACTGACAGATTTAAGGATTATATCTGGAGTTTGCCAAAAAGTATAAAGCATATAACTTTGAAACTACAACACAAGTGAAATTTTTATCTGCAGAAAAGAAGGAATGAAAATATAGACTTCTTTTGTTTTTATTGGAGCGCTCTGATTGTATGATGTCATCAGCTGAAATAGAAATAATACCTAAAAAACAGTTTTAACTGCACCAACACGAAAAGAAGAAAATTGACCACTTTGGTGCAAGGTGGAGCTGTCGGGGTTGTCTGCTTCATGTCAGGAGGAGGGAACGTTTTTCATAACTCTAGACAAGAAAATGTCTTCAAGCATACATGCTCAGGCTGTAGCTTTCTGAATTGTTTTCCTGATATTAACGGATAAAGTGAAGTAGACAGGGAGCAAGCTTGAGTTAGCAGGTGACAATTGAACCAGCAGGTGACAAGCAAATGGACTGGATGCAGATATAGGGAGAACCCGCAGGGGACAGGCTAAACTCACTGATTACAGAACCGAGAAGGCAGACAATGACTGAGCAGTGGATGATGACTGACAGACTGACTGGACATGGCTTTGAGGCAGGTAGAACAAACCGGTGACAAGCGGAAAACCTGATGTGGGCAGAGTCTGAATCCAGTGAAGGTAGGTTGAGCACAGGAACCCAGGAGGCAGGCGGTGCACACTGACACTAGTGTCTCTCATACAGGCAAGGAGATGACATTCTGGCAGGGATTAACTGAGAGAGGCAAGTATAAATAGGAAGACTAACAGTTGGGAGGAATGTGGGTGATTGGAACATGCATGTTGTATTTGTATTCTCTAATTAGCAGAGTGGGGAGAGGCAAGCAGCCAGCCAGCACAAAATAGATTTAACAACCAAAGAATAAAGATGAGCTGAATAAACATAAAAAAAAAACTTTCAATGCTCATAATTGTATTACAGTTTAACAGTGCAGAGGATTTGAGCTGTTTTATGAGGAACCAGAGGACTGGTTTTAATAATTGCTCATACAAACTGCTCAGGGCCACACAAGAGTTTTTACTACAACACCTCTGGTGCAGCAATGCTGCCTCTGGAAAATGAAAAAGAACTTACGGTCCAATGTTGTGTAATTTTAATTATAACAGAGTCATTTTGTGTTCTCACTTATGAATGATAAATGCTAAATTCCCCTATTGGAAGAAAATAACTTAGTGTACCTATATAACTTACTGCTTCAATAAATAGGCATTAGCTATTTCAAACTATTTCAGACAAAATACTATTTGTAGCCATCCAAAAGGGTACGATTATTGCTGCACATTTTACCGCTTGTTTTGTAAGAAATGGTAGAAGTCATTTAAATCACCTTGTTTCCTTGACCTTGCTTTTAATCATATTTAGATAAAGAAAATAGTATTGAGGTTTCAGATTCTTTAAATCCATTTTAAATGCTCATCATTGACTTTTTATTTCAAATTAGTTTTAATGCCTGTATAGGACCATTAGGATGCTATCTTTTCAAGCTGATGGTGGCTGACTGTAGAGGGTGCGAGGGAATTGCGAGGGAATCGCCTCACCAAATTAAAATGAAATAGTAAAAAAAGTTACTTTGAAATGTTAAAGGTATAATGGAGGATCTTAATGAATTTTTGAAAAGACTCGCCCTCTCCACTTAAAAAAATGCACATGCAGAACCCTGTACCCGCTCTCAAGAGGGAACAACTATTAAATGATTGCAGAGAGTGCAGGAGTTCATCTCTCCTTGTGCATGCTCTGTTTAAAAGTTGCTGTTGGCACTCTCATACAGTCTTACTTTCCAAAAGAAGATTTGCAATTTTCCTTTCTGTGAGACTCACAACCGGTAAGTGAAAATGGGGATCAGCACGTAAGACGGCCTTACGTAAACATATCCAGCTTTTATTGCTATTACACTGCCACAAGTAAAGAGCAACCAAATTAACTCTCTGCATTTAACCCATCCCCTTCGGGAGCAGTGGGCTACTTAGGCCAATCATATCCTGTGCATGTGTGAATCTTGTACGCTTGCGTGAATTGTACTCTGTGTGTGTGGAGCTTGTCCTGTGCATGTATGAATCACAAGCTCCATAGAACACACCTTTACATAGAAAAAAAATTACCCATGTCAAACCCCACGTTCACGTTTGGTGTGAATGCAACTCAAAAATAAAATAAACAGTCTACCGAATGAATCACAGGTGCAAAGAACTGCAGATGCACCCTATTACCCTGCTGTTGTTCCATCTGTCTGCAGAAAAAAAAAATGATATAAACACCTACATACAGTATGACGGTAAGGAAGGGGTTGGACGGTTGGTTTGTGTGAATAGATAAGTGCAAACCTGGCCAAATAGAATAACCTTGTCCTTTTTATTCCGGTAATTTTTTTCCTCACAGGAAATGGAAAACAGCATATTTAGAAGTATCCCACTTTTTTAAATGATCCTGTATTATTTTTTTAGATTGTATAATTTACAATAAAGGATTGATGGATATTATACTGTATTGGGGATTTGCATGACACCCAGATCAGTGAATCTTTGATTTAAACAGTGAAATTTTAATTTGGCAGTAATTATTTTGGTTTCTGTGAATACAGTAAAATAGGTTATGTTGACTGCATCTGGATTTGACTGACACCTCATTCAAGAAGTAAGAGAAGAGATGTAGCTTTAAATGAGACGGTTTCAGGATGATCCGCACCACACACTCAACAATCTCACAGCTGTTATTTTCAGTGCTGTAATCATAGTGCAGTCCAGTCCAGTCTGTTTTGTAACCACTGAGCATTGACTGATTTGTATGTCTTTAGCCTGGCATAGTGAGCTATATCTGAGATAAAGCTAAAACTGGTTTGTGAAAATTAATTTCTACTTCTTTTCTTTTTCTTCTTTTTTTATTTCTTCTCTGAAATAAACAAACTTTTGGCTGGACTATTAATAGCAGAGATTTACATTGTAAAATAAGTTCTGCACAACTTATATAATGAAGCTAAGGCGGAAATTCAACTGAAGAAACTCTGATTACTTTCATTCAATCTGAGGCTGATCCGCCTCTGATGCAGCCACTCCGCTTCAAGCTACATCTCCTCGATGCCCAATTATCTTCCAGCACTCTCCTTAAAAGCCACTCCAAATCATCTCTCGACCTGCTCTTCAACAAGTGCAAGATCCATCGCTCCTATGTCGGACTTTGATTCAGACAACCCACCTCCATCCCCTTCTCCACCATTGTGACAAGCTCATCCGACTCCTCCTCGATGCTACTTCAACCTCACCTCCAGTGTGTACTCCCTCCAGACTTTCACGGAGTTCCCTGTCACTTTAAACGGTCCGGCAGAAGACCGCCATGTTGAGCCTGGTTCTGCCAGAGATTTCTTCCCAAGGGGAGTTTTTTCTCTCCACAGTCGCTTCACGCTTGCTCTTCATGGACAATTCATGGACAGTTTATGCAACTTTGTTCATTCAGTGTCATCTAACTCAAGCATCACCCTGTATACCAGCCTCTATGGATTAACCAAACTTCATCTATCTAAACTCCACCACCAGTTTCAGGCCCGGGGGAAATATCCTTATTCTCATACATCAGTTTATCTGCATTAAAGTATAAATCAGCGTTTATGTTTCCTGCCGAGGCCTGAGCGCCAAAGTTCAAACTATTGTATCAATAAACTCTTCTAATTGCATCTTCTCTGTCTGTGAGTTTTTCAGATTGAAATCCTTCTGTCCAAAATACAATTTAAAACAGTAATACAGTAATTCCAGATTTTTAATGATCAAATTACTTAGAGCTTGTTGGTTTACTTTAGGGTTTTCTTGCTCTTCATTATACATGAAAAAAACACAATTTCAGAATTTTTATTCCATTTTTACTTAAATAGGAATTTACACCATATCATTCAGGGCAAGACTTTTCAGTGTGGAAGAATTCACCCTCCCTCAAGGAAGAAATAAACAGCTGTGCCCCCCAATTAAATAATTTCTTTTTCTGGCAGTTTTTTTGCTATTTTTCATATTGCACATCTGGGCTTTAGAACAAATCCAGACAGAAACAGACAGTGAGTATTCTGTTTACTTTTATATAACTTTATTTATCTTTGAGTTTTTGAGCCTTCAACTTGTCCTCAAATTGAAAGAAAGTGACATCTAAATGTCACTTAAACATAATTACATGTCTAAATGTAATTATGTTTTTCATATAATGTAACTGCAGAGCTGCAAGTTATAATGACCCCACAGAATTTACTCAGATCACCAAATTCTGCACTTTTCATCAGCACTGAATGTAAATGCACTTTAGATTCCTTCTCTGCATAGACATCCGAACATTAATTTAAAGCATCTTGATATGCAAAAGGATGAAAGTGGTGAAAGGGACCTGTTGTTGCAAACTGCAAAGCAAATAATATATTCTACTTTGTATTCATAATCAGCCTGCCCAAAAAAACAGCAGGTTTCACAACATATACAATTAAGAAACAGTTTAACTTAATGAGTACATTCAACCAGTGTTGTTTCTGAAAGCCATCTTAGGTTTAGTCTTAGTCTTCAGGATGAAAACTATTATTAGTTTTAGTCTTACGATATGCTTTAGTCGACTAAAACTTAAAAAGGTTTTAGTCTAGTTTAAGTCAGTTTTATGTTGCAAAAAAAAAGTTAACCTTTACAATTTCGCAATAAACAGATTATTTACCAGACTGATGGCTCTATCCTAGATACTGCAATAGCTGGGTATAGAATGCTGCCATGCAGTTCATCATTGCAGTTGGCAGAAAACTTTGATTTATTGGATTCAAATAAACTTTTTTATGAATTAATGTACTACTTTATAAAATAGTGGGTTGGGATTTTATAGCTGTTACAAAATGTTTATAGTTATAAGTTAATTTTGCATAATCGGGGGCCTTTAAAACATATTGTTGGGCTGATGCTAATCTTGGACAAACATTATAACCCTTTGTGCTATGGTCTATCTTAAGCATTTAAAATCTTCCTGACTTGTGAAAATACAGTCATGTATCCACACGTCCAAGCACTAGACAGCTGTGATTTTGTATTTGTATAAACCAAATTCTTGTCAATTGCATTGCGCGACTACATAATTCAATATAAGCCCTTTTAGACTCAGACAAATGCTGGCAAAAGAATTTGCCAGTCTTATTCTATTACCATTATAATATTGGCACTGATGACTGACTGTTTCTCATCACCTCTCATCTGATCCTCCTGCTCCTGCTTCCATTTAAGGCGCTTGCATGCAGTACCTGCACACACAGTACATGCAGTGTTTCTGATTTCCTGATCCTGACCTGTTCTGCCTCTCAATGACTGAGCCTGCCTGTTCCTGTTCTGATCTGTTTGCCTGACCTGGCCTCTGGGTGGCACCCGACGCATCTTGTTGGCAGCCCACCATATGGATCCTATCCCTTTGTCTGGGCATGGACTGAACTTGTTAACCAGGTTAGTGACTCACGTTTATAATAATCCTCTGTTAGATTTACGGGGTCACAAACCTGTGTTTTCCTCTCTCTCGAGTTTCCTGCCTCAGACACCCTAGCCGCTGCTACATCAGATCCGCAGCCCATAATTTAAATAAATGCTTTTTGAATAATCCCACTGTCTGTCCTAACTGAATACTGGGTCCTTCTGTTCTGAATTGTGACAATTACTGCTGACTGTCACTCACTGTCTTTGGGGAATTTTGCATACTCTGGCAACTGCCAGTATGCTATTGTTTCATTAATGATGCAATTTGTAAACCCATTTAGTTTTTTGCAAACTAAATCATCCATACCAATCATTGACCTGTTTGTGAAACAGATAGCCTCAAATAAAAAAAAACATATAAACCAGATGCTTCACTTTGTCACAAACATATTTAAAGTGCACATCTAATACAGAAAGCTATAGGTAAAGTTTTGTAAATCCTGAGGTTTTAGTTTATAGTCATATTTGAGGGAACATGAATCTCCACAGCAGGATTACAGGCATCTGATGACCTTACTTGTAAATGTTCTTTGGTATATTCTTAAGATTTGTTGTCAAATGGTAAGTACCTTACATCTGGAGACTAGGCTCTCTGCCCTTGCCTGCTAAAAAAAAAAAAAGCTTGAAGCAGCAGTATTTCTAGAGATAGACACGAAGCAACCCAACTGAACCATCTGTAGAGCCAGAGTTGTGTGGGAATGTAATTTCAGCTGTAAATTATGACTGGCAGGCTCTGAGAAATGATAGGCATGTCTTATCTTTATTTTTACACTGTGTAGGAAAAAAATGGAGGAGGTAGAGGGGAAGTGGAAAAAAATAGAACTCGGTGATTCATTAAACACAGCAAATTAGGTGCTGATACATTGAGAATCATTTTAGCTTGGTCCACACCGTGTGGAAACGACAGGCAGCATGGCATCAGAGATAATGCTAAATTGCATACATTTTAATGGGCTTGACTGGGAGGGATCAGAGAGCATTAATCCATAGCTTTGTCATGCCCCATGCTGCTAATGTGGCTTTTTACCAAGCCATTATAACCTCACTAAGACGCAGACAAATGGAAAAGAAATGGGAAGAAGATAAATTCCATATTAACTGTGTCTGCATCTTTTTTTCAGTTTAGCATAAGTAGTTGTCTTATCTGACACATAACTAGTAATGATAACGGATATAAATATTTTTTGCTGTTTAACATCTTAATTTTCATCGTTCGGGTTGGCTTCTTTACTGTATAGTAAACCTCTTCTACTTGCCAAATAGCATGATTTTCCTTCTACTTGAGTTCAATAACTTTGTTTAAATTGAACCATCAATCTCAAGCACATTCTTGATGAAAATGTTTCAGTTACCCCTCCAGGTTCCAGAGAGAAATCTTTTTTTTTTTTTTTTGCGTCTAGAGATGTTACTTTTACAATCCCCTTGATGTAATTCATACAGAGACTTGATACACTGCCCTGAGGAACATTGTAAGCTATGTCCAAAGACAATCTTTGTACAAAAATATTCTATTCTGAATCAAAATCTAAAGAGAAGTGCCTACTCCTGGTCAGATCCTGTAATCCAGTGAAAGGGTGGAGTCAAAGTAAAAAAATATGCATGCCCAAGAGAAGGAGGGGGTCACTCCAGTGGCTGGAAGTAGGCTGCCTTTCGACTGGCTGTAGCTGCTTATTTATGGCAACAACCCTTATACCCCTCTGTTGTCTCTGGTTTGAGCGGAGGATTTTTGTTCCAGTCTTCTTCTCATTATCATTTATACCTGGACTCTTTGGAGCAGGGGCGGATTTACCATTAGGCAAAACTAGGCAGTTGCCTATGGCCCCAAGCTCCTGGGGGCCCCATAAAACTCCTTTTCCATACAGCTATTACTTATTTGTGCACATTAATTATGTTTTTAATAAAAATCCCTTCATTAAAAATGCCATAAGAATGTTTATAATATTAAGTGTGTCTCAGGCACAGGTGTATTTCAGACCCCCCTATCGCTTTTATTTCAAAAAGGCACCTAGCTCTAAATGTAGTGCCTTATTTCTGCTACTGGAGATTTTGGCGACAGCATATAAAAGCAGCGAACTCTGCTCTCCAGAGTAGTAACTCCGCCTCCTGCTCTCCTCTATCATGTCTGCTGTCATGATTCATGCAGCTATTATTTCAAACAAATAAAAAATTGAGAACAGATTAGCAGATCATAGCTTGTCTACAGTGGAAAGAAGGACTGGGTTATTTACTTTTGCTGTCGCCTTTTTGGAAACACAGTAAGGAGCAATCGGTTAAGCGAGTTTAGTTTCATTCCTTTTGAAACGACATGAAAAGTCAGCTGAGTACAAAACAGAGGAAAACAAGAAAAGGGACAAAACGTAGAACAAATAATGTATGTCTATTATATTAAAATTTCTGTATCTGTATAATGGGTCTGTTTTATATTTTGTCTTCTTTGCGTTTCTTTGCCTAGGGCCCCAAATTTCCTAAACCCGCCCCTGCTTTGGAGTCTTGTAGAGTATGAAGAACCCGATAAAGTCCCACTAATGCATCTCTATTTGACGTTTTATCATTATCTACAGAGGGACTCCCTGTTTGCTAAAAGAAAAACCTTAATAAGCCTTACCACAAAATCCTAAGGGAGAATGTCCCTCAGTTTGGGACCTTGGCTATAGAATTAATGGTCTCTCTATAGTCCAAATACAAAGGGCTGCTGATCATAAAGATGTTTGTGAAATAGGAGACAGACCTTTGTGTTATTTTGGGGCAGTGTTGCATTTTATAGTAAAGTCCTTTCCATTCCGCCACGTTTATTGTTATGTTGATAAATCATTAAGATCTTCTTGACTCTTTTGGGAAATCCCTGGTGATAACTCATTTCAAGGAAGCTTCACTCTTGTTTTATGTTTTTACTAATCGCATCTTAGAAATAGTTTTATTCACTTTGACTAATGGATGTAATGATATGAGGTCAGATAATTATACATCTTAAACAAGGAGTCCTAAATTTCTCAACACCTTCAAATATTGTGCACAACAAAGATTGGTGTATGATAGGTGTGAAACCCGTTCAATCTGCCCCATTTCAATTGGAAAATTTGTGTGCGTTACTCATAGTATGATAGTTGTCCTAAAATAGATAAAACCATGAAGTTGGAGGTAATTCTAAAACATAATAATCACTATTATTTATTGTGCATTATTTATTGTGGTATATTACATGGCTACAAACAAAGTAGAACAAAAAAGACAAACGTAAAAGTTAGATAAAAACAGAAAAAAAACACAAACCTTCTGTCAAGGAGCCAATGCAAGATTTACAATAAAATTTACCTGTACAATAAATAGCTGTATTTTTCCCCATTTCTAGCAGCAGCACTGCAAGTTATTTAGGACTTGACATATCACTTCGGGGGCACGGTTATTTATATTGGCATATCCTCACTCCTGTATTATGAACAGCCTGGTCATGGCATATGACCTATATACAGGTGCTGGTCATAAAATTAGAATATCATGAAAAAGTAGATTGATTTCAGTAATTCCATTTAAAAAGTGAAACTTGTATATTATATTCATACATTACATACAAACTCATATATTTCAGATGTTTATTTTGTTTAATTTTGATGATTACAAATGACAACAAATGAAAATCTCAAATTCATCATATCAGAAAATTAGAATATTGTGAAAAGGTTCAAAATTGATGGCCCCTGGTGCCACACTCTAATCAGCTAATTCTCAAACCACCTGCAAAAGCCTTTAAATGGTCTTTCAGTCTAGTTCTATAGGCTACACAATCATGGGGAAGACTGCTGACTTGACAGTTGTCCAAAAGACGACCATCGACACCTTGCACAAGGAGGGCAAGACACAAAAGGTCATCGCTAAAGAGGCTGGCTGTTCACAGAGCTCAGTGTCCAAGCACATTAATAGAGAGGCGAAGGGAAGGAAAAGATGTGGTCGAAAAAAGTGTACAAGCAAGAGAGATAACCGCACCCTGGAGAGGATTGTGAAACAAAACCCCTTCAAAAATGTGGGGGAGATTCACAAAGAGTGGACTGCAGCTGGAGTGAGTGCTTCAAGAACCACCACACACAGACGTATGAAAGACATGGGTTTCTGCTGTCGCATTCCTTGTGTCAAGCCACTCTTGAACCACAGACAGCGTCAGAAGCGTCTTGCCTGGGCTAAAGAGAAACAGGACTGGACTGCTGGTGAGTGGTCCAAAGTCATGTTCTCTGATGAAAGTAAATTTTGCATTTCCTTTGGAAATTAAGGTCCCAGAGTCTGGAGGAAAAGAAGAGAGGCACTTCATCCACGTTGCTTGAAGTCCAGTGTAAAGTTTCCACAGTCAGTGATGGTTTGGGGTTCCATGTCATCTGCTGGTGTTGGTCCATTGTGTTTTCTGAGGTCCAGGGTCAACGCAGCCACATACCAGGAAGTTTTAGAGCACTTCATGCTTCCTGCAGCTGACCAACTTTTTGGAGATGCAGATTTCATTTTCCAACAGGACTTGGCACCTGCACACAGTGCCAAAGCTACCAGTACCTGGTTGAAGGACCATGGTATCCCTGTTCCTAATTGGCCAGCAAACTCTCCTGACCTTAACCCCATAGAAATCTATGGGGTATTGTGAAGAAGAAGATGCAATACACCAGACCCAACAATTCAGAAGAGCTAAAAGCCACTATTAGAGCAACCTGGGCTATCATAACACCTGAGCAGTGCCACAGACTGATCGACTCCATGCCACGCCGCATTGCTGCAGTAATACAGGCCAAAGGAGGCCCAACTAAATACTGAGTGCTGTACATGCTCATACTTTTCATGTTCATACTTTTCAGTTGGCCAACATTTCTATAAATCCTTTGTTTTTATTGGTCTTCAGTAATATTCTAATTTTCTGATATGATGAATTTGAGATTTTCATTTGTTGTCATTTGTAATCATCAAAATTAAACAAAATAAACATCTGAAATATATGAGTTTGTATGTAATGTATGAATATAATATACAAGTTTCACTTTTTAAATGGAATTACTGAAATCAATCTACTTTTTCATGATATTCTAATTTTATGACCAGCACCTGTATTCATAGAGGCACAAACACCTGTTTGTTCCCTCTTTTCCTCCTATTTTACAAACAAAATTAGATTTGCACCTGGTTTGTAGATCATCTTTATCAACTTTGCATGTGCGCTTGTACCTAAACCTTTCAGAGACCATAACATTAGTGTCTTATATTGACTTTTGTTGAAACATTAGATAATATATTCCATTTTTAGATATATTAGCCTACTTCATGCCACCATCATCTTATGCGTTTTCTTTATTCCGAGATCTGTCAGTACAGTACTTACTGCAGACATGTTTGGTGCTTGTTTAATTGAACCTAGCATACAAAATAGCTTGTCCTATTTAATAAAACATTGAATCATAATTTGAAAAAAAATGCATTCATCAGGAAAGCATGTGACTAATTACCACAGGAAGAGTAAACATTAATGATGCACAGAGGTGCTTGTGCAGTCATCTACCTGCACACTTATGAAAACAAGGGGAAAGCTTTGTAGCTGATTTCTATATTTTTTATTTTTTTTCCCAAAAGGTGGAGCCCTTTGGAGAGTGAGAGACAGAGAGGAAGACACTTCCATAAATGCATGAAAGAAATCCTCAGCTCCCAGCGCCACGGCACAAAGGTAATCATGGATTATTAACGTTTATATTGAAAGATGCAGCGCCATTAGAAAGCAGCCGGTAAATTACATTTGGTTTTGTCCCGGTTCTATGAGAAGGATGCGTGATTGTTTATTAGAAGAGTGAGAAACGAAGAAGCCTCAGAGTTATTGCAACATGGCCGATCTGGCTCATTTTAGAGAATCAATATCGACACCCAGGGGCAGTTTACATGCAAAGGTTTTATGAGAGAATGATTTTACTTCCTCAGTGCAGTTATTAGGAACAACTGAGGAGGATGCTGATAGCATGAACAGGTCCTAGGACTTTTAAAAACCTCATACAGAAATGGTTCTATCATTCAGTTAAGGCATTCTTAATTATAATTTTTCATGAAAGTTATCTTTCATCATCTTCCTGAGAATATTGTCTAAAAAACATTACCTGTCTTTTCCCTCACTCACTGCATAATGTAATAAAGACATGTTTTCCTGAAAAATGAACCTTCCTCTCTTACAGTTACTTATGTCTTTACTCAGTGCAATGTTTTTACCTAAATGTGTCTGGAAACCAGTTGGCTGACAGAAATGTTTACAGCAAATATGACTAACTTCTTGAATTATGTAGAGTCCCTATCAAATTTCTCTTAAAGTCACAGTTCAAGGAGTCCAATCTAAAATGCCTACATTATATGATCAGAAGAACTACAGATGCCAATAGCTTCCTGACATAGGTGTTGATGGTCACCCTCCAGTGGAGGTGGGAGACTTCTTTTTAGACTTTATTATTTAGACGTTTTGTTTGGTGTATCTGTTGTCTCCCTATTTGAGCTGCAGTACTGTCATTCTGTACATTTATGAGCTGCGTAAAATACCTCTGTTCTCTCTGCACTGTCGAGTACAAACACCTTTCTGTCAGCACCTGTTTTAACTGATTCACTTGAAGAAAACAACGTTTGAAAATTTCTGTGCCAAATCTTGACACACTGCTAATGTCTTAAAGTTATCCAGTGAACCCGCCCCAGCTGATGAGCAGCTGCACGCAGCTTTTTCAATAATCGTCTTTGAAATCATCACTGTCTGTCACAGTGTAAAAACGATCTAGAAATAGGTCAAATTTTTTTTTTTTTATTAAGTATATTTACCCTTAATTTGAGCAGGTAAACCAGATAGTTTGCCAATGGAATGGGTATTTTTGCTCTTAAAAAAAGATATTTAGATAATATGTACTTAAAATAAGACAATATAATTGTGTTTTCTTATTTTAAATGTAAATTGTCTTGTTCCAATTGGCAAAATGTCGCTTTTACCTCCTCAATCCAAGAAAAAATGCACTTATTCTAAGAAAAAATGACTTCTCTAGATTTCGAGTTTTTCCAGTGACGTCTGAATTCTGGGTCCAATCTTCTGAGCCTTATGACAATTATAGAGTTGCATACCCTTTATATGTCCTCAACGTATTTTGAGGACATACACTCACCGGCCACTTTATTAGGTACACCTGTCCAACTACTCGTTAACACTTAATTTCTAAGCAGCCAATCACATGGCGGCAACTCAGTGCATTTAGGCATGTAGACATGGTCAAGACAATCTCCTGCAGTTCAAACCGAGCATCAGTATGGGGAAGAAAGGTGATTTGAGTGACTTTGAACATGGCATGATTGTTGGTGCCAGAAGGGCTGGTCTGAGTATTTCAGAAACTGCTGATCTACTGGGATTTTCACGCACAACCATCTTTAGGGTTTGCTGAGAATGGTCCGAAAAAGAAAAAACATCTAGTGAGCGGCAGTTCTGTGGGCGGAAATGCCTTGTTGATGCCAGAGGTCAGCGGAGAATGGCCAGACTGGTTCGAGCTGATAGAAGGGCAACAGTGACTCAAATAACCACACGTTACAAACAAGGTGGGCAGAAGAGCATCTCTGAACGCACAGTACGTCGAACTTTGAGGCAGATGGGCTGAGGCTACAATTTGCACAAGCTCATCGAAATTGGACAATAGAAGATTGGAAAAACGTTGCCTGGTCTGATGAGTCTCGATTTTTGCTGCGACATTCGGATGGTAGGGTCAGAATTTGGCGTCTACAACATGAAAGCATGGATCCATCCTGCCTTGTATCAACGGTTCAGGCTGGTGGTGGTGGTGTCATGGTGTGGGGAATATTTTCTTGGCACTCTTTGGGCCCCTTGGTACCAATTGAGCATCGTTGCAACGCCACAGCCTACCTGAGTATTGTTGCTGACCATGTCCATCCCTTTATGACCACAATGTACCCGACTTCTGATGGCTACTTTCAGCAGGATAATGCGCCATGTCATAAAGCTGGAATCATCTCAGACTGGTTTCTTGAACATGACAATGAGTTCACTGTACTCAAATGGCCTCCACAGTCACCAGATCTCAATCCAATAGAGCATCTTTGGGATGTGGTGGAACGGGAGATTCGCATCATGGATGTGCAGCTGAAACATCTGCGGCAACTGTGTGATGCCATCATGTCAATATGGACCAAACTCCCTGAGGAATGCTTCCAGCACCTTGTTGAATCTATGCCACAAAGAATTGAGGCAGTTCTGAAGGCAAAAGGGGGTCCAACCCGTTACTAGCATGGGGTACCTAATAAAGTGGCCGGTGAGTGTATTTCCTCAACGTATTTTGAGGACATATAAAGGGTATGCAACTCTATGATAGTTATGCTTTGGCTCAGTAAACGGGCTTGAGAACTCCCTATGCCATTGTTTAAACGCTCAGTGCTGGAGGAAAAAGTAGTGAAGATCTAGTCAGAGGCCAGCATCTCCTCTCCCCAAGCATGCTTTTAGTGCACATACGGGCAATGTTTGTATGATGCTTGTGATGATATAAATGAATTTACTGACATTGCTTCATCATACATCACATAATCCCATCTAAAAAAGTGGTTAATTTCTCAAATAATAAATCCTAGGTGACTAAAAAACTGAAATCTGCCATTAAAAAAAAAGAAAAGAATATATTTGGGTAACATGCTGGACAACAAAAGCAGTTTCCAGGGAAGTTAAAGTGAAAATAAGGAAAGTTCAAATTAAACGTCTATTTTTTTAAAGGGGATCTTAGGGCAGCCTGGAAAAGTATAAAATCCATAGCATCAACTACTCGGTTTTCTGGTGAGACCAGGCAGGCAATTCAATTAGATGGTGTGGAAGATATTGACTTAGCAAATCACTTTAATGCCTTCTTCTGACTTTGTAAATGATATTTCCAAAATAACCGAGTCTTTAGTTCCACAGAAAAATCTGGTGATAACTCAAGATAATGTCACACATCCTTTCAAGAAAGTAAACACATATAAGGCAGCTGGCTCTGACTCCATCTGTGGACGCTCTTTGCGACACTGTGCTCACCAAACCAGTGAGGTGTTTATAAATAATTTTGTACTGAGCTTGGTCAGATTCCTACCATATGATACATCAACTATAATTTCTGTCCTGAAATCTTTAGACCAGTAGGATTAAATTCACTTGTGATGAAAATTTTTGACAAAATACTGAAAGATGAAATTGTCTCTCTAATCGATGGCGCATGTGATCCATAACAATTTGCCCACCAAGCTGGGAAGGGTGTAGATGACCCTAAGATGTTCATTTTACACAGGTTGTAAAAACACATTGAAAAACCTAAATCTCATGCCGGACTTTTATTTGCTGATTTTTCTTAGACTTTTAACAAGACACTGCCTCATATTTTAATCAAGCTATTTTAATCTTCCTGATCAGATTTCACTGAAACTTTTAAACTCCCTTCCTGAGAGACAGACCCCAGCAATTATTTGTAAATGGTCATCTGTCTTGTAGCATCACTTTTTTTAATGTTCACAGACAGTTACAGGGCTACACATAAGTACGGAGCCCCTCTGATGACATGGTCAAAAATAATTTTTTATTGTGGCCACGAAGTATTATTTCATACGCACGAAATACTACTTCGTGGCCACGCAATAAGTATAACGTGCGCACGAAATACTTATTAATAATATTAATATCATACCTGGACAACTGGGTAAGCAAATCGAGCGCGCCTTAATAACATTCCTGGACAACTGGGTAAGCAAATCGAGCGCCCCTTAGACCTTAGAGAAGGCGCGCTCGATTTGCTTACCCAGTCGGTCTCCGCCAGTCACGTGACATTTGTTGCTAAGATGCCATTTTAGGTGGAAAAGGCGTAGTGTACCGCGCCCGAGGTAAACAATTGACGTCACTTGGCGGAGACTGGTTGTCCAGGAATGATATTAATATTATTAATAAGTATTTCGTGCGCATCTTAGCAACAAATGTCACGTGACTGGCGGACCGACTGGGTAAGCAAATCGAGCGCGCCTTCTCTAAGGTCTAAGGGGCGTTCGATTTGCTTACCCAGTTGTCTAGGAATGATATTAATATTATGAATAAGTATTTCGTGCGCACGTTATACTTATTGCGTGGCCACGAAGTAGTATTTCGTGCGCACGTTATACTTATTGCGTGGCCACGAAGTAGTATTTCGTACGCACGAAATACTACTTCGTGGCCACAATAAAAAAATTTTTAAGCGTAGCTTTCTCGTGAAATTTTCCCATGCCCTATTGGCCCTCCTTCATGGGGCTCAATCAAGCCATAGTGCCCCGTCACACCTTGCTGATTTAGACATCATATGCTTGACGTCCCAGATCTTCTAAAACGCTGGCATATGCTGAACTTTTCATGCTTTTTTTTTTGTTTTGGGCATTTACATAGAGTATTCATAATGAGTCCAAACCTTATGATTAACGACAGCCTAGCTTATGCATAACACACGTCAGTGTAATGCTCATAATATGTCACAAGCTAGTGTCCTGAGGGGGGCAGCAATATACCCGGAGGTGCCCGGCCTGCATAAAAAGATCTCTTTAATCACGGTATTAACCTAGCTGCTGTTTACTGCCTGCAAAAAAAAAAAAGAAGAAGAAAGAAGGTTTGCAGTTGCAGCAGATTCAGCGTCATGTCTGCTAGGAATTTTGTTGGTCGTGGACGAGAACGCAGGGAGGATCCATCAGACTCACCTTCTCGCTCACCCTATGCTGGGGATGAAGTCGGGAGATGAACTGACGGTTTCTCCCCGTGAGCCCCCTTTCATACCAAAATGCAGCCAATATGCCATTTAACTGTAGATGTAAGTTAGAAACACGCTCAGCGCCCGTCTGGAACACGTGAAAGTTATGCACAAGTTACTCATAGGTTTTGGATAAGCTAGACAACACGACTTATGAGTAACTTATATTAACGTATTTCAACGATCAGATCACTTACCGGTAATTTATGCCCCACGTATTGCATATGTTAATATACATCGAGAAATTTTGAACATGCAATTTCTAGATGTATGTTGCCGTATACCAGCTGGCTTTATCGTGCTACAACATGTTTCATATACTTCAGCGTGCTCATAACTTATACAAAACATACCCATAACTTTTCCGATGTATGCCAGCATTTTTGCTAGATTTTTCGTACGTCAGGCATTCGCTGGTCTAAATCATCAACGTGTGACAGTGGCTATAGGAAGGCATTATCTCAATTTGTGGAGTGGTGTGTTCATAACTATTTGAACCTTAATGTGCCAAAAACCAAAGAATTAACATAAATCGTGGAAAAACTGTTGTAGTAGTAGTAATAAATACTTGAGAACTTTGTTCGATTCTAACCTTAAATTTGATAAAGGTCTACATTTAAGCTAGCCTCGTGAGACCATCCTGATCTCGCGAGCTTTCAAGATTTCACTCGCTTAACAGTCTGGAGACTCTCCGTTGAAGAAAATTTGGAGCCGTTCACCAAAAGAACATGGCGGCTTTAGCCGATGAAACTAGCGTTAGTGTGGCTATCGCGCAAGTTTTATCGGAATTACAGAGTATTTCTTCACTGAAAGAAGAGCAAAACACTGCTCTGGAGGCTTTTCTCAGAGGAAAAGATGTTTTTGCTCTTCTCCCGACTGGTTCTCGAGTAGCCTGGCTGTTAGTACGTCATATGCTTCGTTGATCTGATTGGTTTATTTCACCCGTCTATCACCAACATAGGCCAATCAGCTAACCAGTATTTTCGTCCCTTCCCAAAATTACTTCAACCGAAGGTTTCCAGATGGATATGCGGAGCAAATCCATCTGACAGAGTCAGGTTACATTTAAGCTTTGACACCAAAGAATCCACTTGTTGCAGAAGTTACATTCTTCCAATGTACCTCAGGGGATTTTATGTAATTCTTACTATTCATTTATTGAAGGTTATTTAACATTTTCAGCTGACAGACCTGGGCTCCCTCTGAAAAACACGGGTGCTACGAAAAGCCCAACAGGTCATGAGTCATTCAGGTGAAGGCTTCCTTGCATGCCCTAGGAAAACTAACATATACAAATTTTTTTATTGCAATTTTTTTATTCCTTCTTCTGTCTGTTTTTTGAATAATTCTGACAGTACTAATTAGACCTGTGCTAGGCATTGTAAACCTTGGCCCCTGCCTGGTCTTAGTATTTCGGTGTATCACGATCTTTGTATTTGCTCCTTTGTCCTGGTACCCAAATGTAATATGATGGTAATTATAGTGTTTCTGTATACTTGATTGATTGTTGTTATATGTTCTGTTTATCATTATAACTGATAGGCTAAAACTGAATTGCCCTATGGGAATAAATAAAGTTGTTTGATTTGATTTAAACCACTTAATCTGTGAAAAGCTTTGGGGTGAAATTAGACACCGTTGCTTTTTTTTGTTACCTCAATATCAAATTTCCTAAAACAACATTCCCATATCTTTGTGAGATTTTGACTTAATATTATACGAGCAGTTGAAGATATCTTCATTCTGAGATTGGGACAGCAGTCTCAGGAAAGATGCTCACACTTTCTCTCCCCATTTTCTACCTATAACTCCTCTAGGGGAAGCCAGAAGTGCTCCAATGCAAGCCAAGAGAAATAGTCTCTCAAGTATGTCCATAGTTGTTCCTTGGGGCCTCTTCTCTGCTTTGAAGGGCCCACAGTAGAACACCTTAATAAGGGACGTCCCCAGGGAGAATATCAAATTCAAGCACTGCCTTAGGACTGACGGATTAGATCCTGCAGCTTTTTTCAATTTTGGGCCAGTTTCCCGTTTGTGTTTTTTTTTTTTTTAAGGAAGAATTGTTTTTTCATTTAAAATATTTTCTAGAAAAAATATTAGGAAAGTCTTACATCAGATCTCATTATAGTACTGAATCCTCACTTCTCAAAGTCCTGAAAGATATTCTCTTTAGGGTCTTTATGATTTTTTTAAACTGTGGTAGGGGTCACACGATGCCAGTGACAACATGCTTTTAAAATTTTTATACAACAACATTATTTTATAAAACATGTATTCACTATATTCACACTGCACAACAGATATTACAACTCTACCAGAGCAATCTAACCGGACTAATGTTTGTACCTTAACTGCTTTTCTTGAAAAACACAGTTTTAGTACAGAAATAAATAAATTCTATATTCCTACAGTAAGAACTATATTCTCCATTTAATGTTACCTTAGCATCTTCCTTTGTTCACTTCCTCTTATTGTAAAAATATTTAGTACTTTTCTGAATATTCAACCAAAAATGAGTCTAAATTTAAAAATGACCAAATATTAAGCTACGTCTTGCTGTTCAAAAGGAATTGTAAACGTTTAGCAGGCTAAGGCCAAAACCAGGTATATTAACTATATAATAGTTTTCATGCAATATATATGTTTTTTTTTTTTTTTTTACAGGCTTGGAAAAAAATAAAAAATCATAAATCAAAAAATTAAGATTAACACATGAAAAAAAAAATGATGTCCCAGTATTGTCTTATAGTGCATTTCCTCTAACACTGTGACATACACAGTTTAACCATTAGATTAACCACTTTAAACACTTAATCTCCTGCAGCTTTCACATGTAAGTTTCAGGTCTTAAATTAACAGAAAAAAGGTATGTCCAGACTGCAGAAGGAGGAAATTAAATCACCCACTACAAATGAAAACTTAAAGTTTCTAAACTTTCCAAAATAAGTCCAGGCCTTTTACAATAAAAACAAAACACAAAGAAATAAAGAAAATTGTTCAATAGAAATAGATACAATCAACAAATGACTGATTTTGGTGAAATGCATTCAATTTCTTTCTTCCATGTTACACTTGCATGCCTCCGTTCTGGCATTAGTTCTCACAAAAATACCACTGGTGCTTCGCTTAGCACTACATAACTAAAAGAAATTCCTTTTTAAATGGATATTAACAATTGATTTAATGGAACAAATTGGTAATTAATTGAAAATTATAGGTAACTTGATTATTTTTTTCAGTCAACATGATTGAAATTAACTAAATAATGCTGCAGCGTATTCTATAACGCCTCCCTCAAGTGATTCAACCCCCCCCACCCCCCCACCCTAAATTGACATTTATGCACTATTTTTGCACGCCACGTATCACTTTACTTGGATTTATCACTCTACTTGGATTTTCACTTTATTTGGATTTAGTTTTTACATATGCATAGATATACCTACAGATATATATATACAGAAGAGCTATATGTGTATATATTTTATCTCTTTTTGTTCTTTTTTTAAAATCTTTATTATATTGTATAGTTGGATTTGTGTATATATTATATAAAACTGTAACTGGAGCGTGTAACAAAAGTAATTTCCCTCTGGGATTATTAAAGTATTTATGATTCTGATATATAACATTATTTAAGAAATGCTTTATATTCAAATATTAGTGTTTGTTAAGAACTTTTTTCGTTTAGATGTAAATGTTAGAAAACTGTTTGCATTCAGAAGCAAATATTTGTAGCTTCAGTTGTGAAGAAAATTAAAAGTTTGAATATTCATCCTTTGGGCATGAATGTCCTATAAAGCTTGGCCCTTTCAGGCTACATTTGAAGTCGCAAGATGGCAGAGAATGAACTATGGTCAGGATTGTCTTAGCTTATTCAGGGACGGAAATGAAGGAAAAATTGAAGAAATTGAAATAGATTTGGAATATTTCAACCTATATTTTATGGACATTTATACAGCACACTGAATCACCATCATCTCTCTGCTCAGAACACAGCTCTGTGGAAAAAATGAACTTGAACTCCACTTTCTTAACTACTTGGTTGGTATAGACTTGCTGGCAGTGCTTGTCACCCCTCTGAAGGAACTGCTATTTACCCCCTTGGGTGGTTAAAGCTTAACCGAATCCAGTAATTGTCCGGGTTTGCTTTGTGTGTCCAATACTCATTTCTGTTTGGCAGTAACTTTAATTACTTTTGTTGTAGAGCCCATCAACCTCCAACCGAGTCTGCACACCAGCGCTGAGCTGCACTCAATACCAGTCTATTAAGAGCAGAGTGGTGGAGAAGCTTTTCCCCGAGCTCCAGTCGGCTCGGCTGGGTGGGCAGATGGTTGTGCATCAGTAGGGAGGTTTAAATATTGGCACATGTATTTGTTGCTTGTGTTTTGGCTTTAGCTTTCATGCTTAGTAACAGATGCAATATCTTGCAAAAGTATTCACGGTCCTTTTTCTCATTTTTTCACACTAGATTCACTTTTGTGTCATCCTATGTTTAATATATGAGTAAAAGGGTGGATGCAAATGCTTATGTCAATTCTTTTTTTCCGATAATGCAAAACATTTTATTGGTGTGCTCCATCAAATACTAAAGCCCTACTTTTTTAGCTTCATGGTTTTGTTGTGATAAAGTCTGTGCATGCTCAACAACAACATTTGCTCTGAATTGTTGTTGTTTATTCAAAGATGCAGAAAAAAAAGCACTAAATTTGAGTTCTGCTTTAGATTTTGAAAATGTTGTTATTTTATAAATTTCCGATTAGCTAATGTGCTGCATCTCCTTCTTCTAAAGATGATGTTTTATTAAGAATCTGGTAAATGTAATAAAACAGTGCAAGTATTTTATCAGCAATAGTCTGTCTTGAGTTGTCTGGGAACATTTGGTCTTTTCCATATCTGAAAGAAAAAACAACTAGCTGACAGCATGTCGGAGCGAAATACCTCATCAGTCAAAGATAGTTTTACATCTTAGGGTAAATTATAGTTTCACAGTACCTTTGAATTCTATATCAAAACAGGCATGTTTAAGCCAGTCTGAATTTATTTTCAACTAATTTGATTGCACTTGGTTAAATATCACATCATTGTTTTTAATTAATCTAGATCCTTTGAAAAAGAAGGCAGAAAGTATATCTTACACAACCAAACTGCAATAAAGACTTTTCATGTTTTTCAGATGGGTTCTTTTTCTCCCTTGGTTTGGAATACATAGTTCCGATTTAGCTTTATAGATGTTCCTCTTTCTGCATTCTTTGCATAAAAAACAAAAAAACAAAACTAGGTCCATGGAGACTCTACAGAGAAATTTTGCAGGTCTGATTGTGCATTGCAGCTGTCGTTTATGCACACATTTGTCGTCTCCACTAAAAGAGGGGTAAAGGAAAATGTCTTTAAAACACCTGAGTGTAGCTTCATGTTTTTTTATGAACACACTGCATCGCTTTAAGGATGGCTTCAACTGATTTTTGCGCCACAAAAGCTGCGATAAAGTCAAGCACCAATCTGCATTCATGAATGTTAAAAGCTGCATTTTAGCAGAGAATTCTCATGGGGAGGAACGGTGTGTGAGATGTGACAAAATAAAAGCTGCTCTTTCATGTGAAATAATATTCCATCTCTGAATGGGATCTTTGAGTAAAAACAGAGGACTTGGCTCAGTAACAGCCAGAGTCGAGCACATCTTCCATGCCCTCCTATGTCTCTGGATTGCCTGGATCATGTCAGGCGTGCTCAAAGTTCACTGTGGGTTAATCCAAATGGAAAACCTAACTGTTTTACGGTATATCTAACCCAGTGAGTTAAAGGCTGAATTGGAGTAGGTCGATTCAAGATTGAATAAAAAGCAGGTAAAGAGAGTACAGTGAGGCCTCAGCGTGTGGCCCAGCAGGGAATGAGAAGGGAACAAAGGGATCTATGTAACTGTAAGAAGGGGGTAAATTTACATTTATATAATAAAAATGAAATCAAATGATTGTGATTATTCTTATATCCTTTACACTTTATGTGCCGTTTAATTGAGGGTCATGGAGGATATAGAAAGGAGAGCTTTATTTTATCTAGAAAAGAATAATTCTTAAATGTTCCATGGGGAGAAAAAATGTGATTTCAGCAGCAAGGAAAAAGTTTGAAATGCATAAAAAAAGAATACTGTACAGTTCTCAAAAAAGATACCAGTTTAGAAAGTGTGCAGTCAGGTTAGTATATTGAAAACAAGTAATTTTATAAAGAGACGCCTTAATAGACATAGACTGACTTTCTGTACTCTTTACTTTTTCAGCCCTTTTCCTGTCACTCCCTGGATATTGCAGTTTCCATTTCATCAACATCAGCGTTATTTATTTATTTTGATACAAACTCTGTAGGAATTCAGGAGTCAAAGTCAATCATGTTTAAGTTCATCATGCCACATACTACCAGTAGAATATTAAAATATCTAAAGAGCTAACAGTTTTTCATCTGATTTTAATTCAATTCAAAAAATACTTTATTAATCCCTGAGGGAAATTAAATGTTGACGCTATTTTTTAAACAGGTGTTTTAGGTGTTGATAGCTGTAGGCAGGAGGGAGCTTCTGTAGCTGTCTGTCTTGCATCGGATTCGGAGAAGCCTCTTACTAAAGAAACTGTTGTTGTTTAAAAATCTTCTGAAGAGGATGCTCACTGTTGTCCATAATGTTCTTCACTTTATGAAGAATTCTTCTTTGTGAAATAATCACCAGATGTTCTAGAGGAGTTCCTAGAACAGAGCTGGCCTTCTTTATAAGTTTGTTGAGTTTTTTTTTTAAGTTGTTAAATCTAATAATGTTACCCAAGCAGAGGACGGAGGAAGAGTTCACACTCTCCACAACAGACTGATAGAAGACATGTAGCATCTTGCTGAAAACCCGTAAGGACCTGAGCTTCCTTAGGAAGTACAATCTGCTCTTTCTTGTAGACGGATGCACAGTTGTGTCTCCAGTCGAATTTGTTGTCCAAGTGTAAAATAGACTGGAAACACAACTACTACGTCGTCTACACGAAGGGTAAGATTCGATTTCAATAATAAAAAAAAAAAAAAATATATATATATATATATATATATATATATAAATATATATATATATATATATAAATATATTAAATAGATAAATGTTACACTTTAGTCTTTAATCAGACATCTACTAGTACTTTCATTTAACTATTGTATATTTTACAGCATACCTTTTTTAAATTTCATTATATGTTTATTTAATTCTTTCGTATTCGGTGGTCCATTCTCTTCATTCTTCCTCCATAATTTATCTCACAAGTCCCTATTTAGGAACCCACTTCTGAAATAACTATGGCAGAGGAATTCAAATCCAGTCCTTGAAGCCCAATATCTTGTATGTTTCTGTTTTATTTGTCACTCCTGTTGATAAAAAAAAGGAAAGAAAACAATAAAAGTATTAATGTGTGTCAGTAAAGCTTCATGACATGTAGATTTTTTTTTTTTTTTACCATTTAAGTGATGATTGCTGGAAAAGGGACACATCTAAAACACACTGGACACTGGAATTGCTCTTCACAAGACGGTGGAAGCTGTTGCGTTGTAAACATGTCATTTCTTTCTACTCACAAGATGGTAAAAGCTCTTTGTTTGCTATGGCCGCTTCCCATCACTGGCCTGCAAATTGACCTGCAGGGGATAATCCTATCTGCCAAGGTAAACACAGATATCTTCTTAAAGGGATTTGTATCTCTTAAAGAAATCCTCATGTATGTAGGAAGAATTCTACTAAAAGGGCACACGCACGATATACGAGCAGTTTTATTTAATACACAACCACAAGAACTACGCTCCACATATATTCAATGTGTTATGCTTGCAGATTTAATACCATGTGATCCCAATATAAAACAAGCAGGAGTTCATCATATACATGCATAAAAGGTTCATAATGCTCAGAAAGAGTGGTTTACATGGAGCGTATTAAAATAAAACTTATATGAGCATGTACGAGTATTCATTGTGAATTTGCCCTCTTGATTGAGTTTGAACCCCATGCTCATGCTACAAATATTAATTTTTTTTTCATTTCAAGCACAAGTTTTGGTTCTTTAGGTTCCTTTTTCAAATCTTCCAAAATCAGCTATGAACAGCTATGAATAATTCTATACAAATGTAAATATCACATTCTTTTCCTAATAATCAGTGTCTTGTTTTTAAGAACAATTTGCAAACAAGTTACTTTTCTTAAAGCAACAGTTCTAGTTTGTGACCACACCATTATAATTTAGCAGAGTGCTTCACTTTTAATCCAATTAGATTATAATCTATTAGTGTTTTCGTTGTCAGCGGAGTTGGTGTTCATGCAGAAGAAGTTACAAGCATTGTTGAAAGAAGTTGACAGAGACAGTATTTAATACAGGAGAGGGGAACCTTTTCTCTCACAGGGGCCATTTTAGTTTTCAAACTAAGAATGTAAAGCCGTATAGCTTGACCTTAGCTTAAGATAAACTATGGATTTAGTAACATATGGGGCGACAGTGGTGTCGGATGAAGGAGTTTGCCCTGAAACCAGGGAGTTGTCGGGTTCAAGCTCAAGCTTTCAGTGTCATGTCCTTGATGAAGACACTTCACCCGCATCTGATGGAGGCTGGAGGGACTGGTGGCGCCAATGAACGGCAGCCTCGCTTCTGTCAGTGAGCCCAAGGGCAGCTGTGGCCATGGACGTAATTTTGGGGGCAGGGGGGGCATGTCCCCAGCACTTTTCCAGATGTCCGTTTTGGTCCCCTGCATGTTTTACTGTCCAAAAACAATGTTACACTGCAGTACACAGACATTCGTCGAGCACTTGGACCATGCGGATAACCGCAGGTCAAACTGAAGCCTGCTTCCCTGAGTTTAGGCCGCCCCCAAGCTGGTGATCAGCCCAGCCTCTTTTCTTGTGTGATTGGCTGTCACCGCTGTCACCCCTGTTGCGCCACACTAGCTGTGGCTACAATGTAGGGAGTGTGTGCCTGAAAGACTGAATGTAGTATAAAGCGCTTTGGTCAAGTCTTCTGTAAAAGTACTATTTAAGTAAAGGCCATCTTTCATTAATTTTTCAAATATTTGTACATTTACATTTTTAGTTTGTTTTCTGTAATGTTTGCTTTCTTTTAAAACAAATACTGTAATAAAACACCACTTTAACCCTGTAATGCCAAATGTATCATATTTGATACATACGGTTTCTGAAATTTTTTGCGCTGACACCTTTTGCATAATTTAATGGTAAAAACTTTGCTCAACATCCTATTGTACACAATCAGATATACCTGATAACAGAGGGCAGAAGACTACATAAAAAAATAATCTTGACTTATTGCATAGTAATATATTCTGCTTTCGCGCATGTGAAGTGCGCATGCGCGAAAGCAGCATGCTGCAGTTACACCGCTCCTGTTACGCTTTTAACTTTCGTATTTTTATCTTTTTTTGATTGCTCTTATCTTTTCACAGTGACTCTGTGAAGTATTATCCTCTATAATGAGGTATTTTTCATGGAGTTTCTGTGCTTTTTTGTGCTGTTTTTATCATGCCGCTCCCACCGGGACACGCTGCCTTTGTTTACTCCAGAGAACAGCTGATCGCTCTAATGCCGGCCGGCGTTTTAGCCAGACCAGCTGGAATACCACCCGAACTCTGGAGGAAAACACGCCGTGGTTGCAGAGGAGGAAAACAACATCGTGGGATGAAAAGAGGGTCGAGACGGGACGGACTTATTGAAAGGAGAAGATTTAAGCAGTGTCTCCCCTCTGTCGTTATGGGAAACGTGCGGTCTCTTAGCAACAAGATGGACGAGCTAACGGCGCTAACGCGGAGTCAAACGGAGTATCAGGAGTGCAGTTTGATGTGCTTTACGGAGACATGGCTGCACAAAGACATTACGGACCTGATTGTCTCCGTGGATGGCTTTCATACCATCCGGGCCGACCGGGACACTAAGAGTGGTAAGCGAAAAGGAGGGGGGCTTGCCATTCTAGTAAACAGCAGATGGTGTTACCCGGGTCACATCACCATTAAAAAACAGCTCTGTTGCCCGGATGTTGAACTGCTTGCCATTGGACTCCGTCCATATCAGCTGCCCAGAGAGATCCCGCATGTCATCGCTGTTGTCCTGTACATCCCTCCTTCTGCAAACCCAACATCTGCCTGCAGCACCATCCATAATATCATCTCTGAACTACAGACCAATCATCCCAATGCCCTCATCATCATGTCGGGAGACTTTAACCATGTCACCATGAACAAAGTTCTACCGACCTTCAAACAATATGTGAGCTGCCCTACCAGAGATGAGAAGACCCTGGACCTGATGTATGCTAACATTAAGGATGCATACATCTCCTCTCCACTCCCCCCTCTGGGCAGGTCAGATCACAACCTGGTTCATCTCAAACCCTGTTATGTGCCTCTGGTGAGGAGGAAGCCAACGACCACAAGAACTGTGAGGAGGTGGTCGGAGGAGGCTTGTGAGGCACTGCAGGCCTGCTTTGAGGTGACTGACTGGCCTGCACTCTGTGAGCCCCACGGGGAGGACATCGATGGGCTCACAGAGTGCATCACGGATTATATAAACTTCTGTGTGGACTGCAATGTTCCTGCTCGGACTGTCACCTGTTACCCCAACAACAAACCTTGGATCACCAAGAAAATAAAGGCCATCCTGAATGAGAAGAAGAGAGCATTCAGAGATGGCAACCGTGAGGAGGTGAGGAGAGTGCAGGGGGTACTCAAACGAAAAATCAAGGAGGCTAAGGACAAATACAGGAGAAAGCTGGAGAATAAACTCAAGACCAACAACATGAGGGATGTGTGGAGTGGGATGAAAACCATCACAGGGTTCCAGAAGTCCACTGTTGTGGGGTTGGAAGGGTGTGTGGACCGGGCCAATGAACTGAACTTATTTTTCAATAGGTTTGATACTGCGGCCCATCCCCCACAACCCTCCACTGCTGGCTTCCCTCCAACGACCACTCCACCTTCTTCCACTCCTCCTCCATACAGACCCCCTGTCTGCTCTTCACCACCGCAATACACATCCACTGTCCCCACCCCTCCCCCCTGCTTCACATCCTGTCCTACAGAACATGAGGACCTCACCCCTCCCCCTACAGTTACCTCTACAGTGTCCTTCACTCCTGACCTAGTGAGAAGACAGCCACCCCGATGGTGTACTCCCCTGGGTGCTCAAAGCTTGTTCCAACCAGCTCTGTGGAATATTTAGCCTAGTCTTCAGCCTGAGCATGCTCCTCCAGAGAGTACCCGTGCTGTGGAAGACGTCCTGCCTCGTTCCGGTGCCAAAGACGTCGCGCCCTAGCGACCCTCAGGACTACAGACCGGTAGCACTGACGTCCCATATCATGAAGACCTTTGAGAGGCTAGTCCTGGAGCAGCTAAGGCCCATGGTCAGGCCCTTCACTGATCCACTACAGTTTGCCTACCAGCCCCGCCTGGGAGTTGAGGACAGCATCATCTTCCTGCTGAACAGAGTCTACAATCAGCTGGACAAGCCAGCGAGCACAGTGAGAATCATGTTCTTTGACTTCTCCAGCGCCTTCAACACCATCCGCCCGGCTCTACTAGGTGAGAAGATGACTGCGATGCAGGTGGAGGCCCCCATAGTGTCCTGGATTGTTGATTACCTGACGGGCAGACCACAGTATGTACGCCTACAGAACTGTGTGTCTGACAGGGTGGTCAGCAACACTGGGGCGCCTCAGGGGACTGTCCTCTCCCCCTTCCTCTTCACCCTTTTCACCTCTGACTTCAGCTATTGCTCTGAGTCCTGCCACCTTCAGAAGTTCTCTGATGACTCAGCAATTGTTGGCTGCATTGAAAAGGGTGAGGAGAGTGAATACAGGACTGTGGTGGGCAACTTTGTCACTTGGAGTGAGCTGAACCACCTGCAGCTCAATGTGACAAAGACTAAGGAGCTCATAGTGGATCTGAGGAGGAAAAAAACACCTGTGATCCCTGTTTCCATCCAGGGGGTTCCTGTTGACACTGTGGAGGAGTATAAGTACCTGGGAGTGTACTTTAACAATAAGTTGGACTGGACTAGAAACACCGAGGCGGTCTACAAAAAGGGCCAAAGCCGACTATTCTTCCTGAGGAGGCTGAAGTCCTTTAACATCTGTGGGACCATGCTGAGGATGTTTTATGAGTCTGTTGTTGCTAGCACGCTCTTCTTTGCTGTCACATGCTGGGGCAGTGGGCTGAGGGTCGCTGAAAACAACAGACTGAACAAACTGATCAGGAGGGCCGGTGATGTTGTGGGGGAGCAGCTGGACACCCTGACCACCATCTTTCAGTCCATCTTAGACAATGACTCACATCCTCTCCACGACACACTGGTCCAGCAGACGAGCTCCTTCAGCAGAAGACTTCTCCTACCCAGATGCACCACAGAGCGCCACAGGAAATCATTCCTACCTGTGGTCATCAACCTATATAACGCCTCCCTCAGGTGATTCAGCATCCCCCCCCCCCCTCCCCCTCTGTAATTGACATTTATGCACTACTTTTGCACGCCACCTATCACCTTACTTGGATTTATTCACTTTAATTGGACTTTTCACTCTATTTGGATTTAGGTTTTTACATATACATAGATATACGTACAGATATATATATAGAAGAGTATTATGTGTATATATATTTTATCTCTTTTTATTCTTATTTTTTATCTTTATTATATTGTATAGTTGGATGTGTGTATATATCATGTAAAACTGTAACTAGAGCGTGTAACAAAAGTAATTTCCCTCTGGGATTATTAAAGTGTTTCTGATTCTGATTCTGATATCAAAAATGTATTTCTGTTTTTTCTTTAAACATATTTTGTTAAAAGGCCAAATAAGGACTTCAAACCAAAAAAAAGTATTTTTCTGTTTGGTTTTATTCTTGGATTGGGGTTTAAAGGGTTAAATACATTGAGGCGTGTAGATTTGATTGTACAAATTACTAATGTGATTCTTTTTTATTTAACTTTCACATCAGCAAAAAGTTGCTACATGATACAAACTGCGGCGTCCTTTATCCTTTGTTAGTTCACCAAGTCTAGGACCTCAAGCTCCAAATCTACTGAACTATGCTGACAACAATAAGGCTGCGTTCACTGACCCTGAGCCTGACTCAGATACATATATAACAGACATATCAAAAATATAATTTCTTATTGTTGTTTTCTCAACAAACATTAAGCACAAAGGCTCAGAGGATGTATGTTTCCCACTCCTGATTTTTAAGGATATCACTAACAGAGCAGGGACCATTAGAAACATTTGACTGCTGTGGTCTTTTTGTATTGGATAGAAATGCATGGTTCTGGTTCTGGAACCAGTCTCTTTGAGAGGGGCTGGACATACTTCCACTCTGGAGTTGCCCACGGTGAGAGGCGCCGGGCAGGAGTGGGCATACTTGTTGCCCCCCATCTCGGCACCTGTACTTTGGGGTTTACCCCGGTGAACGAGAGGGTAGCCTCCCTCCGCCTACGGGTGGGGGGACGGGTTCTGACTGTTGTCTGTGCTTACGGGCCGAACAACAGTTCAGATTACCCACCCTTCTTGGAGTCCTTAGAGGGGGTACTGGAGGGTGCCCCTCCTGGGGACTCCCTTGTTCTGCTGGGAGACTTCAACGCTCACGTGGGCAATGACAGTGAGACCTGGAGGGGCGTGGTTGGGAGGAATGGCTGCCCTGATCTGAACTCGAGTGGTGTTCTGTTGTTGGACTTCTGTGCTCGTCATGGATTGTCCATAACGAACACCATGTTCAAGCATAAGGGTGTCCATATGTGCACATGGCACCAGGACACCCTAGGCCGCAGTTCGATGATCGACTTTGTCATCGTTTCATCGGACTTGCGGCCGTATGTCTTGAAGAGAGGTGCTGAGCTTTCCACTGACCACTACCTGGTGGTGAGTTGGCTCCGGTGGTGGGGGAGGATGCCGGTCAGACCTGGCAGGCCCAAACGTGTTGTGAGGGTCTGCTGGGAACGTCTGGCGGAGTCCCCTGTTAGGCGGAGCTTTAACTCCCATCTCCGGCACAACTTCGAACACATCCCGGGGGAGGTGGGGGATATTGAGTCCGAGTGGACCATGTTCCGTTCCTCCATTGTCGAGGCGGCTTATCTGAGCTGCGGCCGCAAGGTTGTCGGTGCCTGTCGTGGCGGCAACCCTCGAACCCGTTGGTGGACACCTCCGGTGAGGGATGCTGTCAGGTTGAAGAAGGAGGCCTATCGGGCCTTTTTGGCCTGTGGGACTCCGGAATCAGCTGATGGGTACCGGCGGGCGAAGCGGCATGCGGCTTGGATGGTTGCTGAGGCAAAAACTCGGGTGTGGGAGGAGTTTGGAGAGGCCATGGAGAAAGACTTCCGCACGGCTCCGAAGCGATTCTGGTCCGCCATCCGGCGTCTCAGGAGGGGGAAGCGGTGCAGCACCAACACTGTTTATAGTGGGGATGGTGTGCTGCTGACCTCGACTCGGGACGTTGTGGGTCGGTGGGCGGAATACTTCGAAGACCTCCTCAATCCCACCAACATGTCTTCCATTGAGGAAGCTGGGCCTGGGAACTCTGGACTGGGCTCTCCAATCTCTGTGGGCGAGGTCGCCGAGGTGGTTAAAAAGCTCCTCGGTGGCAGGGCCCCAGGGGTGGATGAGATCCGCCCGGAGTTCCTGAAGGTCCTGGATGTTGTAGGGTTGTGTTGGCTGACACGACTCTTCAACATTGCATGGACATCGGGGGCAGTCCCCCTGGATTGGCAGACTGGGGTGGTGGTCCCCCTATTCAAAAAGGGGGACCGGAGGGTGTGCTCCAATTACAGGGGAGTCACACTCTTAAGCCTCCCCGGCAAGGTCTATTCGGGGGTGCTGGAGAGGAGGGTCCGTCGGATAGTCGAACCTCGGATTCAGGAAGAGCAGTGTGGTTTCCGTCCTGGTCGTGGAACACTGGACCAGCTCTACACCCTCAGCAGGGTCCTGGAGGGTGCATGGGAGTTCGCCCAACCAGTCTACATGTGCTTTGTGGACTTGGAGAAGGCGTTCGACCGTGTCCCTCGGGGGGCCCTGTGGGGGGTTCTCCGGGAGTACGGGGTGCCGGGCCCTTTGATACGGGCTGTCAGGTCCCTGTATGACCGGTGTCAGAGTCTGGTCCGCATTGCCGGCAGTAAGTCGGGCTTGTTTCCAGTGAGAGTTGGACTCCGCCATGGCTGCCCTTTGTCACCGATTCTGTTCATTACCTTCATGGACAGAATTTCTAGGCACAGCCAGGGTGTTGAGGGGATCCGTTTTGGCGGCCTTAGGATTGCGTCTCTGCTTTTTGCAGATGATGTGGTCCTATTGGCTTCATCAGGTCGTGATCTGCAGCTCTCGCTGGATCGGTTCGCAGCCGAGTGTGAAGCGGCCGGGATGGGGATCAGTGCCTCCAAATCCGAGGCCATGGTCTTGAGCGGGAAAAGGGTAGAGTGCCTTCTCCGGGTCAGGGGGGGTGTCCTGCCCCAAGTGGAGGAGTTTAAGTATCTTGGGATCTTGTTCACGAATGAGGGAAGAAGGGAGCGGGAGGTCGACAGGCGGATTGGTGCAGCGTCTGCCGTGAAGCGGGCGCTGTACCGGTCCGTCGTGGTGAAGAGAGAGCTGAGTCAAAAAGCGAAGCTCTCGATTTACTGGTCGATCTACGTTCCTACCCTCATCTATGGTCATGAACTCTGGGTCATGACCGAAAGAACGAGATCGCGGATACAAGCGGCCGAAATGGGTTTCCTCCGTAGGGTGGCTGGGCTCTCCCTTAGAGATAGGGTGAGAAGCTCGGTCATCCGGGAGGGACTCGGAGTAGAGCCGCTGCTCCTCCACGTCGAGAGGAGCCAGTTGAGGTGGCTTGGGCATCTGCTTAGGATGCCTCCTGGACGCCTCCCTGGTGAGGTGTCCCGGGCACGTCCCACCGGGGGGAGGCCCCGGGGAAGACCCAGGACACGCTGGAGAGACTATGTTTCTCGGCTGGCCTGGGAACGCCTTGGGGTTCCTCCTGAAGAGCTGGAAGAAGTGGCTGGGGAGAGGGAAGTCTGGGCCTCCCTTCTTAAGCTGCTGCCCCCGCGACCCGACCCCGGATAAGCGGAGGAAGATGGATGGATGGACGGATGGATAGAAATTATGTAATTTACGCATGTTAGCAATGCTGTTTTTCAGGATAGTCTGTATACTGGTGTTACAGTTTTATTACAGTGTAGTTCCCTCTCAAGACGAAAACCAAGTCGTTCTTTAGTTACTGGCTTTAATCGCACAAGCATGATAGTGTGCCGTGAGAACTGTTAAAACATACAGAAAGAAAAGCAAACAAAACGAATTATTTCCCCGTAAAGACATCAAATGACTCAACAGAAATTCTTCGCGTTACATCTTAACGGGCAAACAAAGTAAACAGCAGATTAAACTAAAATATACCTCATTGGCCGCTTTCCCTTGAGAGAAAATTAGAATTCTCAGTCCTTTACTATGTAACCGCAACCTTTTGGTTCCCCCCTTAATTAATGTTGGGATCTGGAGGTTTGTCCACTTTCTCCACCAGAGGGCGTACGAGATCTCCTGGAGCCTGAGCCGACCACACCACCTGTCTCCCATCTGCTCATCAGGAGATCTGTACTTAAGGAGGCGGAGGGCTTCACTCCGGTGCCAGAGTGTTTGCCAGTAACGGTTAGCAAGCCTGAGCCAACCTCCCTGTCTGTGAACTCTGACTTTTGTGAACCAAACCTGATCCCGTTTTCTCCTCTCTGCTTCCCAGGTTGATCCTGCCTGAATACCTGAAACTCTGGAGAGTTTCTCTGCCGGTGATCTCTCTGCTTGTTCTCAGTAGAACTCTGGAGAGCTGCCTCTGTCAAGTATCTGCCTGCCCGCTCTCAGAAGATTACTGGAAGGAAACTCAATCTGTGATCTGCCTGCACTCTGTAAGCTCTGCCTCCGCCTCTGCCCTCAGCCTCCCGACATCCTCTGGACCCTCTAGGTTCCCCCCCCCCTGCAGCTCTGCTCCACTCCTGGACAGGTACTGACCTGAACACTCTCAACCTGCAAAACACCTGGACCTCCACTAATCTCTCTCTCCTCCTCAGCAGTGAACCCACTCGTGACCAGTCAGGTCCCCTCCTGGATCTGATCAAACTTTGTACATTTATTGTAAATAAATCTTTGAACTTTTCTTCTGCCTCCGAGTGTTCTGCATGTGGGTTAGACACCTTAATCCGAACATGAAAATTAAGACTCGTTCCCCCATATCAAACAAACAATATACAAGAAACACATGGAATTATGCCTTTAATATTTAACCTTTATTACTAAAAATGTATGTATTTATAAACTCTATATTTTTTACTTAAATATATATTTATCCATTATTTATTAATTTATCCTGACTTCGATGGCAGCTACATACAGCCTATTTTAGTAAAGCCAGGATCAAACCAAGGAAGTAGGTAGTTTCTTCAGGCTACTTTTCCACAGCTTGGACGGTTTCTGTTTTCAGTAGAAAAGCTATAAAAACAAGGTTTGAGGCTACAAACAAAATAACCACTTAAAGACACTCAAAGTACTCTGAAATAAAACGAATGACTCTGTTCTGTTAGAGCTGTTGTTCTGTTGTCACTGAAGTGTGACTGGATTTAAAGCAGAGCTTAAAAAGCATTGGACTATTTCCTTTTATTCCTCTGCCAAAGCACCCCACTACCCTCCGCCTGTTAAACCGCGCTGATACCAAAAGCAGCCTAAGTGTTTCTGATTTTCATTTTTCCCGCTCGAAGTAATCTCAGAGCCTTTAATTAAAAGTTTCCAAGAGATTAAACATCCGTACTTGTGCACTCTTGCATAGAAACCTGCATGCAGAGTCCTTGGTCAGTGCTTCCTGGCAGAGGCCATTTACTAAATCCTAATGGTTTTCATCAATTGATTTATTTGGGTCTGAAGAGGCTCAAGGAACTCAACAAACCATTAATCTTCTCACAGGTCAGACTCAATGTCGCCATTTACATTGTCTATAAAGACATATTGTGTATATAGACTGAAAACTTGGTTCATAAAAATCTGATTATATACTTTTAGAAGCCCATCTTCAAAAGTTTTTATAACCCAGAAAGACAATTATGTTAAATAATTAACTGTTCGTTAAAAATATCTTAATCCTAAACTATTTATATATGATTTTTTCTTGTAAAGGTAAAGGAAACTGGTCTACAGTATAAAAAGATGTTAGGATCTGTAGGTTGGATTAAGTTTTTTCCCATTATGTTCTTTTTATCTTTTCATACACTAATTCTTTCATTTAGGTTTGGTCATATTAGTTCTTTATGCTCACTTTGACAAGAGTTTTCTAGTTTGTTTGTTTGATTTTTAGTGTTAGTCAGTCATGCCATTGATTTTTCATTCTTTATTGCATGGATTCTTTTTTTCTAATTTTTTCCCTGCTTCCCCTTGTTTATTAATTTCTCTCTCAGCCTGTCTCATCAGATAAGTAGTAGATTATGTGCGCTTGTCTGTCCTCATTTTGCCTTTTATTAGTACCTGTTTTCCCAATAATTAAGTCTTCAGCCTGCAGACTGGAAGAAGGTGAGAAGAGTGGTTAGAATAGCAGAGAGGATCATCGGGGCTCCTCTTCCCTCCATAAAAGGTATTTCATCCCAGCGTTGCGAGTCCCGAGCCCTTAATATTATCAGACCCCTCACACCCCCACCATGGACTGTTCTCCCTGCTCCTCTCTGGGAAGAGGCTTCGAAGCATCCGATGCAGGTCCAGCAGATTCCCCACCGCCACTCTACATCATGTCACAGACTCTGCATCACACTGACAACACCATACCAAAACACTGCGTTATTGCACCATATCTATTTGAACTTCCATATCAATGCATTATTTTTGCACCATTTTTTTTCTTCCCCACACTGTTTACATTTACGGAAGCCGAGAGCGGCTGTATTTGTTTTTTTCGTTTACTTATTTTACTTACTCTAGATAAGAACATAACTATCTCTTTATCACGAGAAAACAATTATTGATTTCTTGAGATAACAAATGATTAACCTGCATGAGTACTGAATGAGTCTGTCCAACAGCCCTGGATTCCCAGTCCATCCATGCCTGCGGTGCCAATAGTTGTGCAGCCACACATGTGCGTAACTAATAAATGTTTTTATTTCCTTTTTCTTTTCACTCATGTCAGGTCGTGGTGGATGACTGGATTGGATGGAATACAGTAGAAACAAATCTGATTGTTTAAAAAAAAAATCTTTAATCTGGACTAATTTTAGGGATTAATGCATCGTATACCTTTCATAGACGTAACACAGGGGCTGCTCAGAAAACCAGGTCATGGAGCGTGCTTTGGTGGTGCAGTGGTTAGAGCACACGACCCATGTATGGAGGCCTTAGTTCTCGACGACCGCTCTCGGCTTTAGTACATTTGGTCACTGCTGCACTTTAAGAAATGGAAATATATATTTTTGTCAGGTTAGGGTCTGAACTGCTCCCTCTCCCAAGAACATCTCAAGTCTCCGCCAAGTGTGGAGCCCATTCCTCGCCGGTGTACTGGTGGTGCTTGGTGTTTGGGGTGGATGCCCGGGCGGGTACTGGCTTATTCCCGGCGGCTGCTCCGTGGGGCCTGGCCCCCTGGGGCCTGGCTGGGGCTCCTGCCAGGGGGGCCCATGGACGGATCCGCTCGGTTCCAGGTACTTAGAGATTCACTTACATACAGAAAGCCCATACATACTTCAATGATAGTATCAAGGTGTTACTTTATTGTATATTTTGTACCATGTCCATTGGTTCTGCTGTTCTTTTTACATCTCTTTGCAGGTGATGAAGCAGACAGAAATTTTTTCTTCGTTATCTCCCTTTTATCTCCTCTTTCTTTCATCTAATCTCCTTTTTTGTGGTTTTTTGGTTCCTGTTCTATTTAAATTCCAGTGTCCATATAATCTGAAATACTCTGCATGAATTATAATGAAGCTATTTATAAGCATAAATCAAGTGGAACGCTATGGCGATAGCCGTACTGCTCCACCTGTGAAAGTAAAATCTGTTGGGCTCTTTTTGGCATCAAGACAATTATTCTTATTGCCACATTGCCAGACAGGACACTGTTAAAAAAAAAGAAAAGAAATGGAAATATCATGAAAGCTGTAAAAAATGAAATTTCAGGAAAGTTGTCCAAGAATCCTCTTCTCCTACAAACGTATTATTACATTAAACCACTGAACCTGCCCAGCTGCTTCCTGGCCGCCTCCAGGTTATTACTGAACATCAGCAGCCCAGTTTTTATTTATCTTTCTAGGTTATCATAACATGGTTATCTGGCAATTCAAGCTAAATGGTGGATTCATGTATGGAGATATGATGTAAGAATAAATGTACTTCTAAAAATGAGGGTTACCAATGATTGCTTAATAGGTGATCCAACAGAACAGGTAGAATCATATGGGATTTTTTTTTTTTAAGTTTTTTTACCCAGTTTTGACATGAAATGATTCCTTTCTGCATTAATGCATCTTTCATTGATGCTTAAGGTAAACAAGAAATAAGCATTTTAGACAAAAACAACTGGAAATAATTCACAGAAATGTGAGAATCTAGTTTTGTTTCATTACCTAAAAAGTTTTATTTGGGGATTTCTACTTTGTTAATAATTATTTGTTAACTTTTTCCATACTATAAAAAAAAAAACCAGAGTGAAATCTTGCTTCAGATTAATTGTATTGATCTTCAGATTTTCTAAATAGTAAAACCTAAATGTAATTATCATAAGATTTAGGCTTAATTCTAATTGTCTTTTAGTTTTTGTTCAGTTAACTTTCTGAGTGAGTTACATTTAAAGCTAAAACACTGTTTTATTCTATTCCTCTCAAAGGTTTTGGTTATTAGATAAACTGAATATAGATTTAAGTACTAGGATCGTGGGAGTTTAACATTAAAAATAAATGATTTTAAAATGGCTGAAGAAATGCGATGTAATGAAGAGGAACAAAATATTTACTGCCTGATTCCTCACAAGTGAGAAATACAAGTAAAACTATGTAATATACTTGGAAGTACATTCATAATGTAAGTAAAACCATATATGCTGTGTGCAATATACATGCACAGAGATTGAGGCTGATTTGTCTGAGTATATTTCCCCATCTGCTCCATCTCTGGTCATTTGTGCAGAGACAGTCTGGCTCCATTTTCCTCTTTTATTGCTTTAACTGGAATGACTAGACTTCTTCTCTACTCAAGACCACAGTGTTTTCTCTGCTGCTTTATTTCTCCATGGAATAAAGCTATAGGATTTGCAGCAGACTCTACTGCACTTTAGGAATAAATGTGGAGAGAAGAAAGCAAGTGGAAAAAATAAATCACCATGCTGAAGCATTTATTCTGTATGCGTTAATTTAAATGAAAAGGATTACACCAAAACTGTCCAGAATTAAGAAAAATGCTTTTTTATACCATCTTGAGTGTCTCCCCTTGCCACTATAAGCCTGATTTAACATTTTCAAATAGCATATTGACTACTGAAAAAGAGAGTTGTAGATATAGCAGTATAATGGCTTCTAGCTCAAAAGTAAGCAATGGCAAGAACCACTGTCACGATAACAAAAAAACTGGGAGTGAATTAAAGATGTTCATGCCGTTATCTAAACATGAGTGAGTGTATGGCCGTAAAAAGATTAAGCGGACTGAACAGTTGATAGTCACTTGTGCTGTCCTTTTAGTAATAGTAGTAATGTGAGATGAGTATTTCCCAGATGTTTACCAGGTTAAATATTGGTGGTATCCTTAAGTTTAGATACTTTATTATTAGTTCAACTGATTATTTCATTGGTGCTCACTCCTCTGTGATCTTTTGTAATGTAAGGTCTTAAATACGGTGGCCCTGAAGTGCAAACTGCAACTACAAATCTAAAAGCGCAACTACATTAAGGAAATCGCATCTACATAAAGCAAAGTGCAACTACATTAAGAAAAACAAAACTACATAAAGCAAAGCGCAACTACATTAAGAAAAACAAAACTACATAAAGCAAAGTGCAACTACATTAAGAAAAACAAAACTACATAAAGCAAAGCGCAACTACATTAAGAAAAACAAAACTACATAAAGCAAAGCGCAACTACATTAAGGAAAACACAATTACATTAACCTACCGGAAAAGGTAGGTACCAGTGGGAAACATGAGACATCGCTGATTGGACGACGGGGCCGTTTGACCCTTGAACCGGAAGTTGCGTCGTCTGAACGGTCCAGCTTCTTTTAAGTGTGTCTTCAGAGTACGCAAACTAACTGAAATTTCGTGATTAGTCTTGAGCATATCCAGTATTACCTCGGACGTATGTCCTGATTCAAAATATTCCTGTATAATGGCAGCTATGTTTGGGGCGCCAACAATATCCATGGTTTCAAAAGCAGCAGCAGGCAGAATGACTTCCGGTTCAAGGGTCAAACGTCTCATGTTTCCCACTGGTACCTACCTTTTCCGGTAGGTTAGTGTAATTGTGTTTTTCTTAATGTAGTTGCGCTTTGCTTTATGTAGTTTTGTTTTTCTTAATGTAGTTGCGCTTTGCTTTATGTAGTTTTGTTTTTCTTAATGTAGTTGCTCTTTGCTTTATGTAGTTGCGCTTTTAGATTTGTAGTTGCAGTTTGCACTTCAGGGCCACCGTACTTAAATTTGCTCTTTGATCTTTGTTCTAAATTCATGTTAGGAACCTGACACAGATGTTGAACTTTGTAAATGATTAGTCTCGAGACGGTTTATTGTTCAGCACGGCGCTCCTTAAAGATCAGGGGTACGGCTGATACTCTCCTGTCTTCTAAGAAGCCTTTTGGAATGCATCACAGCTCGACAGCGCCTAGCTCACCGTCAATAATGCATAATGCAAAGTCCATCTGTGTTATGCATATGTCAGGAAGTCCATCACTACAGCTTATTGTTTAAAACAGGTGTGCCCTCTGGCAAAAAGCCTTGCTCTGATTTAATTGGATGCAATCTACCTGGATGTCAAGTGTACTTTCAGTGTTTTAACCTTTACATTTGGTTTATTCTTTCTTTAAAGAGGCCTGCAAGGAACTCTCCATTTAGAAAAGGAAGCTTCGGCACTGCCTTGCCTGGAAGGCAAAGATCAAAATAAATTAACAGATGTTGAAAACCCTTAATAACATCTTTACATATGCTGAATTGTTAAGTATCAGCAATCTTAAATATCATTAACATGTCTAATGAGGCTATTTAACACCACTGCATATCATAGAATAAGCAGACAAATAAATAAAACTGTTTAGTCATGTAGCTTTTGTCAGGACTGGTCATGATCTCTGTCATAATGGGATATTTTAGCCTTTATGTTCTTTCCAAATCCAGAGAAGACGAAGAAGATTGAGGTCATGATTGATGAGACTATTTGACCAAATTTTAAAGGGATAGTTCGGTATTTTTGACATGAATCTGTATGGCATCCCCATCACCAGTGGCATGCAATCACACTGACTTACCCCTGGCAGCGTCCTGTGAGCAGAGTTATCGTCCAGTTTTGGTCAAGCCGAAAGTAGTCCGGCAGGTTTTTAGGAACAGCGAAATAAAACTTTTCTCTTCCCAAAACATTATGTGTTCAAAAGAGTGATATTTTTGCATCCCAAAAACATTGTAGTGGAAAAAGTCACACGTCGTTATCAATTGGTCCTATTTTCTCTCTGTTCGTATCAGTGCGCGCCGTCATTCAGACAGCTAGCTCAACAACAGCCATGTCTCCCTCCGCCCAGCTAGGCGGAGGGAGACATGGCTGTTGTCAGGTTCTCGCTGTCTGAATGACAGCGTTATTGCACCATATCTATTGTTTTGGGAAGAGAAAAGTTTTATTTCGCTGTTCCTAAAAACCTGCCGGACTACTTTCGGCTTGACCAAAACTGGACGATAACTCTGCTCACAGGACGCTGCCAGGGGTAAGTCAGTGTGATTGCATGCCACTGGTGATGGGGATGCCATACAGATTCATGTCAAAAATACCGAACTATCCCTTTAAAATGTTCTCATCATAGACACATGTGGTTGGAATTCTTGGATTCCTGTGTATGTGCAGTGTTTCTGTCCTGAGCAATGCTCAGCCCACTGTGACCCACTGTCAACACTATTATTTTCCTTGTACTCATCTCCATTCATGCTGACCAAGGATTTTCTTCTTCCAAATCACTTCTGTATTTTTGGATGCAATTCCTTCTGAGGACGTGATGAAACTTGGTGACAGAGAGTTGCACGGGTGTGTGGTGTCTGTCTCTAGGTAATAGGGACAGTAGCACAGGAGAAGCTGATCAGGTTCTGCTTAGAGCCCACCACAGCTGGACTTAGTATTTTCAGCTCCTTATCCTGTTAATTACTGTTATCTTTAGTGTCGGTATGAGTGTGACAGATGTGCATCTGACATTTATCAATATTTTGATTGTTTTTTATAATGGTGTGTTCATACCGGGGGTTGTGGTTACGCTGAATGCTGTGGATTCACATAGAATTCCTATACAAATCACAAAGGGAAGGGTGGTGAAGCAGCCAACAGTGAACTCCAGTGAGAGTGTTCACTGCGCCGCCCTCACCTTGTGCTACTAGATAGAGCCGAGGTGTTGGAATCTCACTGCCCACTGCCCAGCATCTGTGCTTTCTGAGGGGGGTAGATTTACAAGGATATCCCGCTGAATCAGATTGAATCAGAGCTGCCTCTGGATGAACCAAAGTTAATTGTTTTTCTTTTCAGAGCTTTTTGGGACTTATCCTAAAACTTGATACTCTGCCCAAAGTGATTCAAAAGTTGATCACAGAGAACAATTTTGCAGCAGTCCATGATGTTAAGTTTCACCTGTGCTTTTATTGTGAAATGCCAACAGTGAGACCTTGACAGGAAATGGTCCAAAGGGTTCTGGGACTATTATATTTATTACCATCACAGGAACGGCATGTGATGTATGTAATAACTTTATATCAGGAAACGAGCACAGCACTAACGCTGGGATGGTGACGTCATTTGCCTTAATTAAAAATTATTACATCTTAATAAAAACCAAATGAACACAAATGACAGTTTTACCTGCGCAAATGTAAATGTAAGTAGCCTGAAAAAGTAGCCTAGATAATTTTGATTCAATTTGGAGGTTAATGAGGGATAGTTGACCTCTGGGTGACCTAGAAGATAATGTTTAATATCTCTGAAACAACAGCAGCATGTACGATCTTTTACATTTTTTTTTTCCATTTTACAAATGACCATTTTGAGTGCAAAACACAAAAAAGAAGCAAAAACTATTCAGTGTTATATCTTCAATAACTATCTGCTGAGTGTAAACACTGTGCATCTACAGTAAAATGCAGAGCAGTGAACTATCTGCAGGGCTCGCAGAAATCACCGTGTCCACCGCCCCCGGTCGGAACGCACCATAAGGAAGCAAGCTTTTCATGTCAAGTTGTTGTTTATAGATTAATGAAGTTAAGTTGTCAAAGTGGCTTTTAGTAAGATTTAATCTCTATTTTTCAAGCAACACATACATCCCTGTTACATAACTCTGTGTCTGCTTTCAATTTTAATTCCCCTGGTAATTGCAATTTGATTTCTAGGTTAGCAAGCTCCAAGGCGTCCCATATTCTCTATTTTTTTATCTTATTTCATTTTGTGCTGGATGTTAACGATGCATCACAATTATACAAAATGATGTAAGACGTATGGACTGGTTTTTTAAATTATCTTCCACGAAAAAGCATTATTTATCCCTGTGATCACTTTTCTGAACCCTCCTGCTTACAGTAAAATGCTGCTTTCACAGTCTGTATTGTGTATACTGAAAATCAAGTCAAGCAAGCTTTTCCTCTTCTGCTTCATAGGACGTTTCTTTCCTCTTCGAGCTTGCCTGAGAACACCCGCATTTCTAAAGTGAATGTACAGAAACCTATCAGTAAGAACTGAAGTAAGACTGTAAGTTTTGATCAAATTATTAACTAAGTTTGAGATAATCAAATTAATTTTCAGGTAAACATACACTATATTGCCAAAAGTATTTGCTCACCCATCCAAATTATTGGAATCAGGTGTTCCAATCACTTCCATGGCCACAGGTGTATAAATTCAAGCACCTAGGCATGCAGACTGTTTTTACAAACATTTGTGAAAGAATGGGTCGCTCTCAGGAGCTCAGTGAATTCCAGCGTGGAACTGTGATAGGATGCCACCTGTGCAACAAATCCAGTCGTGAAATTTCCTCGCTCCTAAATATTCCACAGACAACTGTCAGCTGTATTATAAGAAAATGGAAGTGTTTGGGAACGACAGCAACTCAGCCACGAAGTGGTAGGCCACGTAAACTGACGGAGCGGGGTCAGCGGATGCTGAAGCGCATAGTGCGAAGAGGTCGCCAACTTTCTGCAGAGTCAATCACTACAGACCTCCAAACTTCATGTGGCCTTCAGATTAGCTCAAGAACAGTGCGCAGAGAGCTTCATGGAATGGGTTTCCATGGTCAAGCAGCTGCATCCAAGCCATACATCACCAAGTGCAATGCAAAGCGTCGGATGCGGTGGTGTAAAGCACGCCGCCACTGGACTCTAGAGCAGTGGAGACGCGTTCTCTGGAGTGACGAATCGCGCTTCTCCATCTGGCAATCTGATGGACGGGTCTGGGTTTGGCGGTTGCCAGGAGAACGGTACTTGTCTGACTGCATTGTGCCAAGTGTAAAGTTTGGTGAAGGGGGGATTATGGTGTGGGGTTGTTTTTCAGGAGCTGGGCTTGGCCCCTTAGTTCCAAGGAAAGGAACTCTGAATGCTTCAGCATACCAAGACATTTTGGACAATTCCATGCTCCCAACTTTGTGGGAACAGTTTGGAGCTGGCCCCTTCCTCTTCCAACATGACTGTGCACCAGTGCACAAAGCAAGGTCCATAAAGACATGGATGACAGAGTCTGGTGTGGATGAACTTGACTGGCCTGCACAGAGTCCTGACCTCAACCCGATAGAACACCTTTGGGATGAATTAGAGCGGAGACTGAGAGCCAGGCCTTCTCGTCCAACATCAGTGTGCGACCTCACAAATGCGCTCCTGGAAGAATGGTCAAAAATTCCCATAAACACACTCCTAAACCTTGTGGACAGCCTTCCCAGAAGAGTTGAAGCTGTTCTAGCTGCAAAGGGTGGACCGACGTCATATTGAACCCTATGGATTAGGAACGGGATGTCACTTAAGCTCATATGTGAGTCAAGGCAGGTGAGCAAATACTTTTGGCAATATAGTGTATGTTTCATGTGGGCTGCCCTTCGCTCTCCTATGTAACTTTTAAGGGTTGGATCCATTGCGTCATGAGTCATATGACCTAAAGCACTTTTTCTGCTCATGTGATTAAAACTGTTTTGTGTGTGTGTATCCTCTATCTGAATGTAAAGTATACAGTACCTCCTATAGACATGTTGAAACGTGTTGTGACAGCGTAAGACCCCTCAACCCCAGTTTTCTGCTAGAGTAGGGATCTTCAACATTTTCCAGGCCAAGGACCCCCAAACTGATGGCAAGATGCAGCGGAGACCCCTAATTATATGAAATTATTATATCAAACTGGTCCTATAGCGCCATGTGTAAATGTACCTTGTATTTGGCATTTAATACTAAGATACTCAAATAATACACAGGTTCAAATATTCATGTTTTTATTGTATACATGTGTGAGGTAAAGTGAGTAAGGTGGACATGCCACAACAATGTCTGTCATTGACATGTAATGATGCATAAAAGCTATTCAAATGGACATATTTAAAACATAAATGTGGAAAGGAAAATTTGTGATGCTTGTTAGTGCCTCTGGCATGCATAAACATACACGTTATATTGCATACAATACTGAACTATTAACATAACTGACAGATTTATGTTTTAATTTTAAACATGCATGAAGAATGGGCAGTTAATCCTCAAGCCATTTATGGATGGCATACATACTCCCACATTAGTGGGATGTCTGACCCTGATGAGTAGCACACAACTTGTCTAACCCTGGATGTATGGAGGCTGTCAGGCAGAGAGTCATATCAGCCTCAGGCTGCAATCTTGACCTGTATTTGTTTTTCAGGTAGGTGAGTGAGGAAATCCCACTTACACGAATATATGTTGTAGCAAAGGGCAACAGGCTCATCATTGCTTTTGCTGCCAGTTAAGGAAAGTCTTTATAGCAAGATATCAAAAACTGGGGCGGGCCCCTTCCTGCATTCCCCAAACACTGACACTCTGGAGGGGGAAACAACACAGGTAAGTGACCAGGATCATCCTACGGTGGATGATTATCCGAGTGAGTCACCTACCTGGGTTAACAGTCCAGTCCGTACTCTCACAGGAAGGCAGAATCCAGCCGATGGGCTGCCAAATGAGATGCGGCGGAAGGAGCCACGCAGCAACCCCAGCAAGCAGGCCGGAAACCGATCCTATGAGCCAGGCTTATGGGACTAAAACTGATCTCCCCTGCGTTCCGAGCCAATATCTTGAGGAAAAGGGCCGGAACCCGAGCTCCTCCCACACAGGGAGCAAGTGAATAAGATAAATGATAAGTAGAGTGCAGGGAGGGAACAGCAGGTGAATGAGGTGAGTAATCAGATCAGCTACAGGGGCTGCGATCATAACAAGGAAAGCTTTGATTTAATTTACGGGTGCTTCATCACCCCCCAAAATGAGGTAACAAAGCCTATGATTCTGATTCCTCATTGATGGGACAGGTGTTGTGAATGAAACGGTGCCCAGCATGAAAGAGCTTCTGTGTGTCGCAGAATGTGCACATTGAGGACTAAAAGACATCTTCTGCCTCCATTTATCTATTTACTACAGTGTGTTGAATTCATGGTAATGTGTTTTTAAAGACATTTCAATTAGTGGAAAATAATTGCAAGGGGGAATATAAAAAAAAGTAATCAACCAAAACTATCGCAACCCCCATGTAGTACCTCCGCGGACCCCCTAGGGGTCCCGGACCGCCTGTTGAAGACTTCAATGCTAGAGGGTAAAAACACTAGCGCTGCATATTGTTTTTAGCGGTTGAGTTACCGAGGTAAAGTGTTAAATAACCCCTGGCATTCAGGGAAGAAATTGAGATGGGTAATTTTTTTTTTTTTACTTACCGTACTTGTCCTGATATTACATGTTGTTTGCGCTATAAAGTTTGAGAAAAATCGTAAAACAAAATCTGTGAGGGAGAAATACCACCTGCTGTTGCACAGAATTCAGATGAGCCCACCTACACAGTTATACCTTCTTGATTTCTAAAATAATACTTTTCATATACATATGTGTGTATTCTTAGTAGACTGCTGCCATTACCTACATGTTGTCCTGATCAGTGTCTAAATAGGAGAAGCAATTAACAGAGCAGCACCTGGTGAATGAGCTAGCTCCTTACCTTTTTGGCTCCTCTGGTTCCCTTTTATTAATGATTTGGCCAGAGCTGAGGTGTATTCCTGATTGTTAGCCATTGTCAGCTCCTTCGAGATCGCACTGCTTGTCGCTGCATGAAATATTAGACACAAAGTGCTACTTCTTTCCACTTCAGCTGATGAAATGAGAGAGAAGATGCAGACATAAAGAAAAGAATGAGGAGAGCGAGGTAATGACAGGAAGAGACCACCAAAACAGAAGAAAATGTCTCAGGAAGGAAGGGACGTTCAAGGCTGGATGATTGTTCGAGTAAAATTCAGCCCCATTCAGGAAATTAAGGAAAATCTAATTATCCAGCAGTTAATGTCTGTGACAAATACTGAACTGTTGTTGATCCACCGATGTAATAAACAGCTTGGTTCATTGCAAACCAATCAGATTTACATCAAATACATCTCTGCTATTAGTCATTAAATTCAATGAAAATATATCTACAGGCTGTACTCTAGAAGCAGACCTAAAGCAGGAACAAAAAAGAAAAAGAAATATTGCATTAAAGATCCAAAATCTGCTATTTTGACCAGTAAAAAAAATTCAGATTTAATGTTTTCATTTTGTTTGGCAATAAGATAAATTTCCTAAAGGAGGATCTAAGTACATCCCAAGATAACTTAGATATTTGCACTATACAGAAACATCAAGATCATCATAGGGGGTACTTTACAATGTTTTTTACTGTAGGTTACAAGACTTATATAATATTTCATAAATTGAGAGTAAGACAGTAAAGAATTTATATATTTATCTTGCTTTAAAGCATGGTAGAGTAATGGCATACAAGTGGCTTTGCGTCCTATTTAACCAAACAGGTAAACACAAAAATGTGGGAAATTTGTTTACCAAAAGATAAAAATCCTTGTTTTCCAATGGCTGAGGGTATGTTCTGGCAGCCATCTTCTGATAACAGATCCACAAAAAATATTACTAGAGCAAATTTTCAAATTGGGTTTAGTTATTTCGTAGTAACTCTGTTTACTGAAGTCATTCTCCTAAGCATGCTCTGTTTTCTATCATTGAATGCTTGCAAATGGAAATCCTGTCTGCTAAATTATCCTTGGGTATTTGAGGATCATCTCAGATTCATCTTTTGCTCTTCTTGGTGTTTCTTGCATCCAAAATGTATCGGCACCCAGGTCCAATCCTGGAGACCAAGTAACTTGCAGCATAAATCAGAATATTTTACTTTTTGTCAAAATTTTTGCCATTTCTTTTTGCATTCCATTTTTTTTCTCCATCCTGTAAAAGTTAAAGTTTCTCCAAAATATCCCCATGTTAGTTCCGCTTCAACTTAGCACCCATTTATCTAATGTCTTATTTCTCCTCTAAATCCTTTCTGATCCGACTCCCATTCTTCTTTTTATTATTGCTGACCGCTGCAAAAGCTTTTGTCTGTGTGTCTCATCCCATTCTTAGCAAGCCTGCATCTTATCTTCTGTAATTACCGAACAGAGCCTCATCTACTGTATGTCATCACTAGTGAAAAGAGACACAATGGAACAGAACAAAGACTGAAGAAAGATGGAAAAAAACACGATGGAGCCTAAAACAAAACATTATTCTGGCACGATTTCTCTCAGGTGGCCTGTAAAGTAGCACAGTTACAAACATAAGGTGATTCTCAGAGATACAATTGCAATACCACACATTTACACTGCTGCAGACGGGGAAGCAGGTATACAAATCTTAAAGGAATAGTACACCCAAAACATGATTAGCCTTCATTTTCTACTCACCCCATGCTGATCAACACTCTGGAGTACTTTTTTGATATCTCAAATGCATCTGGAGATCTGGGAGGCTTCTTGCTGTCTGCTGACATTCAAATAATGGAGGTCTATGGTGCCCGAGGCAGAAAGGTCCATAAAAGTCCACAAAAAACGTGTTAATATTCCTCCATACTGCTCGTCCAATGTATTCCAAGTGTCCTGAGTGGGTAGCATCCATAATTTACTCGAAACAAAGTCATTTAGAATGTTTTTAGAGCATAAACAGTAGTGTATAGGATTTCCTAAAAGCGCGTTCACTAGCCTACGGAAACCGCGGCAGACCAAACCAGATGAAAGTGCGCATTCAGCGTCTGCTCTGCCGATAATGCAAGCGTAGAAGAAGTAATGTGCTGTTAACCTGTGCAAAGAAAGAAACAACGAAAGAAAAATGTCTGAGGACTTCAGTGTTGAGGAAGAGCATGAGTTCTTTGCCGAGCTGAATGCGCACTTTCATCTGGTTTGGTCTGCCGCGGTTTCCGTAGACTCGTGAACGCGCTTTTAGGAAATCCTATACACTACTGTTTATGCTCTAAAAACATTCTAAATGACTTCGTTTTGAGTAAATTATGGACGCTACCCACTCAGGACACTTGGAATACATTGGACGAGCAGTATGGAGGAATATTGACACGTTTTTTGTTGACTTTTATGGACCTTTCTGCCTCGGGCGCCATAGACCTCCATTATTTGAATGTCAGCAGACAGCAAGAAGCCTCCCAGATCTCCAGATGCATTTGAGATATCAAAAAATTACTCCAGAGTGTTGTTCAGCATGGGAGTGAGTAGAAAATGAAGGCTAATCATGTTTTGGGTGTACTATTCCTTTAAAAACTGCCTTTTTAAATGATATTGATAGCATGACTTTATATTCTATATAGTATAGTTTGGATAATACAAAATGCAACTAATGACCTCACCTCCATGAGGCATAAACAAACCTAATAAATCACTTACATAATTCAACTCATTGTAATTGATGTTGTTATGAACGTGTTTAGGTTTGTGCCGCTTTAAGTCTTAGAACAGCCTCTTCTCTCAGGCAGCACAGATTTTTGTGTCATGGAAAATTTATTTCTGAGCCCCTTGCTTTTCTTGACAAACTTCAGATGAATCAATGGTTCCGGATACAGATGCAGTCGACTGAATTCTGCCTCCAGCCCTAATAGCCAGCAACAGGAAGGAAGATCTTACATGTATATGCAGTAATCCACACATCCAGATACACATTGCTGTTTTTCAAAGGGTTTACTGTTTAATTCCAGTTTTTCTTTTGTAAAAAAAAAAAGGATGTAGCAGGAATAAGCTCATGAATGCTCATTGTTTATATAGAGGAATTGATTATCTTAAGTGTTGTTTCTATGGTTAAAGACTGTTTTGATTCTGAACTTTTTAGATTTTGGCTCCTTTTTCTGTTAATTCTACATTCTCTTTGCTGTTCATTAAGTTTTTTAGGTCTTACCCTCTCATGTTATTTCCTTAGCCTTATTTTTAGTAGTTTATCATTGTTTTCCTTGTACTTTTGGTTTATTTTTCTCTCTTTTAGATTTTACCTACAGTTTTCATATATGTCTGTGCAGCTCCAGTAATGCTGATTAGTCCCCCTTCTTCTCTCTCCCTGCACTGCTTCTGCTCCAGCTGATTCACATCATCTCATGACTGAATCGCCTGCGTTATATGGCATGCTCCATTTGTCCTTTAGTAGATGCTCAGTGGTCTTATTGCATTCTGCTGGATTCTACGGTTAAAATTGCCTCATTTCTCATTACTTTCTTTCTGTTGGTTATTCTTTTATCTGCATTCCTCACTCTGTTCCTTTGTCCTTTTGCATGTTTGCATTTTTTAATCATTATATATTCCAAAGCTCCTGTCTACATTTGGGTTCATGCACTACACTAATGCACAATGACAAGGACGGAAAAACAACAATCATGTCTTTAAAAAAAATCAGACATCCATAAATCCATTTTTCTGACACGTTTATCCTTGCTGGGGTTGCAAAGGGTGCTGGGGCCTATCTCCAGCTGTCTACTGGTGAGAGGGGTCCACCCTGGATAGGTCACCAGTACATTGCAGGGCAAGACAGAAACAAACAGGACAAACAATCATTTACACACACACACTCACACCAAAGGAGAATTTAGAGAAGCCATTTAACCTAACAGGCATGTGTTTGGACTGTGGGAGGAAGACCTGAGTGAAGTTGCCCCCACCACCTTCTTCAAATCAGACAAAATTAGTGTCAAACGTTTATGCAGCAAAAATTTTCGTTTGTGCCGCTATCGTTTTAAAGATATAAAGAAATATTTCTAGAGGTCATCAAAGGTCAACCATCCCCCCCTCCCATCTTCTTCAAATCAGACGAAATGGGTGTCAATTAACTCAGCTCTGTTTGTGCTGGTTTGTGCAGCAAAAATTGTCGTTTGTGCTGCTTTGGCTTTGAAGATATTATTGAAAATGTAAAGGTCAAAAGGTCAACCAGCCCCCCCACCTTCTTCGAATTAGACAAAATTGGTGTCAAACGCTTGTGCTACGTTTGTGCAGCAAAAAATTTTGTTTGTGCCGCTTTAATTTTAAAGATATAAAGAGATGTTTCTAGAGGTCATCAAAGGTCAACCAGCCCCCCCCCCCCCCCCCCCCCCCCCCCCCCCCCACTGAGTTAATTGACACCCATTTCGTCTGATTTGAAGAAGGTGTGTGTGTGTGTGTGTGTGGGGGGGGGGGGGACCATTGATGACCTCTAGAAATATTTCTTTATATCTTAAAACGATAGCAGCACAAACGAAAATTTTTGCTGCACAAACCACCACAAATGTAGCACAAACGTTTGACACCAATTTTGTCTAATTTGAATAAGGTGGGGGGGCTGGTTGACCTTTTGACCTTTACATTTTCATTAATATCTTTATATCCAAAGCAGCACAAACGAAAATTTTTGCTGCACAAACCAGCACAAAAGTAGCACAAACGTTTGACACTAATTTTGTCTGATTTGAAGAAGGTGGAGTGGCCAACTCCACTCAGGTGGGAGGAAGCCGGATTACCCGGAGAGAACCCACGCATGCACAGGGAGAACATGCAAACTCCATGCAGAAAGACCAGAGTCCGGGAATCGAACTCTGAGCCTTCTTGCTGCAAGGCAGGAGTGCCCACTGCCCCACTGAGCAGCCCAATTAGAGACATATGTATTATAAATTAAAAAAAAAGGATTTCTTGAACATGTTAATTCACTATTTATACATTCAAATATAATGATATTTAAAGGTCTTGTAGATCATAGAATAATGTAATTAATGTTCAAGTAAAAAATGAATCATTACTAGATTGCAGAAGTTATTCTCTACTCAAAAAAGTTTATATAATTTTAGAGATCAATGTAAATTCACTTAGTTAGAACATGGAGCGTTGCTAGTTTGGAGTTAAAGTCATGTGCATCCTTTCTTAGTTTTAAAAAAGCTGTATCCAACATTATATTAGAAATGTATCATTCTAAGGGAAGTAATTTTTGTTTTATTATTATTGTTTTATTTATTGTAAAGTCAGGTATAGCTTAATTTGTTGTAAGAAAGCAGGCATTGTTTAAGCTTTTGCTTCAGCCTGAGCCCTTAGGCCTCAATATTGTTTATGTAAACACAATGAGTCTTTGTTTTTTTATGTGTCTTAAACTTAATTCGATGTGATGGGTTTTCTAACAGGGAAAATATTTTTATGCTCTTACTACAATTCAGTGAAAAACAAACCCACAACTAAAAAAATCTGTGTGACAAGTGCAATCTACATTTTGCAGAGTTGCAGTAACCTAAACACCCAAGATCCTTACTTTAACTAGGCCACTGTAACATATCTTGTTTATTTTCTAGCCAGTTTGTTGTGGTTGTATATTTGTTTGTACATTAAGTGGATATACATAGAGAATATATGGTCAACTGACTAATATTTTTGTTGGGATCCTCAGGCTTGCCCACCAGAGGGCGCCGAGGATCCTCTTCTGTTCTCTTTGTTTTTTCCCTTAGGTTTGGAGTTACTGTGGGGGTCTGGAGATTACCCTCTGTCTCCAGCAGGATGCGCTGTGGGTCTTCTGGAGCTGGAACCTTCCTGCACACCTGTTCCTAATCCTCTTATCAGAAGACCTCCCCTTTATAAGCTCCTGCCTGTCCTTGATCCCACGCCGCAGTGTTGATCTTAGTTGGAATCCTGTCTCTTCGTGAAAGCTCTGGATGAGCTTAGCCACCTGTCTCCTCGTGAAAGCTCTGGATGAGCTTAACCACCTGTCTCCTCGTGAAAGCTCTGGATGAGCTTAACCTCCTGTCTCTTCGTGAAAGCTCTGGATGAGCTTAACCACCTGTCTCTTCGTGAAAGCTCTGGATGAGCTTAACCACCTGTCTCTTCGTGAAAGCTCTGGATGAGCTTAACCACCTGTCTCTTCGTGAAAGCTCTGGATGAGCTTAACCACCTGTCTCTTCATGAAAGCTCTGGATGAGCTTAACCACCTGTCTCTTCGTGAAAGCTCTGGATGAGCTTAACCACCTGTCTCTTCGTGAAAGCTCTGGATGAGCTTAACCACCTGTCTCTTCATGAAAGCTCTGGATGAGCTTAACCTCCTGTCTCCTCGTGAAAGCTCTGGATGAGCTTAACCACCTGTCTCTTCGTGAAAGCTCTGGATGAGCTTAACCACCTGTCTCTTCATGAAAGCTCTGGATGAGCTTAACCTCCTGTCTCCTCGTGAAAGCTCTGGATGAGCTTAACCACCTGTCTCTTCATGAAAGCTCTGGATGAGCTTAACCACCTGTCTCTTCATGAAAGCTCTGGATGAGCTTAACCACCTGTCTCTTCGTGAAAGCTCTGGATGAGCTTAACCACCTGTCTCTTCGTGAAAGCTCTGGATGAGCTTAACCACCTGTCTCTTCGTGAAAGCTCTGGATGAGCTTAACCACCTGTCTCTTCGTGAAAGCTCTGGATGAGCTTAACCACCTGTCTCTTCATGAAAGCTCTGGATGAGCTTAACCACCTGTCTCTTCATGAAAGCTCTGGATGAGCTTAACCACCTGTCTCTTCGTGAAAGCTCTGGATGAGCTTAACCACCTGTCTCTTCGTGAAAGCTCTGGATGAGCTTAACCACCTGTCTCTTCGTGAAAGCTCTGGATGAGCTTAACCACCTGTCTCCTCGTGAAAGCTCTGGATGAGCTTAACCTCCTGTTTCCCTGTGAAGCTCTGGAAGAACTGTCTCTCTGGCAACCTGTCTCTGGCCTGCAGCTCTGGGAGAGTTGCATCATAGGAAGCCAGTCCCAAGCCTGACGCTCTAGGAAAGCTAACCAGCTAATCTGCCCTGGTGAGCCAACCCAAGAAATCCTATGTGGATGCTACCTGCTGACTTCCCTGTGGAGTTTTCCCTAAGAGGTTCCCATGTGGATATCCCCTGTTGTTTCCTGTCATCCAGCCATTCCCCGTTCCCTGCACAGACTCCAGTGAACCCCCCCCCCCTGAACCATTCCAGTCCCAGTGTATTTGGACTTATTAAACATTTTGCACTTTTCCCCTGTCTCCTCCGTGGGTGTTCTGCATCTTGGGCTTGACTCTCTAGTGCCCATCATGACAATTTTCCTGTAATGATTTACTTCCTAAGGTATTTGCGGATTAATTTTCATCATGGCATAACTTTAACACGCAATTTTAAAAGTCTTGCTTCTTCTGCGTTTAACCCAAAAGATGTGTATTTTGTTTTTCTCTTAAAGCTTTTTTCTTTTTTGGCTTTTGTGTTTTATGATTTATAATAGAGTAGTTTCGAACATCAAATTTCACATCAAATTTAAATAATTTTATTGCTAAGTGAGAACCAGATCAGATGTAAGAACAGTCACTCTCAGTTTACAGTTTATTGTTTTCCGCCCATCTTTACTATGATTTCTGTTGTAAATATTTATCCTGAGCCGAAACATTAAAGCTTATCAATAGTTGCAGTCATGTTTTTTTAATATTGCCATAATATTACCTTTCTATAAAAGTGTTTCTCTTCAGAGATTTGAAAGCCTCTCAGCTCAAAAGCGTCCCTTCTTTTTCTCTTTAATCAATTTGAATGGATTATGTCTATATTACCAGACAGTGACAGCCCTATGAAATGGTAGACTATAAGAGTGCACCAGAAATAAAAGCTTCACATAAAATCCAACACAAATAACCACCACAAAGAAAACAAAAAGCCTCAGCTTTTCATTTCTTGATGAATACACCTTGACAGAATAGACAAGAAAGCTGTGATTCTTGCAGGATTATTTGATGCAATCAGCTGGATTTTTTTAGATAGAAAACTTTTAACCAAACATTTGAATGGATTTTTTCTATTAAGTGCCTTGGAATGACTTGTGTTATAAATTAGCGCTATATTCCATACATTAAACTGAATTAAATTGATTTGAAACTAGAGTTTCAGGAACAATGCTGGAAAAACAAGTTTTCAAAAGTTCAAGATAAGGTTGAGTAAGTATAGATGCTGTCGTACTGCCCCCCTCCGCTGGATGGCGCTTTGGCTCGTTGGTGCATTGGTGGTGCTCGGTGTTTGGGGGTGAATGCTTTGCAGGTAATGATGAAGATGTTTTATCATTGTCTCCCTTTTATTTCCTCTTTCATCTTTTCTCCTTTTTCCTGTTTTTCCTTTCCTGTTCTACTTACATTGTAGTGTTCATATAATCTGTAACACTCCCTGCATGAATTATAATAAAGCTATTTATATGCATAAATCAACACTATGGCGAAATCTGTTGGGCTCTTTTTGGCATCAAGACAATTATTCTTATTTGCACATTGCCTGACAGGACACTGTAAAAAAAACTTTCTGGCTATAAGTCTATATATAAAAAACAACTAAATTTTAAATAAAAGCAAATATTGTGTTAAAACTCTTATTCCATGACATTACATATGGGGTTTACATAAGGGGAGAATCTCATGTCAGTCATAACTACTTGCAGATGTTCTGGTTGTACCTAGAATTTTCTGTGTGGACGCACTGTATATATTGTATATACCCCCATGCACCTTTTCTTCCTTTGGCACCTTCATCTTCTTTTTGACTATTTTCAATTAATCAATGTTAAACAGCTGTAGGAACTGTTATAAACTCAGAGTTATTATAGGATTGATTTGAAACACCTTTACCTTTATTCTGTACATTGTTAAATACATAACATTGTGTTTTTTGTTGTCTCAATTGAACTGAAATGTTTTGCACTGACCTGAAAGGATGTGTTTGGATAATGAAATCCATCCACATCTTGGACTCTTTGGTCTTTGTTGGGTTGAAGTTCTTCAACATATACAAAGAAAGTCCCATTTCAACAATAAAAGGTCACCTAAGAGCTAATAGGGAAACGCCTTACAAACACCAAGCTGCCAAAGCACGGCTTAAATACATTTGCCTCTAACACTCTGTGTTGCTGGTGGCTGTTATTGCCATTAGTTGGGTAAACAGATAAAGCCTCTGTATATGGGGTGACCATTGTGGTAGTACATTAGAAGATCCCCTATTTTGTCTTTTCATATCTAACTTCAAATAGATATATTACGCCAGAAAGGAAATATTCTTTATAGTTAGGATTATTTTTATTGATGATGTGCGAGTCTGTTAAGCCCTAATAATACCTCACTGTTACGTGTCAGAACGGATGTTTTCCCACACATTTTATGTAATTAGGAAAGTTATTCTGTCAAGATAAACAGTCATCTTCTTTATGCATGTGGCAGAGATATGGGAATAGGATGAGAGCGGTGTCCTTGATCTAAGAACATAGTGTAATATTTTGTTAAAGCTGGAGCCATGGATGTATCCTCATTTACAAACATGTATGATGTTATAAAGTGGCATACTGGAGTTGTATAAAATGCTGCTTAAACTGTGATTCTGGGCCGACTTCAAGGAGAAGTGAGCCCGGTTAGTATGCGCTGCCTTCTGCAACCCTAAGCAATTTCTCTGGTCTGAGTGTGATTATAATTTCTGTCAAAATCTATTGTCATATCTCATGGTTATTTAATACATAAACATTATGAAGTGTTAATTAAAGAGTTTGTCCCGGGTGATCTCTTCTCAGGGAAAGAACTGGAGAAAGCTTCAAGATGTGAACAGAGCTGTGAAGAAAATTTAATGCATTTTATATTTTAATCCGTTTTTACAAAGTCTCTTAATATTAAAGACCATTGGCTACAGTATTTTCTCTGTAAGTATTTTGAATTTTCATTCTGGGAAGTAAATTAATATAGATGATAAAACCATAGAAAGATGGACTGTTTAATAACATTGCATCAAACAAAAAACACTGAATCTTTATCTGCAAAAAAAAGCATGAAAATTATCTTATTACTCTGAGGACATCTGTTCAGACTCATCATCAGCTATAAAGTGACAAAACTGTGACAGAACCAGGTTTAGATATGAGGGGAAAAGGAAAATAATTTGGAGTCATCTAAATTTTCACTGAGACCAGTGAGAAAATTAGGACATCTGTCATAAGGATAAAACACTTCAGCCCTCGATGTGCTGTAACTAATAAAAACAACACATGCAAGTAAAGAATTGTTCAACAACAAATGTCGGAAATGCAGAGGGTGCCTTGTGAAAGAGATGATGATGATGAAAAAGTTAAAGTCAATCATGTTGTAACTCAAAGTTTTCCTTTTTAAAATTGTCTGGAAGTGTCATGAAACGAGGACAGATGGACCCAGTATTCAAGGAGAGACAGTCAGTGGGAAAGTTCAAAACGTTTATTAAATAAACAAAACAAAAGCGAAGCTGTGGCTTGCGGACACTGCAGGATGGGGAGCGGGGCACCGCCCAATCACAGGCACTCTGTAGTGGGAGAAACACAGGTAAGTGACCACGATTATCTGACAGAAGATTATCTGAGTTGGTCACTTACCTGGTTTAACAGTCCAGACCAAGAATGTCCCCAAGTGCTGCAGTCCCAGAGGTGATGCTGGAAGCCGATCCTGGTCAGGGATCCAGAACAGACAGGAACAGACAGAACAGGCAGAATTCAGATGAGGGAGGAACAGAAACAGGTGGCAGGATCCAGACTTCCAGGCATCCACAGGCTCCCAGTAGGGTTCAGAGTCTGACTGGGACCAGAAGCATGACCAGGTGGTCACACACAGGAGCAGACAGGATCAGGTGCAGACAGGCAGGCTCAGTGGAAGAGGGTAGCCGAGACAGGACGTAGGAACCGGAACTTGAAGCAGGACTTTAAACTGGTCTCCTCCCTGGAGCCAGGCTTACTGGATAAAAACTGAACCTCCCCACATATTGAGCCAAAAACCCAGAGGACTCAGCGGGGGAGGAACAGTGGACGAACAGGAGATGAGACAAACACAACAACTCTTTCCACTGGCAGCTAGGATCCAGGACATGAACCAAGGCAAAAACTCAGACAAACAGACTAACAGAAAGACAAATAATGATCTGGCCCTGAATTCTCAGGCTGAACTGAATATAAACCAGAGGAAACAGGTGAGAGGAATAAATTATAATTGAAGCAGGGAGGGAAAATGGCAGGTGAAAGGGATTACTAATTAAGGAGCAAAAAGGACAGATCATGACAGGGAGGGGTGGTTGGGGGTGTCCACTAGCAGACAAAGACAACTTTCCAAAATTTGATCATTTATATTTAACTTTAATTTTCATAAACATATTTTTTTTAGTTTTGCTTAACTAATAAACCATAATGCTTAAAGTATTTGCTCACCTGCATTGACTCGCATTTAAGCTTATACGAAGGGATTATTTATTTTTTTTTTTAGAATTTTTGACCATTCTTTCAGAAGGGCATTTGTAAGGTCAAACACTGATGTTGGACGAGAAGACCTGGGTTTCAGTCTCTGCTCTAGTTAATCTCAAAGGTGTTTTTATCTGGTTGAGGTCATGACTTTGTGCAGGCCAGTCAAGTTAATCCATTACAGATTCTGCTTTCAATGTGTTAATGGGCCTTGCTTTGTGCTCTGATGCACAGTCATGTCGGAAGAGGTGTGGAAGTGTCCCAAATGTCTTGGTATGCTAAAACATTAAAAGCTCTTTCAATGGAGCTAAGAGGCTAAGCCCACCTCCCTAAAAAAACAACCGCCAAACCAAGATTCATTTATCATAATCTATCATTCCAGAGAACACGACTCCACTGCTCTGGAGACCAGTGGCAGTGTGCTTAACATCTTTGCATCTGACGCTTTGTATTGCACCTGGTGAAGTTTGGCTTGGAATGCAGCGGCTTCACCATCGAAATCCAATCTATGAAGCTCTCTGTTGCGTGTGTGCTACTTTATCACCCTATATGGATTCTTTGTCATCTTTTAAGATTCTTAGATCTTATTATTTTTTATTTATTTTTTTTATTTCTCTTCGTTTTCTCTTCTTACATGATATTTGTATTTATAAAAATTATGTAGTCTTGATTTTGTTGGGACACCTGTTTGAGGGCTCCAATTGCTCCCACCAGAGATGGATGGATGGATGGATGGATGGATGGATGGATGGATGGATGGATGGATGGATGGATGGATGGATGGATGGATGGATGGATGGATGGATGGATGGATGGATGGACAAACAGGGGTAAAAAAGTTGGGATAAAAATATTGTAAATTGAATAATTGTCTGATAAGTCGATGTAATACAATATTTCTAAAAGTAAATCTTAACGTAATTTGAAACATGGGGTAAATCGGTAATATTTCTCTGGTCTGTGAATAATGGTGGAGATGGTTGCTGTCTCATTGCTATACAAGAACAATCAAAGACTTTCCCAAATGCATTTAACACCTGGTATTTATTGACCATCTTTGTAAATTAACTGCTAATGAGTTGTGTTTGAAATGACTTGTCAGGTCTTACAAAAAAAAGTGTTTTAATGTGTAAACATTGTCATACGTTCATGCAGTTCTGACAGACACTAATTATAAAAGGAGGGATTCTCTTCATCTACTTTGACCAGCAATTTCCTTTAGTTAATCTTTTTTTTTAACCTTCTCCCTGTTCTTTGCTTCCTTTAAATTGAGCTCTTTCTCTACTCAAACCATTGTTTGCAAGAACATCCGTGCAAAAAGCAATACAGTATAAACTATTCGGGGTGTTTGGCTGGAAGAGCAAAGTCTGCATGCATTAAACTCATAAATAACCCAAACAATAGAAGTAAATACCCAGTAAAGCATGTCAGATTATGCAAATTTATGTTGCTTGGAAATAAAGAACCAGCTGTAAACATATGCAGTTTTTCATATTAGTATTAGTTCTGGGGGAAGGGGTGCTTCCAGTCTTTAGGCAGGGACATATGTTTTAGTACTTAAAAAGCTTTATGGTAGCAGTGTTGGGTGTTTTCCTTTCTTTATTTTAAACAGAAAAGATAAAACAAGGAATTTTTTTTTATTTCATAACAGTCACAAAATTCTGATTACAACTCTGAACCTAAACATAACAAGACACAGTACTCGAGTTGCTATATATTAACAGCAATGGCAATAAAATTGCCCTTGCAACATTTGGCGGGCTGTGGGCTTACAAGTAGTCTGACCAAAATAAATAAAAACAAAGAAGTGGCCTAGAATGAATATGAAGCTGATCCCAGTGGGAAATGTGTCCTCTGCATTTGTCCCTTACTATGTAAGGGTAGTGATGGCCATGCCAGTCCAGGGACTGACTGCAGTTCTACTGTAAGGTGCCTTGGTCAAGGTCAATGACCGACGTACCTGACATGTGACAGCCATACCATGCATACTGATTTATGTTAATAGACTATAGGACATTGGTTGAAATAAGCCTTTTGGTTGTTTTTTTTTCATTATGGTTCTAAAGGGAATTTTCAAAATAAGAAAAGTTCATGAAGCCTTCTTTTAATTGAATGTTTTGCTTTTTTGGTGAAAACCTGCGTGTTTAGGAATCACACTGTTTTGGCATTAGTGGCCTTTATTTGACAGAAAATAGGGTGGAGAGATATGGGTAATACATTTAGCAAAGGTCTCTAGTTTGAGATCCAAACCCAGGACAGGTTGATTGCCGCAACTGTAGTCAAGCTGTTCTACCCAGTGCGTTTCTAAAGCATCACAGATGTGCCGCCACTCTCCATTTCTCTGACATACATGGCTGTTCTAAGGTAGCTGTTTATCCTATAGACTCCACATCTGTCTAGAGCAGTGAGGATTGTTCAGGAACAAAGTCAGTTGATGAAAAACAAAGTGGATTTGAAAGGAAAGCCCATATAGGGTGACTTTGGATCAGATTTTCTGGAATTTTATATAACAAAACAAATATCTTCAAATAGTTATTCAGCAGCCATACAAATCTGAGCATTAAATAAAAAGAAATATTTAAATAAATATTTAAACCCACTTAAAAATAATAATCCAAAGAGAACACGGTATGAGGAAAATATACACAAGGGGCCCATAAGGTGCAGGTTTATTGTTCTTTTTAAAGCCAACAGGTCAGTGATGGCTGCTGGTTTCTGAAACAGGTGAATGGTGTTAATTAAATCCAAATAAGATATATTACATTAACAAATGTGGAAAAACATAAAACACATTACTACAACAGATGAAAGTAGCTGTTGTAAAGCTCTCTGAAATAATTAACTCTGGAAACCAAGGCAAGAGTTCAACAAGATGATGTTCTGACAGAAGGGTTGCTTTTCCCTCTCTCAGGTGACTCTCATGATGAAAATTTCCCCTCCGTCTGGCCACATTCAGTCAAATATATTAGCATGTTCTGCCAATCAGCATTGATCAGCCAGCTTCACAACCCTCCCCCAGCCTTCCCCTGCTCCATAGACCCCACAAGAGGCTGACCCTCACTGGAAGTGACAGATTTTTGAGCGGTATCCAATCAGGGCTCCTACTTTCTCAGTGGGTGCTTCAATGCATGGAGGCTCAAGCCTCAACAGAAATTTCATACAAAGACTGACAGTAGCGGGTAGGTCGCGTCTGGGAGTGGGCTCAACATCTGATTAATGTGCATCATACTTATCAGATCAAGTACATTTTAGCACACATTTAATTCAGTTTAATGACTACATACACACACCGGCCACTTTATTAGGTACCCCATGCTAGTAACGGGTTGGACCCCCTTTTGCCTTCAGTACTGCCTCAATTCTTCGTGGCATAGATCTAACAAGGTGCTGGAAGCAATCCTCAGGGAGTTTGGTCCATATTGACATGATGGCATCACACAGTTGCCACAGATTTGTCTCCTGCACATCCATGATTCGAATCTCCCATTCCACCACATCCCAAAGATACTCTATTGGATTGAGATCTGGTGACTGTGGAGGCCATTTGAGTACAGTGAACTCATTGTCATGTTCAAGAAACCAGTCTGAGATGATTCCAGCTTTATGACATGGCGCATTATCCTGCTGAAAGTAGCCATCAGAAGTTGGGTACATTGTGGTCATAAAGGGATGGACATGGTCAGCAACAATACTCAGGTAGGCTGTGGCGTTGCAACGATGTTCAATTGGTACCAAGGGGCCCAAGAAAATATTCCCCACACCATGACACCACCACCAGCAGCCTGAACCGTTGATACAAGGCAGGATGGATCCATGCTTTCATGTTGTAGACGCCAAATTCTGACCCTACCATCCGAATGTGGCAGCAGAAATCGAGACTCATCAGACCAGGCAACGTTTTTCCATTCTTCTATTGTCCAATTTCGATGAGCTTGTGCAAATTGTAGCCTCAGTTTCCTGTTCTTAGCTGAAAGGAGTGGCACCCGGTGTGGTCTTCTTCTGCTGTAGCCCATCTGCCTCAAAGTTCGACATACTGTGCATTCAGAGATGCTCTTCTGCCCACCTTGGTTGTAACGGGTGGTTATTTGAGTCACTGTTGCCCTTCTATCAGCTCGAACCAGTCTGGCCATTCTCCTCTGACCTCTGGCATCAACAAGGCATTTCTGCCCACAGAACTGCCGCTCACTGGATGTTTTTTCTTTTTCGGACCATTCTCTGTAAACCCTAGAGATGGTTGTGCGTGAAAATCGCAGTAGATCAGCAGTTTCTGAAATACTCAGACCAGCCCTTCCGGCACCAACAATCATGCCACGTTCAAAGTCACTCAAATCACCTTTCTTCCCCATACTGATGCTCGGTTTGAACTGCAGGAGATTTTCTTGACCATGTCTACATGCCTAAATGCACTGAGTTGCCGCCATGTGATTGGCTGCTTAGAAATTAAGTGTTAACGAGCAGTTGGACAGGTGTACCTAATAAAGTGGCCGGTGAGTGTATATGAAGTTTAAATATCCTTATTTGAGCAATTATTTTACAGAATTGTTAGCGGGGGGTTAAGCATCCCCATTAAATAATAAAACCCCACTGGTTTCCTCAAATTAACCTTCCAGATTGCGATTCCAGGTAGCTTTCAGACGATCTTCAGCTATAATACAGAAACTCTTGTGAAACAGGCTTTTGTTTCCAAAACTATTCTGTATGTATACTGCAAAGTGGTTATATGATGTATATATGACGTTTCACCTAAATTAAGCTAAATGGATACAATTAGAACTGTCCTAGCCTCGTTAAGCACTGCGACCTTTAGCAGTAACTCAGCTATACAGGTAGCTAACAATTGCTATTGCAAGAACTATAAAACGAATACTGACACTTGTGGGTTATGAGTTATCCAAGAAGACTTATGTTAATTGATTAGCCTTTTTTTATCTTTAAAAATTCCCCTCTAAAATGCTGGTCAAGATCTTCAGTCATCCAGGTCATAGTCTTTCCCCAAAAAATGAAAAACAATCCACTGGACTTTGTTTCAAAGTTTGAAGATGTTTCGCTTCCCATTCAAGAAGATTTTTCAATTGACATATTGAATTAAAAAAGCTTCCTGGATGGAAAGCGATACATCTTCCAACTTGGAAACAAAGTCCAGTGGATTTTTTCTTACTTTGTTGGAACCATCTAGATACTATAATTTTATCGACATATCAGGACAAATCAGAACAGACACTGACTGATAGGCTTTGACGTTCACATAGAATCACAGCTGCTTGATACCCGAGGGATCAAGAGCCCTCCAAATACATATAATTACATGCAAAACTCTTTTTTAAAGCTCATTTTACTGCTGGGTGCTTGTGAGATTTAAGCACAGTATTTGGACATGATCATTAAAGAACTTGACTTAAGGACAACTGGCTGTTAAAGATGTTTCTGCTTCCTTTCAGTTTTCCTCACACCTAATTTTTATTGCATGCCAGTGCATTGGGCTGATGCTCACAGGCTTTCGATTTCACTCTACCCTCTTGTCTTTCAGTCAGATCCTGATTGGCTCTGTGGCTCTTCTTGTTTTCTCTTTCCATCTAAGCGACTGAAGCGTTCCTGTGTGCCTCTGACTTTCTATCCCCACGGTAGCTTTGAGAAAAAATAAACTGACATTACAAAGAGGAATCCCAGTTACTGCGCTCAGACCTCTCTACAGCCATTCACAGTATAGTCTTACTGATTAGATGTGCTTCACCCTCAGGATAAATACAAAATTAATGGGTTTTTATGCGGGACACTTGGCTTTTATATTGTTTGAGGCAAATCTTTCTTGTCACTCTCTATACCACTCCAGACTATTAGATCAAAACTAATTAGGCACTTTTTCTTTTTCCTGAAGGTTTCTTAGCTTTTCCCTAAACCACGCACACATCCTTCAGATTAATTTAAAAACTAAGAAGATGTTCCATAAATATTAGGACATTTCATAATAAAATGGAAACTGAGCATTTCATCTATTCACTCTGAATGAAGACACATTGGGCATGTTTAAACGGACATAAGTATTACCAATAAAGGTAAAATTGTAATAAAAATATGTAAGGTGATTGTGTAAATGTGGCAACAGGATGTATTTATCTTAATTAGCATTAAACTGTAGTCTAACAGAGAGGGATGGTTGAATTCTTAATCATAATAATCTAAACCGCAACCATTTTAACACATATTCTAATCATGTGTTGTGCAATTATAATATATTCATTGCCCACCAAATATAATGATTTGATAATTATTAGACTGTCGTGTTTATGAACACAGGCCCTATTCGCTTTCGGTTAGAACAGCAAATAAAGGTGTTAATCAAGCTCAAATCATGGTCATATTGATAATTCTGCATGTACTGTATGTGGAATCATTTAAGCAGAACTTCCCTTAAGAATATAAGATTTTATTAACAAAAATCATTCAGCTCCAAGTCAAACATATTTCAGTTAAAAACGTTTGACTAAACTAAAACTAAACTACTATGTACAAAGAAGAAGGAAAACGTGGTTGAAAACCATAAACCAAAATGATAACCAAGTTCATTGTGGATTTTATGTTTTATAACCAAAGTTAATCTTGAAGAATGTGAAATTTTATCAAATTCGTTGTGGACTTATTTAGGGCAATTTGATTGTGTTCAAACCAATTCACAATGAAATCCATAGGGGAAATATTAAATTTTTTGGAAAATAATGTTTTATCAAATGATTTTCTTAGTCAAAAATCAATAACCTTGAGTTAATTGAGTCTTAACCTTTTTTGATTGAGCTACTAGCTAACAAACATCCGAACTCCCATCAAATGACATAGTTTATCACAGTGCTTTACGTTTAATCACCAACTCTGCCTTCAGGACTCATCATTGAACTGTATGCTCTTGTTTCATGGCCCTCTCTTAGCCTCAGAAGACAACATCATTGGCTTACTTTCATTTACAAGGTTATCCTGGGTAAACTCCCTCCATACCTGTGTCACCTCATGTCTGTAGCTAACAGTGGTTACAACTCACGTTCTTCAAGTCGTGTTCTTTTCACTATTCCCAGGATCAACACAGATCTTGGCAAAACATCATTTTCCTATGCAGCACCATGGTCATGGCACAATATTCAAAACTCCCTGCAATTACAGACTCTTATTCCGCTACAGCATTTTAAATCACTGATGAAAACCGCTTGCACAGAGAATTGTAACTGTTATTCTAGAGTCTAGTTTATGATTGGTTTTATTATGTTGTTTTTATGTGGTTTTATATGTCTCACTGTACTGCTGCCTCTTGGCCAGGTCTCCCTCGAAAAAGAGATTTTATCTCAAGGGACTTCCTGGTAAAATAAAGGTTAAATAAAATAAAAAAATAAAAAAAGGATTTTGTTTCCTAATTTGGTATTCAAAATGTAATGAGCATCTAAGAAACCATATTAGCGTTAATGTTATCTTAGTGTTTAAATCGTTAGTAAAGTAAAGCTTGGTTTAGCTTTTCATTAACAAGTCAGCACGGCTTACTATACCGCCTAACCTGTTAGCTTGTTTGAAACAAACAGTAAACATGTAAAATTACATTTATTTTCTCTTCATTGGTTTTTCCAAGGCTCCTCAGTGACGCAGTGGGTAACACTGCTGCCTTGCAGCAAGAAGCTTCCAGGTTTGATTCTCTGCCCGGCGTCTTTCTGCATGGAGTTTGCATGTTCTCCCTGTGCATGCGTGGGTTCTCTCCAGGTGCTTCCTCCCACAGTCCAAAAACATGACTGTTAGGTTAATTGGCTTCTCTAAATTCTCCTAAGGTGTGAATGGTTGTTTGTCTCTATGTTGCCCTGCGATGGACTGGTGACGTCTCGCCTGTAGACAGCTGGAGATAGGCATCGGCGTCCCAATAAGGCGAAAAATGCTTTTTTACACTAACTCTGAGCTCAAGGCAGCCTGACTGACAGGCAGAACTTGTCTCACCGAAGGGCAGCAAGAATCAAGAAGCTTTAATCCAACACACACTTCTGGGAGTTGACATTACGACTGCACGCTTATGTTTTTAATTATTTGCTGCATAGGGAATATCTCACTGACACACACCAGGATGCCTTTGCACTTACTGCGTCTTCTCAGGGAGAGCAATTAGATGATTGATAGCAACTGGTTGGGTATTGGAGAACGCACACACAGCTTTCTACCCCACACTAAGACCAGTCACCTTCAGTCGGCTAATTGCTTTACGCTCCAACTCGCTGAGTTTGTGGATGGAATCACTATTCAATTAGAAAATAGAGCTTCTCTTCATTGTCCCAGGAGCCTAAAGCCTCAGCCACCAGCAGAAGCGCAAGTGCACCCATTTTCTGCACTTTGTCTCTGCACCACCCCTGTAGCCATGGTGATACTGGAATGAGTGGTGCATGCTAAAGAGTATGATCAATCACATTATTTTCATCTGAGAGGAGCAGAAGGAAGTGGTGCATTGATGGGAACCCAGATTATTTTTCCCCAGGCTGTTTGAGGGGAAAGAAGAGGGAAGGACCCATTTAAAAGTTTAGAAAATACTTTTGTTCATCTGATGTCCTGCTTTGCAGTTTTCCCATGACTTGATTTTGTTTTAATAGACCATAAATTTACACACGTTTTAGATTCTTATTGCTGAAGTTATTTTCAATAATATTATTAAATGAATACAACTGTTTGTCATACTTTGTACAACTAACGGTTAGTGCTGGACTAAATGTACCACACAACATACAGTATTTCTTAATTTTGGTAGGTATAATACAATTATGATAGTATATAAAAGCCTCAGAAAGTGTTAAGGATGCCCAAAGCAGAAGCCTGTACAAACTTATAAACAATACTTTCTAGTTTATTAAACTGGTTTATGCCTATGAAGCTTCTCCTATAATATATGGTGTAACATGTAGACATTATTATTATTTTTTTAAAAACAGTTTTTCTTTGGAGCTGCAAGCTTAACAAATTAAATTGATATTCAACCAGGTGATTACCTTTTCCCCATCATATTTCTCAGTCCGTGGGCTCTTACCTTTTTTAGTTTCTCTGTCATTGCCTCAAATGTCCAAGAGGAAAAACACACCCATGGCTGAAAAACTACTGTAATGCAGCAAAACTACTCATAGCTAGCTCTTAAAACATGAACTAAATTTGCCCAATTCATTCTGAAACCTCTAACTTTGGATAAACCCTTATTGACACTGCAGACAGCACTTTACTAGCCTGGGTGCCATTCCGAACTTAGTCCCGCCCACAAGGTTTGAGGTTGGGAAGTTCAGTCTGGCATTGCTCAATAGTAGCGCGAGTATGCTCGCACAATATCTGGCGGGCCAATTAAATTGTCAGGGCGGGCTTTATACGATGATGGACAGATTATCAACAGTAACGTAATCAACTGGGTGACAACAACAATGGCTGCCGCTGGAGAGTTGAGGTGTGTAGATTCTGCTATTAGGTCTGTTCTAGAAGATATCGACAGCAAATTAATTTTAAAAGAGGAACAGAGAAATGCGATCAAGGCTCATCTTCTTATTCTAGGCGTGCAACTGCACGCTTTGATTTTTGTTGACAACAACTATGCGTCGCGTAACTTACACTCCGTTGCTCTTATTGGTTGTAGGTCTATCCAATTGAGTGCAGAGGCATTTTTTTTCCTGGTTCGTTCGAAACACGCCCCATAATCACAGCTCTATGGAGCAGTATCAGACTCATATTCTGACTAGAATTGAGTAGGACTACGTCAGGCTAGCACTTTACTAGGAGCGTTTTAAAATCATCCGGTTCAGATTTCTCCCCTTCTCTCTCACTCTCCCCCTCTGCTCTAGTCTTGACTTATGTCATTTTTGTTTCACAAAACTTTGGTTTATATTTTTTTTCTTATCTTTAGTGAAACAAAACGGATTACAGCCCGAATTTTTTTATTTCCGAGGTTTTATTTTTATTATACTGTCACAAGTATAGAGCAACATAATTCATCCTCTGCATTTAACCAATCACCTTGGGGAGCAGTGTGCTCCCATTGTGCCTGGGAGCAGCTTAGGGTCTTGCTCAGTGACCCAGCGTGGCAGTCTTTGGAAGTGGGGCTTGAACTCAGAACCTCTGGATTCCAAGTGCAAAGCCCTAACCACTTAGCCGCCACTCCCCACCAGGAATGCCTTCGAATATAAACCAAACCTTTATCACAGCAAGGATCACTCAGAACATCAGTCTATTTACACATCCGGTAATATCACAAGATGGCTCCCGTAGGAGGTGCCATCTACTCTAGCTTTAAGGTGCACCATAAGCTATTGCTGATAAGTATCCTATTTTCTACAGTCATGCGACATTCTTTTTCTCTTTTATCAGATTTCTGTATTTTGGTTTGCTCTTTTGTGTTAGTGTTTGGCCTTTTCATCTTTTGATTTGTAAATCCATTTGTATTTTTTTCTTCACCTTCCCTCAGCATCTTCTGTTTTCTACCAAAGCTGTTCTGCATTTCCCTGAATGTTGACCATTAAGCTTACTGGTTTTTATTGTCCATGACTGATTCCTTCCTTTATTCTCTCCATGCTCCAAATTCTCCTTGTTATGTGCTGTTAAATCTCTGATCTTTCTTTTACTGTCCACATCTTTTTCTTTACAATTACCATGATACTGTGCTTCAGTAGGATGAGATCTAAGAGTTGGCTCAACAGCAACAGATGCTCCCTGTGGATCTTGTGTGAAACAAAGCATGAGCATGTAGAATACCACTGTTAATTATGGTGGAGGATATATAATCCCATGAGCCAATTTCTCTTCTGAAGGTCCTGGGAGCCTTGTTACAGAATGGCACTATGAACCTTTTCAAATGTTGTATTTCATATAAAAAGCTAATGACCTCTGGAGGAAATCTGATCATCAGTGGAACTTTTGTCAAGTTAAGGATCCAAAACATATGGCTTAATCAAGTCAGAGTATTTGAAATGTGGATAAAGCCCTCTTCTGCAGCTATCTCATTCCTCCCAAGTGCAGATGATTGCAGTGATCAGAAGAGAGAATCCAGGACATTAAATGATCTGGCTGTGCAGTATTGGCCGATACCGATACCATACCTATACAATCTGTTTGAAATTGATGTGTGTGTGTATATATGAAGAACTGCATACTACTTGGATGTAAAATAATTGCCATCATGGCTTTGTCAAGCTGCTCCCTACCTTTGTGAAGCAGGAAAAAGACTAATACAAAGTGAATCCAGTGGAACTTTTTATTGCCTACCTGGAATCGGTGACAATAGTTGAATAAACTTTTGGCTCTCAAAATCGTATTGGTGCCTTATTTGTTGCTATTCGCCGATACCGATACCACCATTTTAATGCAGTATCTGGGCCCTGCCCGATACTGGTATTGGTATCGGTGCAACACTACATAAAACACATTCAGTTATCTATTCGACACCTCAACCCAAACAGAGTACTTCAGTAAGCATCAGGAGAAGAAGGGGGGAAAGGAGGGTTACTGTGTGCTGCCTCAGAGGAAAGGAGGGGACGATGTGCTTTTCAGTTTGTTACAGTTCGATTCAGGAACCCTCTGTTCCAAAAGGCATCTCTTAAGGAGACTTGACCAATTCCAATGCAAAACAACAGAGGAAGCTATGCAGGGTTGATTTGATCACTTACAGCAGCTATATAAGGACGTCTCCTAAGAGCAGCAGCTGATACCTTTGTAGCTGTGGCTCTGACAGGCAGCAGCACTGCTTCAAAAGTTTGGCGCTTCGCTGCATCACCTTGGCGACACAGTCGGCCAGAACTGTTCCGTAGGAGGAAAATAATCTCCTTCAGCAGGTGGGTTTGTAATGGAAAAACACTGTCAACTTCCTTTGAACAGGAAAAAAAGCAGGAAGAAAGCAACACATTTTTACAAGTAAAAATCAGACTTCCACGTGAGGTGACTTCAACTGAAGACCGATGTGTTTTGCCTATCAGACACATGGCAAAGAAGAACAGGAAGGGGAGTCAGCTGCTTACATAATCTCTTTCACAGAGGGTGTGCGCATTGCCCATGTATGGAGGCCTTACTCCTCAACGTGGCCGATCCAGGTTTGAATCCATCCTGTGGTCCTGGTGTTGCTGCATGTCTCTTCCTCTCTCTCGTACCCCTATTCCTGTCAGCCCACTGTTCATAAAATGAGCAACTAATGCCGTAAAAACCTAAAAAATTAAATAAATAAAAAATCTCCGTCACCGGGATGTGATATGAGGAGGGTGTTTCTCTCTCATAATCATTGACATTTGATTTGAAACAGTTTAATTTTATGATATGTCCCTTTTGGATGTTAAAGGCTTTTAGCTATGCAATAAGTACTGCAGTCGTAATAAAATTAGTAGTATTTATGCAGCAGGTAAACTAGTTAAAGCAAATGTAGTTGCAGTTTGTTAATTCATTTCTTTTATTCTAACAAATTAGATCTTTCACACGAAACATACAGTAGATGCTGGGTGGGCTGTCAGTCTCAGTTCTAGAGATTTAAGCCATAAAGCAGCTGTTATGAATAAATAATATTATATAAAGTATAAATTAGCATGTTCTAACAAATATCCTCATATTTAACATGTAATAAAGTGTATGGTTTTTCAGGACTCAAAGGAAACATGATTTATAAATGAGAATCACATTTCGGACAGTCATATTTTGTGTTTGCAGTAGTTTTCTTCAGGCGTCATCCAGCAGGAAGCAGAGATGCTCGCAGCAGACTTCTGGACATGATTGGCAGGTGTAGAGCTGCGTGTCCTTTCTGATAAGGTCTTCGATGTGGAGCCAATTTTTGTTCAGACTGAGAAGTCACTACAGAGTGTGAATCAAAAAGTCAAGAACTCTGCCTGAATATAAATACACTCATCACTTCTCGTCTTTGCTTCTCACTCTCCTCGGATAAATGGTTGGACTGTACTGCCAGATATTTAAAGGTAGGCAACTCGACATGGGAAAACATTTAGTGTGAGGACACTATGAGGAAACACCTTGCTGATCAGTCTTATAGGTTGAAATCTGGGGACTAACAGGATAAGTGATACACTTTATATTTATTCTTTACCGGGTTTTAGCTTTAGAAGTAAATATTTCTGTAACAATCGCGGTTCTGTTGGTTTTCTCTAAGTTTTCAGTTTCCCATTTATCCATGTTTTTCTTTGTTTTCTAGCTTTATTGGTGTGTTCTGGCTTTATTTAAGTTTCTTAGGTATTTATTTGCTTGTCCTCTGTTGTCTCCTTGTGTTGTCTTTTTCACTTGGCTTCCTTGTCAGCTCTACTCACACCTGCTCCTTATCAGCTCATTAGTCTTGCCTTTGTTCAGTCCCTCAGTGCTGGTTCCTCGTCTTACTTTGTCTCACCCTGTCTCCTCGTGATTGTTTTCCCCTGATGTATCCATGGTTCTGGTTTGTGTTTAATTTTTATGTTGTATTTTTGGATACCTGTTTTTGTTTAACATTTTTAAGTTGGATTTTTGGATTCCTGCTGTTGCTACCTGTGTTATCCCATTAAATATTCAAAGAACTCACCCCTGCCTCTCAGCCTCTGCATTTGGATCCTCACAAAAACCTCCAACCAATAAATAAGGCTGGCTTTACAGTTTTTTAAACACACATTTAAATCCTCTTTAGACCTTGCTGACTGTGGGAAGAAAAATACAAAACAAGAACACATCCAGTCTTGTTCCAAGCCCTCATTTCCAGTATATTTTGAAACCACAAAAACTCACCTTTCTATCTATTTACAGTAGGTCTTTCTACACTGTTTTCAAGGAATTTGCATGCATGTTAACAATAATTTAATAATGAAATTCAAACTATACACAGAATTAATTCTCAAACCTACTATATACACACACAGAAAAATATTTCAACGACATTTTAAAATACATGTAACCGTATTACATAACAAATTCCCATTTACTTATTTCAGAAAATTTTAACATAAACTTATTCAATAAAGTTTACATGATGCATATTCATTGGTTATATATAGCCTATTTATTTAAAATAAATAATTGTCAAGTTTATGTATTTACTCAAATGAATTCTGAGTGTATTTACTTAAAATATATGACATTTATCAGCTCAATTGTATTCCACAATTATGTTACCTTTATATAATTCAAATGCATGCCTGGCATGCGCACATGCACAGCCGGCTTGGAGTTGTGCCTCCTTGTCTACTGGTGACAAGATGGGTCCTACATAGGCTTTCCACTTGACCCCTCCTGGACCTTCCCATTTCAGCCCATTATGGGGGTGGCACCCAAGTGGCTCTCCATGAAATCGCCCTCAATGCTAGTCGTTGCTGCTGCAAGATGTTGGGGAATTACACGTTTTGCCTTTTACCTTACCTTACATGCCTCCAGTGGCTGGAAGAGTCCTTCCTCTCATTTTAATTCAGAGACAAGTCCCAGCGGAAGATAAGTAACATAAATCTAAGAACAAGAGTCATGACCAGCCTTTAAGGTTAAAATGGCATTGTAGGGTTAAAAGTTTTTATAAGTTAACACCACTGACAAACACAGTCATACAAACACAGCACCTATCAGTTCTATGCCATCTAATTTCCACTGTTTGGACTGTTTTTTGTGTTTCACAAAGTGGCACATTTATAATTTTGGGAACTTTCTTCTATGAAAATAAAGCCAGCTATGTTTTCATTCCTTTTCTGAAAAGCCTCCACAAGAGTTTTATTTACCCACTGAATTTTGAAGGGGCAGAAGGTGAGAGTCAGTTGGGTTGCCAAGTTTTTTTGTTTTTTTTTTACAGCGACCACCCTCTTTTAACCACAGTCTACAGATGACTACCCAGATGGTTTCTTTGTGCCAACCATCTGGCCTGTCAGGTAAAAAGGATTCATCCCCACCCACCACAAAAGACACAACTGTGAGTTATTTTTACGCACATCTGAAGAACCACACCCGGAGCCGGTATTTCTCCACATAATGACAGAGCACATTGATTTTTTTTTGTTTTCTATCTGTAAATTTTCTTCCAGATATACAGTCTCTGTTGAAATCAGGCTTCATAAACTATAACATAATTCTAGCATCTACACTTTAATGTCTTAAAGTGAACATTTTTCAAATTCCAAGTTGAGAATAATAAACAAGAAAACCATGAAAGGCTTATACAACAGAAGGCGAGGTAAAGTTTCTCAACAACCCTCTACCCTTAGAATCGAATATGACTAGTGTTTAATTAATAGAAAAGTCCGGTCAGCAATTAATAACCAATGGGTCATTATTTATACCAAAAACGAATACATTCGTGGTGATTTGATGAATTTAGCGTTAATCAGTAAAAAAATGAAAACAATATTTTTCCAAGACTGACCATTTTTGCCCAAAAATAATAACACCTTACTCCTGACATTTTCTGGCAGCGACGACACGGTGCGGTAAGCCTAGCGCCATTTTTCCCGCTTTACAAGCAATATCAATGGGAACTACTAGACACTTCTGTAATCAACAACAATTATTTAAGATTTCAAGAGGCCTTCACCTTTGAAATTCACAAGAGCTATAGTTAAACTGACAATGACTATGTGTATGGCAGTTTGATGTTGTAATAAATCGGGTAAAAGTGAAAAAAAAATTGTTATTTCACCTTTCCAATTCATGATCCTCCATGGGTTCGTCTTCCTTCGTCTGGCCAAAAAAAAACAACGTCATTGATCCGTTACTCTCTGCTTCACATAGTGCACTGGTTATCACCATCATGGACAATATTGCATTGTGACAAACACCAGGTACAGCACTGGGACTTGCTCAACAGCCGATACCGCACAGTGACGTCACAAACCAGTAGGTGGCAGTAGTGTTCTTTGACAAACATGAATGTCTCCAGTAAAGCACATTTAAATGAAATCACTCTTAATTAAAAACACTTAACATTTATATAAAAGTATGTAATCATTTCATACTAAAAGTACTTTCAGAAGTTTGTATTCTGAATGTTCCCGGACTTTTTCTTTAAAATACAGCAATAGCTTGCAGGGATACGTGTTTTCACAATTTAAAACATTTTAAAATCTGTAGTGATGTAAAGAAATACTTAATACAATTTTGTAGCTGCAACATTTTTTCAAGCCAATTTAATATTTTCGGTTAGAAGTAAGAATATTATTATTTATCATATGACAAGGTTGACATACATTTTCTTACCACCAAAAACAATCATTAGGGACATGTCTCTGCAGGCTAGAAACTGACAGGGAGACAATTAAAAGCAGATAAATCCCAACAAAATTGGTGTAGGTATTGGAATTAGAGAAAAAGAAATATGAAGGTAATTTGAATCATAAATGGATTAAAACATGGGATATTTTAACAAAGAAACAGTTACATAAAGCCATGTCTCACTTTTTGTTATTATTTTTGTATTTCTTTTATTTAATCAGGCAATTTATAAAGAAATGTACATATTTCAGATTTTTAAAATCAATTTAGTCCCTCCATATAATTTGCCCTCCTTCAAAGAAATATATAACTAAAGTATGACTTCCCTGGTGACTTCCCAAACAGATGACAAGAAAATGTAATTAGGTGTTAATATCATGTAGAAAACAATTTACCTTTGATTAAGTTATTCGGTTATTTTAATTTATTGCATTTGCTTATGTTTAAAGGTGATAGCTCCAAGTTTAACCATGTTTGTTTTGTTTTCTTTTTGACGAACATTGATTTAAAGAAGCAAAGAAGTAAAGAAGCTATCTCTCTTTGCCTTTTAAGGCCATTTGACTCTTCACTTGTGTCATGATGTGTTTAAAGATCTCCCCCACATGCGGAGATTCACTCAGAGAGCCAGGGGAGAAGTTAAGAGGTTTATTGAGAGGTTGACAAAAAGACAGAGAGAGATAATATGCTGTGTTATCACAGTGGAACTTCAGCGGTCTGCTGAACCAGAACAGGAAACTGTAAGGGAAGATCACAAGGATCAGTTCAAGGTCCGTAGGGAAAAAGACTGAGACTGGTGAATAGCTGGAGAAGACTCACGTTAGGGAGAACCTTGGTTTCCCTTGGGTCTAGTCTGTGGGGGGTTTAATCCAGAGATTAATGAACTTGGAGGGCAGACAAGCAGACTTGCGTTGGGACCAGAGGAGCAAAGGAACAGACTGTCACCTGGTTTTCCTGATGTGGGCTTGAACAGATATGGGGAAGGTTTCCCCTTGCTCAGTGTGACTCGAATTATTCCTTCCAAGGGGGGTAGAAGGACCAGGCTTTTCCAGTAGATCAGGAGGGCATCCTACCGGGGAACAAAGACAAAGGCAAGGCTTAGACTCAGCTAATCTCAGTTAGGCTAGAGTAGGCTACCCATAAATACTCTGGCGTCGAGGTGGTGACAGTCCACAGCTCAAGTACTCCTCTGGTAATGAACCAACGAGCCGCAGGTGTGCAGGGAGGCCCAACAAGAACAGGGCACCGCTTGGTTGGGGGGTCCGAGGAAAAACACAGAAAAACAACCCACACAAACTGGAACCCTAATAACTTGGCACTAGAACTGCAACTAATAATTATTTTGCAAATTGATTAATCTGTTGATGAATCGATTATAAATCAGCCTTAAAGAAGATATTTTTATGACATAACTAAAACTTTTCAACTTAAGGAGTTCTGGGTAAAGCTTATCGACAGCGAAAATGTTTGTTTTGTTATCTTAAATGCAAAATATTTATATATTTTTTACAATTAGATATAATTACTGCTCTAATTGGGTTTCTTTGTCAGCTAAAAGCATGTCTCTATACGGCAGTTAATAATTAATCTATTACTAAATTAGTTGACGTTTATTTCAATAATTGATAAATCTAGATTAATTTGATGGATTGTTACAGCCCCAATTGGTAGTACTGAGAAGCTTGACCAGCATTTACTTTTGTTTTACTACTTTTTCTGCCTTTTTTTGTTCTCGTTTTTCTTGAATCCTACAAATATGCTGGGAAGTTAAACAAAGCCATTTCTCAGGGCTATCATGGTGCTATTAGGCTGTCCAAATGCAGAGCTCAGTCTCATGTAACTTCAGGCTACTATTGCTATTGGCTAGAATCCTTTTGTGAAAACTTTGCCATCATAAACAGAAGCAAATATTAAGTTTTGGATATCCTTCCATCCATTTTCTCCAACCGACAGGTCGCCAGTCTGTCGCACGACAACACAGAGACACACAATTATGCACACACACACTCACTCACACCAAAGGACAAGTCAGAGAAACCAACCTAACAGTCATGTTTTTGGACTGGTGGAGGAAGCCGGAGTACCTGGAGAGAACCCATGCATGCACAGGGAGAACATGCAAACTTCTAGCAGAAAGACCCCTAGCCAGGTGCTACCCACTGTGCAGCCCTGGTTTTGGACATGTCAAAATTCATTAAACACTTATTTCTAATCTTTTTTTCAGTAAAATAAATATTTTTTTTCTGCACTGTCAATGTGATAGCTTTGATAGAAAATATAGCTATGGCCTTTAATATACTGCTTTGTGCTTCCCTTTGTCAACTGTATAACTGAGGAAGAAAAGGATAATTATTCTATACCAGAAAAAAACAGGGATCTGTTGACCCAAGTGTAACTAAACAACTGGCCAATGCAGGAGTGTTCTGCAGCAGCCCTTCTTCATTTATGGTGATATCTATTTTGTGAATATCTACAGCAACAGAGTAGCTTTTTATCCACTTTAATTTTGATCTTCAATTTGGCTCCACCATAATTGTTTTATCAACCACATTTGCCTTTAATAGCTCTACAACCAAGCGGATGAATAATTACAATTATATTTTATAATTATGAAAAACAATAATGATCAAAGTTCTGGATCAAAACCATAATGCATGAGACTGTTTTATTCAAGAGCTCTAAATGCTTTTGCTTTCATCTATTTGAGCTGTTGCAATTTTTTCCCAGCAGTACATCAAGCTTTTTTTAGTGAAATTGCCTCAGAGCCCATGATTCTCATTAGCAAACAATTTATTTTCCTTGCTGAACTCCCATACTTCAGTTGGGACAAATCAATACACTATATTATTAGGAGGTTTGGAAACCTTTGTGGTAAATTCTCAGAAATTTGATGCTGGTATGTCTACCGAAGTATTCCTTTTAAAACTAGAAAGTTTGTCCCAATTGTTTTCATGAATTTGCAATAATTACAGAGATAATAAATGGCTGATGGGTTTAAACCTGGCTCCAGCATCTTATTTGGCTTTTCTTTTATATTTTTCTCATAAAGCTATTATTCTTGACACCGCTTAAACAACATGTTGTTTAAAACATTAATTTATGTCATATTTCAGCACTTTATGGGCCTAGTGGGAGCTGGTTCAATGTGAACATACAAATAAATAATAATAAGGCATTTACATTCTCCTGTCCATTGGAATTACAGCCCCACTGAGAAAAACTCCTCAGTGCTCCAGAGGATACGCTAAACTGTGAGTAATGACTATGAAAAAATACACAATGTAGGGAATAAACTATTGGCTTTAGGATGAAGAAAATATGTGTTTAGGGGATATTTGATGGTTAAAGTTTCAACTATTCAGATATCTATCTATCTAAGAAAATTGGTTTACATCTTTATAATGAATTGAACAGTAAAATATTTTCAGTTGTAATAATCTGCCTCCATTATTTTGACTCTGTGAGAACTGCTCTGGATTGGAGTCACCAGAGCATCCATTAGTGAAAATGTTCTGACTTATCAGTCCCTGGGGATTTACAGACGAGGTGGCTGTTGGTTCCATTTTTTATTAAATTTTTTTTACTATGTGGGAAAGAAAAACATAATATACCAGGTGGACATGTTTTATTTAAAGCGTCTGGAGTGACAGATCCAGTTTAGACAAAAAAGTACTGTATACGTAGTCCTGTTGAACTTTTTACATTCCAAGAATTAGTGATCTCTTTCTGACGTTAATTGGAAAGATCAGGAAGTTATATTTTCTGCAGTATAAAAAAAAAAGATTTTATATAATTATTAGGGATGCACAATATTGGGATTTTGGCCGATATCCAATATGCCGATATTTTAAAACTCATGTAGCCAATAACCAATATCGATACTGATGTTATAGCTGGACAAAAATAAGTAGTCATTGAAAATAGCAGGTTTGTTATCCATTTCTGACACTTTGAAAAATAATATACTCAAATATATTTTCATATGCTGATATCAAATAGATTTTTAAAAACGCGGTATCGATGTATTTTACTTTCAAAATCTCGTGAAATTTCATCGTTCTGTCACAAACTCTTGTGATATTTTGCAAATTCTTGTGAGATTTTGTTAGTAAAATAGATCAATACCATGTCAATATATCAACATATAAAAATATGGCAAAATTTTGTGAATTTTCGGGGGATTTCTTAGCATAACGATGACATATAGCAATATTTCATTAGTAAAAGAGATTGATATGGTGTTTTTAAATGGCAATATATCAGCATATGAAGAAATTGTGATATTTTAATGTATCAGAGACAGGGTAGACATTAAAAACATCTCTTTATTAAATTATATTTAATTAATTTAACATAATTTTTTTCATGTCATAGCCGGCTTACATGAAACAGTTGAGTTAAAGTAACTTAACGGTTGCATTTTTGCATGTTGTCAGTGAATGGCATAAAAGTGACTTTATAGTTAAATGTCACCACACAATGTTGGCTCTTTTCAGGTAAGGAGAGATTATAATTTCCTGACAATACTGTATCTATTGCAAGGAAAAACCAGCTAGGTTTTTCAAAACTGTATGAAAATGTAAAAAGATAGATTTTTTGTTTGTTTGTTTAAATATGGTATAAAAGGGGTCAAACAAACAAACATTTGTTATTTTTTCAAATGCTGTAAAAACTTGCATAATAAATAAATTGAAACAATAAATGTAAACATGTCTGTCAATGGAGATTTACAACATAGCCTGCAACACAGTTATAAATAACAGGGCAGAGTTAGACAGGTGAAGGAAATGAGCAATGAAGCCAGACATCATGACATCTATAATTTCATCAATGCAACATAAACTGATTCATACAAATCGACTGGTGACTGGTGAACTCCACGCGGTGAGAGTGTTCACTGCTTCTACTATGGAATTTAAACTTTGCACCAAATATTGTACAGCAGAGTAGTCACATGATGTGACATTTGCTCCAGGATAAACATTTAGTCCTTTTAATAGTGGACTACTACACTTAGAGCCCGTGTTGCCATATGAGGCTTATATAAAACATTTACATTCTTGCAGCTCCAGACAGATTTGTTTTTTTGTTTTTTTTTGGTCCAATATGGCTCTTTGAACCCTGCAATAGACTGATAAAAAGCTCTGAGAAAAATTCTCCCCAACCAGATTCCCAGATACTCTAACGTATATCCCCCGCAACATTACTTTTCCGTACATTCAGTGATGTATCTCGATTGTTATCAAATTGAACAACTTGTTGTGAAGTTGAAATTTTGAATAATTTTATGAATTGGAATTTCAGGTTCAGTGAGGTAGGCACTTTTCTTCATGGCAACAGCCAACTAATCCTTTAGATGGTGGCAGTCAGTGTTTTACACTTTTTAATTTGATTTACAGCACCGCATACTAATTGCATTGCAGTGTAACTGACTTATTAATTAGCCTTCTAGTTCTCATTTCAATGAATAAAACTGCTTGTACTTATATGTCCTAAAAATCATTAACTGAAATATCCAGGTTTAAAATACAAAACAAGAAATGGTAAATAGTTATCTCCCTAATTTTCAAAACCCACTGCTGACAAGTATGGGTCTCAAATTAGACAATAACTGGTATATTTAGTGAATATATATCAACATTTTGGCTTATTTAGCTCTTTTTGTAACACAAAAACAAAAATTTTCGACAGGGTTGAGTTTCTTCTGGAAGAAACAGGTTTCTTACGGACAAGTGGAAGAAACTGGAATAAAGTCCTGTAAATGGATCATATTTTGGAGAATTGAGATAGTTCCATTGGGAAGTCAACTCCCTGTATCCACCAGGCTTCATATAGAGAAACTTTTATGAGAATACACACAGTGACACAAATTAAGAATGTATATAATTATATATAATTATATATATATATTATAATTATACCAAGTGTATGTAATACAAATCTAGATGACTGAATAACTATTGGTCACAAAACTTGCAAAGTATCAACCGTGTTGAAACACTGCATGTACACATGCAATATATCAGCAATATACAGTACAGTAGTCCAGCTCTTTCTTGCCACGTAGCATTTGAACACAGAATTCAAGTTTTTAAGCCTTTGCAACACCAAAACAATTCCCAAACTTCGAGTGAATTATACCAAAGCTTGAGAAAATCAGTTCAGTTGTGGCAGTCAAAGCACAGGCTGGGTGGAAAATTGTCATTGTGTCAACAAAACCAGCAAGAAGATCATAGTTGTGGAGGCATTGCCACCAAACTGTAGGGCGTAAGTATGTGGCCAGCAAGAATGCCGGTAGAAAGTGAGCTGACTGTATCAAACTGGATGGCTGTTCTAATGTTGCTTTCATTTCTTATTAGCCAACCTGTATGCTGCCTCCTTTCCCTTAGCTGAAAGATGATGAACTTTATACTTAGGATGCATCAGGTAAGCCACAAAATGACAAATTTTCATAGCTTGGCCAAATCACTTGCAAGCCGTGGCTGCATGTGAAGAAAGAACCTCATCATTCCATAGGTTTAACCATGTGTGACAGGCTTCTGCTAAACCTGTTCCATCTCCTCGTGGTCTAAAAACTCAGGTTGCACTGGAATGCTTTCTTTTTCTTTTATTACTTTTATTTACTTACCAGTAAATTTGATCTTCCAAATTTTTTGGGGAGGAAACTGGAAGAAACTGTTTCGTCTAGCTGGAAAAAAAAAACATGTAAAAATCCTGGAAAGAAAATGCCCATGTAAACAAAAGCAGCCTGGAAGGAAGAAAGTCATATTCTAAAACTCTCAGCGCTACACAGGCAGGTGGTGCACACAGCATCCATTAGCATATAATGTAAAATAGGTCTGAAATATTTTTCTCTTCACTTGGTTTTCTATGGAAGCACTATTACTAATTATCCAAAATATGTTGCAGTAATGCTCATTGCTATTTCAAATATTCTGTATGCATACACACACATTATAGGCCTATGTTTGTGTAACTAATCAGGGATGGTGGAATCTGTTCACAAACCACAATGTAAAACACTGAATTTTAATGTGCAGAGGACATTTCAGCTAATACTGGGCCTGCATACACAACAAGCTCCCCTTTGGCATTGTGCTCTTCTTAGTTTACATAGTGAGCTCTGCTTTCTACCAATTAGCAAACTCCTATATCTGAGAGGACCATCTTATTTTCCAAATCAATAAAAACTGCAACTTTTATTGTCTTAGAGGCATTCAAACTGAAATCCCTTTGGATGCTTGTAAAAGGTCAACACCTACACAATAAACCCTGGGATTACCCTTAACAAGCTATGGAGTCCAGAGAACCTTTTGATTTCCTGCAGAGCAAACAATGATCCCACTTAATGATGTGGAAAATAGACAGGCAAATATTGCAAACAAAAAAAATGAAAACAGAACAAAAAGAAACAGAGGATGGGGTTAAGTAGGCCCAATAATTGAACATCATGAATTTGAACCCTTTCCATATTTGGTTTCTCAGGTTTAGTGATAGTAAAAGGATTGATTTTATAACCTAAAGTTCATTTACAGTTTTTCTGTAGAAGTTTTTATTTATTGATTTTTTGCTGTTTGATTATTGTCCTTTGAGAATTGCAGGATCTGTCCATGGTGTTTTAGGTTTTCCTGAGACAGTCATAAACTGGTATTTTACATATACAATTGTTTCAAATTTTTTTTAGGAGAAAACAAAATATAAATAGAGCTTATACTCCTATTCACATCCTTTATCCCCTGAGGGAACGCATGAGAATTTAACTTGTCTGTATGCGTGTTAATGTGAATGTACTATTAGCATCATTTGCAGTTTGGGATGGTTTGTTTAGTTCTTTTCCGGTCTCCTATTGGAGTTACACGAGCAGCAACACCTACCGACTGCCTGCAGGGGCTCACTAATTTTTGCAATGGCCTCTTTTGGTGGAATAGAGACAGGAATGGTGATAGCAAGGTAGGCTAATGTTATAGCACCCATGATTGACAGTATAGAAGAAGAATCAAAATCCTGCTTTATAGAAAGCACAGGCTTTTCTGGTTTGAACAACGTCCACACGTGAAAAAAAAGCCAAGCCACCTTTACACTCTGGGTTTGCCATCAGATTTAACTGAAGCTTAACACCAACACAAGCGTTTTCGTATGAAACGTCTTATTTCTTGGTGATGACTCCTTTAAATCTGTTTTGGAAACAATCAGATTAATCAAAGAACAAAAATAAGAGCATAAAATAATAAAACATGTAGATGGCTCGAAAGGATATAACAACTTTTTTTTTTAAATGTAACTTTTTTAAAAGCCTGTATTTTTCTTTTTTCCATAGGATGGATCTTACATTTTCAACATGTTCTCTCTCTTAGAGCACTCTTATATATATATATATATATATATATATATATATATATATATATATATATATATATAGTGTATGTCAATAACCTTTTAAAGTGATGTTATTAAACCTGAGCTGGTTCTTTAAGTTCATCACTGATGATTTTCCACTTTGGTGGTGGGTTTAAATCCACCTCAATGCTTCACAGCAGCAAAATATCCAATTGAATTTATAGGGAAGCTCACACTATTTGGTGAATACTAATGTATTAAGTCTTAATATTATTTTGCTACTTTTGTTCTCTAAAATTAACATATTCTAGGCCGGTGCTATATTAAGAATATGCATGTGTGAAAATCAACAGGTCTCCATGTTCTCATTTTCCATCCTGTTTTGGCATTTTGTGTTTTAAATTAGTAAGAATATTTTGACGCCTTTTTCTCAGCAGATAAACCTGTGAATAAAGCTGGCTCCCATTAGCTGTATGCATTTTTTTCTGTCCAGTCATTACTGTCATTTCTGACTAACAACTAATCGCATGACTCCATCTGTGCAAAATGAATTTTTGAAGAATGTTGCGTTCACATTATGATTTATCCTGAGGTGTTCTCCATTTCTCCATTAATTATTACTGGTGCAAATCTTAGCTGTAATGAGGCAAGGATGCAGATTCAATTTCAGAGGCAGCAGGGACATTTTAATCAGCCCTCAAACTTAGATATTATTTGATTTCCTTGCAAAGATTCTTTCGGTACAGCATTTGCCTTGCAGAAACTTTAGTTCTAAAACACTTCCTCATAAAGGTTGCAGTATTTGGCAGGCACATTGTGTGCTGTTTACTTACAACTTCAGAGCCAGCTACACTATTGTTTTCTGTCTAATGTCCTAGTAAAGAACTCAAATTAAATGGGTTACACATCAACACATTGACAGGAGCATTCAGCAAAATGGTTTAATTCTTCATGTTATTTTGCATAGAATATTAGCTGTCACTGATAATTTATTTTAATCTGGTGACAAGTTTGAGACCTTTAAACAAAAGTAAATACTTTTAGTGCTTTACTTGATTGTGTAGCTTATTTAAAGCACTAATTGTCACTAAGTTTAAGCTTCCTTTCTCCACTTGTTTCACTGATGGATAATAAACCATAAGTGAAATGAAAAAGTGAATTCTAGGTAGTCAGTTCTGAGGCCTGTCTGAGTGGTTTACAATCTGTTTGCTTATATGAGGCGGCTATAGGAATTGCGTCTCTTTACTGATAAGACCTCTGTGGTTACATGACAGCTGGCAATTTACGTTCTCTGCATTTACCAGAATAACAGAGCTTCTTGTCTGCCGTGCATTGAGTGTGAAGTAATTACAGCGGAACGGGAAGGATGTGTATTTAGAACATGTGCTTGCAAGAATATTAACAATGCGCACTAAGTGGCAAAAACACCTGCAGCAGATGTTTTCTTTTGCCTGAGAGGCAGAAAGAGGGGCACGTGGAAACGGATACAACAGCATTAGCTGGAGTTTTAATATTTCCTTTAAGTAAGAAAAGTTGAGGGAATAATTATTACTGCAAGTGTTCTACAGTTATCCATAGGCTCCACTTTGTAATAAAAAAGCACTTAAACTCAGTTTACATACTTATGGAGGCTTGCTCAGTATAGCTTCCTAATAATGTGTACCAGTCATTTAGATCCAGACAGCAGTGGGTATTCACTAGAAAATCTTTTAAATCCATCAACATTTAATCATGATCTACGGATAAATGAAATATCCTGGCAACACAAACCTCATAATAGTTGTATTATAAATATTACCTATTACCTACCTACCTGACCAATATATGTGTATTTAAGATTGGACAAATTATATTTAAAAGCTAATGTGGTTTAAACCTGCTTTGAACCAGGATCTCGGTGGAATTGCCTTTAAAGCAGTTCTGAGAATGTAAAATAGAATAAAAATGTATTATACGTACATGGTTATTACTTAGTTTAGATTAGTCTTTTAAAAGTTATGTATTTTTTGCCCAGCCTAAAAGTACACATTGATAACGTTCCATTTAGGTTCCTTTTGCTAACTGCTAGTCTGTTCAAGGTATTTATGTCATTTTTAGCTAATATAGTGACTGGAGGGCAGTTCTGAGTAGAGCTGTGGAGGAATAAGCCTTAGCAATGTCCATTATAAAAACAAATGTTGATGCATAAACGTAATGTGCCAAAAATCTGGTTAAAAAAGTATTAGCATAGCTGCGTCTTTAGATATTTCTTGTCATGTAGCTTTTTCAACTTGGAATATCTGCTTTTTTTTATTAAGATTTAGGCTATTTGCAAAAAGCACTCCAACTTTCTGTGATTTACTGTCTGTTTTCCCCTTGTGCTACAGCCAGCTGTTAGCTGAATGGGTAATCAAGGCTCCCTAATGCCAGAAAGAACTTCTATTATGGAACATGGTTCTGAAACGTCTGTTAGATTTCCTTAACCTTGCCTGCAAAGACAATTTTTGTGGCATCTGTACATTCCCAAACACTCAAGAATCCACATTGCCTAGCTTTGACTATTCAAGAATGACCCGAAAGGGGTAAGCCAATCACATTGCAGGATTATGGTTTAAGGCTGTGAAGAAAGTATACTTGTTATGGTTTCTCATGGTGCTTGCTGCTTAAGCCATTTCAGGTTGCTACTGTTATTGGGTTGAACCAAACTTTGTAAGGCAGCAAATAGATAGCCATTTCCCAGCCAGCTTTGAAAGTTCTGCAGAATATCCCTCTTTTCTAAGGCCAGAGCGCTAAATGCATCAGATAATTCGATTTACGATTTTTCAAATTAAATCCCCTCCTAATTATTAAGAAAAGCAATAATTACAAACGGGGTCCCATGTCTTTGGCTAAGCGCAAAGCAACCCTGCTCCTCTCCTGGCATATGCGGTGCTTTGTGCAAATGATTCTGTACTCCGAATGTAGGACCCAGTATTCAGGCGAGACAGACAGTTGGAAGTTCAAAACGTTTATTAACAAAAACACAGACAGAACGGAACACGGAGCTGTGGATATGCGGACACACAGTGGCTGCGAGGGGAAGCTGGGCACAACCCACATCTGGCACTCTGGTTTAAGGAAAAACACAGGTAAGTGACCTCTAATCTAACGTAAGATGAGTATCCGTGTGAGTCGCTTACCTGATGTGACGATTCAGTCTATCTTCCCCAGGTGAGGCAGGATCCAGCCGATGGACTGCCTAATGAGATGCGGCGGAAGCTGCTGAGAGTGTCCCTGATGTAGCAGGCCCAGTGAACAGGCAGGAGTTCGAGACAGGTCAGGCAAACAACTCATAATAGGGCGGCTCTGAGATCCAGGAGTCCGCTACCTGGCCAGGGGTTCCGATCCAAACAGGAACACACAGATCCAGGGCTCCAGGAATCCACAGAGCGTTCAGGCAGGTTCCAATGCAGGTTCAGAGAGTTCTGCATCTGAGTAATTTTGTCCATACTTGGATACTGTTAGGATTATTCCTTGTTATGTATGATGTATTATATTCAGTTACAGCAGAAAATAAAATTAATTCTTGTCAGGGTTAGGTTGTGGTTTGGGGGACTCAAATGCAGAGGCAGAGAGGCTGAGGTGAATGCTTGTAGTTTTAATGATGAAAATGGTAACAAAGGCAGGATTAAAAAAATCTAACTAAAAATGTAACAGACCAGAACCATGGAGACATCAAGGGAAAAAACGTACGAGGAGCCAGGGAGAGACAAGGTGAGACGAGAACAGCGATGACAGGACCAGCAACAACAAGGAGTGAGAGCAGAGGGAGAGCATACAGTATATAGCTGACAGAGACAAAGGGAGGGCTAATGAGATGACAAGGAGCAGGTGTGAGAGGAGACAACGAGGGAGCCAAGGGGAAAGGAACACACACACACACGGGGGCTGCAGAGGACAACAGAAAAACATAAGAACTTACAAATCTAGAAATTACAACAAAAAAGGAATTAAACCAATAAAACTAGGAAACAGAGCAAAGTAAAAGCACAATATAACCAAAACCATGACAATTCTGTTTTTAAATATAGTTTTTTTCTATTATTTCTAAATGTGTTAATAATTCAGCAGCAAAATGACAGAAGTTACGCCAATGTGGAAATATCAGGTTATCAGATCAGATATTTAGATGTCAGTTTCTAAGATGTTTACTGTAAACCTAAACTGTGTTGTTTTTTATACTTAGTAGGTCTTTAATTATATGCTGTGGTCCAAACAACACAGTTTGACTTCATTGTCTCAAGCCTCATATTTAATAAGTCGTTATATTGCAGTAAAACTCTAAAAGAGGCTGAAGGACATCTGAAACTGATTTTGTCATACTAACTGTGGCAATTGTTTTTACTGCAGAGCAAAATCCTACACAAGTTTCTTTCAATAAATTTCATGAATTTTAACGAGTGTAAATCATGGGGCTTCATCAGCCTGTTTTGTTTGTGCAGGGTGTCTCCACTTCTGCTCTTGCTGTCAATGCCCTGACAGGACCCCTGCTGCAATGTTAGATGTCAACAAGAAAAGAGGTAAACATAATTCAGGAGTGTTTACTCAAGAACAACCAACAAGGTGTGGACTGAAAGAGAAGTAGGAAATATCCACCAGACGTTCTGTCATTAGAAATGACTTTGGGAAGTTCTCAAGGTATTCTTTTCAACTTCTTTATTAGATTTGTTCTGATCAAATTCTGGATTTTCATTTATAAAATTTTACCTTAGCTAGTAGTAGTAATACTGATAACATTCAAATGTGCAGCTTACCACCTTTTTTTTTTTATCTGATGCATATATGAAGATCACCTTTCTGTCTGACTTGGATTTAAATTATGTAAAAGTTGAAAAAAAGGAACAAAAAAAAAAAAACGGTATTCTTGCATGTTTTTTGTTTTTTGTTTTTTTTTTAGAACCATTTTTCTTCTTAGGGAATAAAAGCTAGCTTTATTTTCAAAGCACTACATTTGAGACTGGCACCATGTACAGTAAACCTTTTTTTCTTTTGACACAACCTCTTTTCACTTGTATTCCCATATCAATTGCAGTGAAAAAAGCCAGGATACTACTGGAAAATGCTAAAATCTAGAAAGACAGAACTGCTTTAACTCCTAACCCGATTTGTGACCTTTTGGACCTTAGCCTATCGACCACATATTTCCAAAACAGTGACGGCTTTTACAGACAGAAACATTGGTCTGCCATGGGAACCACAGTTTCACCCATTCTGGCGAATGTCTACAGGAAGGACATTGAGAACTGAGCATTCGGCACGTATAGGGGAATACAACCGACTCACTGGTTCAGATATGCAGATGACATTTGGATCAGAATCCAACCCCAGGAAATTCAGGCATTCATCAAGCACATCAACTCAGTAGACACAATAATCAAACTGACTACATGTTGCCCTTTTTGGACTGTGCTGTGAACACATTGGGGAAAATGGGAGGCTGAATACTAAGGTTTATTAGAACCTACCCATCCAGACTAATATCTGCATTTAGAACCACTGGTACATCCACTTTCTCTTATCAGAACTTTGAGGTACAGGGCTGACAACATACCCTTAATTTGCAGAGGAGAAACAAACAGGAAATCACCTTATGCAAGTGGTTATACAAACTGATCATTTGTTAAGTCATCTAAAAAATAAATAAAAAGGAAGAACAACACTGCATCAAATACAAAGGAGAAAAAAGAGAGATGTTAAAAATATTGTAATTTGAATTGTGTCAGGAGTTTCTGAGAAACAGAAGGATATACAATACCAGTGAATTCCAAACACAACATACTCAAACAAATCATCACGAACACAGACACCCAAACCAAATATGGCGTTGTCTATGTGCAGTGAGGACTGCTCTGACTTTATTTTGGAGAAAGCAAACAACAGTAAAAAAATATATATTTTTTTCTAGCTTTAAGCCCTGAAACTGGTCTGAAACTGGTTTGTCATGATAACGGCCCTGATAGCTGACCGATTTGTTTATCTCACTCACCTGCCTAACCCTCCCCGGTCACTAATTATCATTCACCTCATCCACCTGCTCCTGCTGCTTTATATTTCGCTCAGCCCAGCTATCAGGGCCAGATCATTGTATTATGTTTGCCTGAGTTTGAGTTTTTTTCCGTAGTTCATGTTTTCATTCTCTGAGGCCAGTCGTAAGAGACAATTGTTAGTCTTGTCTTGGTGTTTCCTAATCAGTGCTTCCTAATCAGGACACGCGAGCCAATTCCGCAGTTTTCCATGGTGTCGTTTCATGTTTCTGCCTCTCAACTACTGAGCCTGTCTGTTCATCATAATGGTCACAAAAATAGCTTGAATCTGACCAATGGAATAGTACATTAAAAATGTAAGAAAATGAACAACTAAAAGTCAGACAGCTTTTAACCATGCCTCCATAGAATGATAACATAATAATACAGGTAGGGAAAAAATTATGGTACACTAAACTTTATATTTTGTTGCACATCACATTAAATCAAACGATTTCTGTAACTGAGAGTTTTGCTCCTCTCAGCAGGTATTTAAGTCCCACTCCTAGTGAGCAAACTGCTCTAACTGTATTAGCTTTGAAGGCTGCTTTTCTAGTAAGGCATGATTCAGCTCCTTCCAAAGATGCTTAATGGATTTAGGTCAGGACTCATAGGCCACTTTAGAATAGTCCAATGATTTGCTCTTAGCAATTCAGAAAATAGATCAACCTATTCTACTGTTAGAGCCACTCCAAGCATTCCTTAGAGTTCCTTCCTGGTTTACATGGTACCATTGGCACATTTTAAATTCTGTAAACATGGTTCCTATCACTATTATGTAATGGAATGAAAATGAAAAATAAAAAAAGTACAATTATTGTTGGTCATCTTAAAGCTTGGTTGTTTTCATTATTCACAGTATTAAAACTTTTTGTAGCATTATGTTATAATAAGAACTAAAAAGTGTTATTCATGCCTTGGTTTCATTGAATCGATGTAACTTATTACTCGCCTGGACTACTGTTGCATCATTTCTAAAAATTAAATCAGATATTTAAAAAAATCTAATGAGATATTTCTTAGGTGACTAGTTTTTACTTTTACTTGGGTAAAAAATATGTTGTAGTAGTCCTACTCTTACTTGAGTAAATTTTTTGGGTACTCTACCCACCTCTAACTGACAGCGACCTATTCTTTCACAAATGTTTGTAGTAGCAGGCTGCATTTCTACATGCTTGATTTGATACACCTGCAGCCATGGAAATGATTAGAACACCCAATTCCTATAATTTTGATGACTGTCCAAATACGCAATATATTGTATGTCGTGCAAGGTGCTATATGAATACATTTTTACCTAGTGTACTTGCTTACTAAGATGAGTTGAGTAAATCTAAATTGACAGGGCATATGCCTAATGTTGTATAACATAAGATGAAGGAATATTGATTCTGGGTTATGTCATGGTTTTATCAAGAGCTCGGACCCACATGCAGAGAAACAAATATAGAGAGACCAAGGAAAAAGTTTAACAGGTTTATTGATAAGCTTGTGGAGATTCCAGTGTTGCTCTGAACACTGCTCAGCCGGAACTGAAAAGTGAGGGGAAGACACTGCGGTTAGTTCAGGTTCAGTGGGAAAATTGATTCTCGAACTTGAAGAGGAGAAATGGTTTGCGGACTCATGTTTCAAGAAAAGTGGTTGACTCTTTGACTCCAGTCGGTGTGGAGTGTTCCAGTGTTTGTCTCATTCGGTGGAGGGCGGAATGCAGTTGGTTGTAGGAGAACGGAGAAACTGACTGCCACTCAGATTTCCTGCGGTACTTGAACGGACTGTGGTGCAGATGAATCCCTTGCTCAGTGTGAAACTCAAAAGATCCCTTGCAGGAAAGTGGATCCAAACCTCCAGTTTGAATCCCCAGCTTAGTTGATCCTTCCAGGGAGAGAAGGTCCGAAACATCCAGTTTGCAGGATGACTTCCCAAAACAGGTAAACACTCTGGCGTCGAGGTAGTGGCAGTCAGCAGCTTAAGAGCACTCCGTTAATGAGGTAACCCTTTGCAGGTGTGTGAGGAGGTGAATCAGGACCAGGCGCCACCTGATGGAGAAAGGAAGACAAACACACAAAACACAAACCACACAGACAGAAGTCCTAACAGGTTGTGGCTGAGAAATTTTCATAGGATATACAGTATATAACAAATAAAGCAGTGTTGTGAATATTTTGCATCAGTATGTCTAAATACTTAGGATTTGGAAGTATTTTAAATTAACCAATTAATTTGTTAGGTATCATTTTCTCACCAATTGAAAATGGTGAGAAAAAGGCATGGTGTTAATACATTCTGTTGGGGTTCCCTTTTTTCCAGAAAAACCCCCCAGATACCTTAAAAGCATATTCCTTTTATCCAGCCTTTTACATCCAGCACAACACAACTTTATTACTTAATGTACACCTTGTCTCCACACAGCAAATGAAAACTGTCCATCTTTTGGACACTGGAAGATATATTTTATTATTTGACACTTCTGTTACTAATCATTAAAATAATAAATGGATAGTTTATTATCGTGCATGAATGAAGGACAATATATTAGCAGACTGTAACAGAAAGGACTGCAAGATGACATATCGCTTCATAAAACCTGAGCTGGGAGAAAAGGGGAGTACAATAAGGCTTTACTTCTCCTCGCTCTACCTAATCTCCTGAGATCTATCCCAACATAAAGTAAAAGGAAGAATGATTTCAAACAGTGTGCCTCTAACAAAGTTTCCTACATGCTGCAGGCTCACTGATAGACAATAATTTCTTTTACTCTTTTCTTATTACTGCTGCTGATGTAACATGGCTTGGCAAATCTAGTAAGCTAGTGAGCCATAATACTACACAGGATCATATATTTTGGTTTATAAATGTTTCCCTTCCATTGGAAGCTTATTACATTTGCTGCTGGTCTTTTTAAAACAAAAGCATAATACTTTTTGCTGCACATGTTGGATTCATCTGTGAGTTTGTCTCTGCCTTTTTGTTTCACATTGTACTGCATAGGTAGATCAGCAGCTCCTATAATCTTTATGTCCAACAAAGCTCCATTACTCATGAATACAGTTCCCGTGAGTGTAGTTCACTCCCTGCTCTCCTCTTTCACGCTATGCAGCTTTAAAGATATGTTTGTTCTCTGCAGCTCTCAAATTAAAACCAGACATGCTGCTGTCTGTCACTGCTTGTATAATGAAATCTGTCATGTGAGTGCAAATAAAGAGTTTTATCTCGGATGGATGGATGGATGGATGGATGGATGGATGGATGGATGGATGGATGGATGGATGGATGGATGGATGGATGGATGGATGGATGGATGGATGGATGGATGGATGGATGGATGGATGGATGGAGACAAATTTCTGTGTGAAGATGGCGTCTCTTGCATTAGCCTTTGTGGAAGATGTCTTGATTTAATGGCTTGGATGACTTCTGTTTAGCGGTGGATTCCACCACTTGGTGGTTTTGATAATTTCTTGGTTACCATTGTTTTGGTACCCTTAACTTCATATTTTGTTGTACATCACATTAATGAAACGATTCCTGTAACTGAGATTTCTGCTCCTCTCAGCAGGTATTTAAGTCCCACTAATGAGCAAACTGCTCTAACTGTATCAGCTTTGAAGGCAAATTTCTTGGTTACCATTGTGCCCAAAACTTAGTTTAAAAATCTAAAGTAATTAAGCATCTGTTGGTTTTACAAAAAAGTGGATACATGCAAAGGATCAATAAGATGAACCAAAGAAACTTTTTCTGCAAGGTAAATGTTAGGTTTAAACACCAAACACCTTATTCAGCAACCTGCACAAAGAATGACACAGAGAATTTAGTATATTTTACTTGCAAGGAGAGGGGATCAGAAACTGCATTCAGTTACAACTTCAAACCCACTCTGAAGCAGTATCTGCTCTCCAAGCCCTTTATTGAAGAAACGCCCTGATTACAATGTGGTTTCAACCGCTAAAGGGGGAGGGAACAGAACCCAGTTGAAACCAGAATTTTCGTACAACATCATACAACATCATACAACATCATAGGATAAGGAGAACCCCTCTCCTTATCTAGTTGCACAGTTCTCCATTCTCCTCCACACCCTTAACGACATCTGTTAACAGCAGTCGCAGTCAGCATCCCTCCTGCACAGACTTAAAAAACATTAATGACACAGCAAACAAAACTAAATGTTTTAACACTCTTTGTAATATGAGTAAGATAGAGATAACAAAATGTGTAAGTATAATATGATTAAAGTAATATGATTAAAGTAGAATAACTTATGTTCAATTAATTAACCCAACATTTCCCTCCTGTTTATTCACTTTAAGCTATTTATTTTTATCATTCAATAGTTACTTCTTTTCAGATTTTCAACTAAGAAATCATTCTTTTTTCTTTTTTTAGCTGTAAAGGGTACACTCAGAGGTACTTTAAACTGGTGGGTTATTGTCGTTGGGATTAGGATAAAAGTCAGGAAAGTGTAAAGAGAATTCATCCTCTTCGCTGTCTTCATCATCCGATAGGTGTTCCTCAGTGGACATAAGGGCATACATTTCTGTTTTAATGGGTTGTATTGCAGTGGTAATTAGTCTATTTAGCAGCAATCTAATACATGGAATACAACAACATCCACATAAGGTCAGGATGGCGGCAAATATAGCTACAGACATCAAAATAGAAAGTACCAGTTGTTTGTATTTACCAAAAATGTCTCCAGATCCATCCCACATTTTTGTGTCAACTCCAGAATGGTCTTTCATTTTGCTGTTAAGAGAGCGAAGGCCTTCAAGGGCCTTTGTGAGGCTGCCATCTGCAGCAGTGTTGTTGGGAATAAAGGTGCAACACTGATCTCCAAAAATAGAGCACACACCACCTTTTTCAGCTAACAACATGTCAACAGCAATACGGTTCTGGAAAGCCATCAGAGAGGTAGCTGACAATTGTTCATGGACGGCGGAGAAGCCTTGTTCTGTTTTATTTCCCAGCCTCTGGACGTTATAATGGATGTAGTTGATCCTGTCTACATTTTTATTTATAGTACACCACCAGCATAAGAAAGATTCAAATCCTGCAGAAACTTGATTCACTAGTTTATACTCATCTGGAACACCTCTGGGTACTCCAATACTGTCAATATAAGTAGGGTCATCTGGACTCCACGCATTTTCAGATGCCCTCCTTCTTCTAGTATGCCATGTGTGAGGTAAAATACTGTTTACAGTCGTTAACAATTCATCCATTGTGAGTGAAGTAATAGAAACAGGTAAAATCAAGGTGACTGCAGCACACAATCCAGTGGTGTTGCATGGAAGTCTGTCAAACAATCTGTCATCTCCACACCACCACCAGATGTCACTGCGGGATTGAGGTTTAAAAAAGGTGGATACCAGTAAAATGCTTGCACATTGTTTTTCATTTAGTGTACCCAATTTTGGGCCCACTCCGGTCCTGTTTACACAGGTGAAATTTGCCACAGCCACTTTCTTCAAAAAGATTGGTTTTTTCTTCTCATCTGTGGTCAGGGGATAGATCTTATCCCAATAGGTGCAATTATCAGTTGGAACTGTATAATTCATTATATTTAGAAGACATTGAGGAGTTATGGTGGCAGGAACCACACGTAACAGCGGTCTGGCTCCCATACACACAAGACAATCATTAGACACTGTTTTAGCTGCTTGTTCTGCCATTAAAAGCCAGTTGTTTGTTTGCCCAGAGATTCCAGTGGTGACTTGAAACAATTCATCTGTTTTAAGCGGGTCATTAATATTTTGAATTTTTATCTGTTCACCTTGGGCAGAAGTAAGAATCCCTTGTATCTCATCTCCTTCTTGTGTAACATTTGCAGAGCACAGATACAATGTCCAACATGGATCGGTTTCACTAGACCGTGCACATAGAAATGAGGAAGAACAGCCTTCCTTCTCAAGGGGTTCTGCTGTGGAGTTTATTGTCATAGTGAAAACTTTGGAGGCATGGTTAACAGTGAACCCTGATATTCTACTCATCCATTTCTTAGCTAAAGATGTCCATCCATATGATCCTTTTTTCCACTGTCCAGTGGTTCTGAAAACGTCTCCCCAACTCTTTTGAGTTCTTTGAACTACACGGGGATATAGGTAGAAATCATAACCTCGCCAATCTCCCGGGTCAATTTTAAATCTTTGCGAGAATGTTTGAAAAGGAATAGTCACTACACTGATTACTCTAGTAGAGTTATAGCAGAGATAGACGTCCCTTTTACAAATAGCTGGCTCATGGGGGCAACAAGAATCCTTGCCCTGAGTGAGAGCTAAAAACAAAACTAATATGAAAAGTTGCAACATCATCTAGGTTCAAACTTCAAAAAGTTTCCTATGGGTAATCTTTTACACAGTGGTCTACTTCCTATGACCTCTCGGCAGAGTTGTGTACAATCATCACCAGTTTGAGACGGTTGTATACTAAAAATACAACCCCCTTTGTACGATGGACTTCCTCTGAAGGTCGGTGAAGGAGACCAAATGCGTATTCTATAACAGGTACCACAGTAGAATTACTAGAGTGCTAAGCAGTATGGTAAGGTTCCACAGAATAATTAAGAAAGTGATTTTACTTATTACTCATCTGATCTAACTATCACTTTCTTGCAATCCATTTAGAAAACAAATCTATTATAACCAAACAGAATTGAAAGGATAAATAGGTTTAGGGAAAGCACCTTTTTTAGGTCTTAAATTTCCTTGAAGATTATGTTTAGCACATATTAGACATGCTTTACAAAAGTTTTTTGCATAAAATATAAATCCATATGCTGTATAATGATGCTCAATGCTCAATCAATCCTACAATCCCCCCGTTTGAGACATGAGTGAAATCATGACTCAATATAGTAGCTCATTCAAAGAAATTTTTTATTTGGAAGGATTGGTTTATGTTCTGGTCACATATAGGGGCCATCATGGATTTTATGATAGTTTGGCTGAATAACATGTTTGTTTCGTTGAATGTCATCCCCACTTCACATGTATTTAATAAGAAATGTTATGTTTAATGCAATGTTACGATGAAATTAGGACAGCAACTAACAATTATTTCGTAAATCGATCAGTCTATCGTTAATTCTTTCGATTAATTGGTTAGCCAAAAGTTCTGTAAAGAAGATTACTAATGACATTAAACCAGGTGAAACCAAAACATTTCCTCCTGAAGAGCTCCGGACGGAAGTTATTGACAGACAAAAACATTTTATATCGTATTTGCAAAATGTTTATAAATTTATTTTACAGTTTTGGTATGATTACTGATCCAAGTGGGTTACTCTGTCGGAGAAAGCCAGATTTTACATGTATATTATGTGTTAGAGTCTCTATACTCCATTTAATGATGAATCACTAAATTTGTTTACGAATATGTAAATAAACAATGAATATGATTCATGTTTTCAGCCACAGATAAAATACATGAGATGGGCAACACAGAGTAACTACAGCCCAGATGTTCAACTTTCATAGTGAAGTTATTATTTTTAATGAAGCATAGTAGGTAAAAATATAAGAGTGGGGTTTAACTCTGCACGATTCTATATATTCAGAAGAAAGTACTGTATTTACCGTCTGTCTCAGTTGTTCAAATAAAATCATTTACAAAGTGGAAAACAGTCCTAATTCCACATTCATCAGAGCCGGTGATACTCCAACATTGATAAACAGCATCTAGTTAGTGTAGTGCTTAAAAATGTTTATTAATGTAGCAAAATGCTCCTTTTTTCTTTAAACAATGAATTCCTCTCATCAGTACTGATGCTCATATCAAGCATAAAAAAAGAAAGGCATGCATAATGCATAGTACCAATGACACCAGACCAATAGTGTCCCTACCAGGGATGGGATGCCCAGCCTCTGTCTAAGCAAAGCATAGAGCATCCCTGCCTAAGAGGTTAACTGGACATTCAGGTAAAGTCAGTACAGACAGCCGGCAGGAGAGTCCTTCAGGGTCTCTCAACCACACAAGCTGGATCTCCTGCACAGCCTTTAAATGACCTTGAGCTAATCGGACTATGACAGTCTCAGGTCCTTGGCCAGCACCTGGAATTTGTTGTTTAACAGTTGTTCTGCATGCACCACTGTCACACAGGAAAACTGTTGGGGTGCTATTCACATGTATAGTTAATACAACTAATCCTTATTTATGCATATTAATTATGTTTTTGATAAAAATGCTTTGGCTAAAATGCCATCAGAAGGCTGATAAATAGAGAGGAAAAAAGGACAAGAACAGAGGGACAAAACCTAGAACAAATAATGAATGTCTATTCTATTAACATTTCTCTATCTGTAGAATAGGACTGTTTTATAGGTTTTCTTGTCAGGGGGGGCCCCCTGCCCATCCATGCCCAGGGCCCCAAATTTCCTAAATCCGCCCCTGCCTATAGACCATCATGACAGGAAAAAATGGATTTTCAGCTGGCCCCTGACCCGCCAAAGGATTTGGCAGCTCAATTAAAGGAAACACTCAATTTCAGGTTTGGGTTCAGGGGCTGGCTGTGGGGAGATTAAGCCTCCCCCCATATCTTTTGACCAAGCCCCCACAGGTCCCCCAGAATGGGTAACCCTTGTGGAGGTGCTGGGCATAGGAGAATAAGCCAGTAGATTCTCAACTTTAGGAGCTGGCAAGACTGGGGCTGAAGCAGAAGCAGCAGCAGCACCAAGTTCATTTGGGTCTTGCTGTAAAGCTGCTTGTGCAGCTGCTTGTGCTTGCTGTAATAATGCTGAATATGGACCTACAGGTAAATCATCTTTACGATGGGTATGTGCAAGGGTATGGGTTCTTTTATTGTGGTTCTGCAGGCTCCTGTATCACACAAAATTTAACAGGAGTGCCCTGGACCATCAGAACTATTTCTGGTCTATAACATTTCTTTAAAAAAAAAAATCTTCTAGGTTTAAGACATCCATATTTTCACCCTCTATCTCTCTAATAGAAAATGGTTGATCATCTAGTCATGCTGAGCTTCCTGCTTTTGTGGTTTACTTTGACAGTGTCTAGCTATGTGGCCTTTTTTTCCACATGACCAACACGCTCTGGAATTATCAGTTGAGCGTGATCCAAAATCTCTTCCCTTTCCACGGCCTCGGCCCCTACCTCTGGACTGCTGATAAAACACAGTGTCCTCTTCCTCCTGATAAAACACAGTGGATTCTTTATTGTGATTCTTTTTACTTTTTATGACTTTCTCTGCATGCAGGGCGTGGTTTACATACTTTTGGAGTGTTGCACCACTCATCTCTATGTGGTGACGATTTACCCATTCTTGAATTACACATTCTTCCACATCCTTCTTTGGAGAGGGAATTCCTTCTACTGCTTTTCTTTGTCTCTCCTCCCTCTCTCTGTTAGCTCTGCACTCTCCCTCTTCTCTCTGTCCTGCCAACTTCATCCAGACCATGGTTTGCATGTAACCTTCTTTTGCCATCAAAGTGTCTTTATTTTTGCTTTTTGTTTTTATTTTTTGTTGCAATTCTTTAATGTTTGCGGTGCTCAATTTACCATTAAAACCGTAGTTTTTTATCCAGTGACACAATGGCTCTACCGCCAATGGGTCATCATTTTCGACTGCTTTCTAGTCTTTACACTGGAGTTCCTCCAATAACTTCTGTTTTTCTTTACTTTGCCCCTTTCCCATTTTGAACTAAATTTGGGCCCAGTGGGTTTTCAACACCTGTCGTGTTCTAAACACTGGGGCTTCAGACAAGATGGTGATCAACGACTTTTTGTGGTAAAACTCACTTCAACCCTTACAGGTGGAGTTTTCTTGTCTACAAACATCCACAAAAGCTCACCATTTAACCCTTGTCTTTTTGGTATGAAATACAGATATCTAGTGATATCTATATTTCCTTACACACGCACACACACACACACACACACTCACTGCACAGTTAACTTTTACTTTATTTCTGTTTACTTATTTTAAACACAGAGGACGCCGCTATCCTATGCAGAATTTAACTAGTTTACAACTCGGGGAGCCTGCCCTTACAAACTAGGGGAGCCTGCCCTCCCGCGGACTTTAACTGTTTTAAAATTTCTATTTTACCTGATAGAGTCTAGAATTGTCAGGGTTTTAGTACAAAAGGGGGACCTCGTTACCCCATGCGGAATTTAACTATTTAAGATAGAGGACACCGCCGTCCTTCACGAGGTTTAAACTGTTTGCAAAGGGGAATCTCGTGACCCCACGCTGAGAGGACTTCAAAAGGGGAATCTCGTGACCCCACGCCCTTCACTTCGATCTTTTTTTCTTTTTTTTTATATTATTATATTTTTATAAATTTTTTATATTTTATATATTTTTCTTCCAATAATTCACTCACTCCTTATTAAAAGAAAAACTACTCACAATTCTCTGCGTCCTCGAAATGCTTCAACCGTCGGACCCCAGCTTGTAAGGGAGAGACCAGTCCCGTAAAGGGTCTCTTTGCTGCGGCCGCAGGCTTATCTGGATCTCACTCACCTGCTGGGGGTCGTCGGGTATCTTGCAATCCGGCTCGAAGGACCAATTAATGTTAGGTTTAAACACCAAACACCTTATTCAGCAACCTGCACAAAGAATGACACAGAGAATTTAGTATATTTTACTTGCAAGGAGAGGGGATCAGAAACTGCATTCAGTTACAACTTCAAACCCACTCTGAAGCAGTATCTGCTCTCCAAGCCCTTTATTGAAGAAACGCCCTGATTACAATGTGGTTTCAACCGCTAAAGGGGGAGGGAACAGAACCCAGTTGAAACCAGAATTTTCGTACAACATCATACAACATCATACAACATCATAGGATAAGGAGAACCCCTCTCCTTATCTAGTTGCACAGTTCTCCATTCTCCTCCACACCCTTAACGACATCTGTTAACAGCAGTCGCAGTCAGCATCCCTCCTGCACAGACTTAAAAAACATTAATGACACAGCAAACAAAACTAAATGTTTTAACACTCTTTGTAATATGAGTAAGATAGAGATAACAAAATGTGTAAGTATAATATGATTAAAGTAATATGATTAAAGTAGAATAACTTATGTTCAATTAATTAACCCAACAGTAAAAGTGCTAACCAGTGTTCCACTGAGAAGTCCCAGGCACAACCATTGGCCCCATTTACACTAGCTTTCTGAAACCGTTTCGTGCCGAGTTCGGACCGAGCTTGGATCAGTTAACCGTGCCGAGCTTGGTTCTTACAACAATTTACACATCACACCAGCATGGAGGCGATGAGGAAGTGGGGGCGAGTTTGTCCGACAACGGAGGGACATGACGGCAAAAAAGAGCGGAGATCCAGGTGGAAAAAGGGTCCCAGCGTTCTCGCGCACCTCGCTGTTCTAGCTTGTCCAACTTTAAGAGTTGTTTACCGCAATTTCAGTCATAAAAACAAAACAAGCGGGCCTTCTGTCTGCGGCAATGTCTGCGGTCAGCTATAATTTGCGAGAGATGCTGAAGAGTGTCTGCGGAGGGGGCGGGGACGTCGATACTCTGGTGCCGAGGTATTGCATTGCACTCATTGCACTAATTTTGTACAGAATTTTTTGATGCAAGGCCTTTCAGAATCTAAAACACAGGGGTATTATTATTTTTCAGTGAATGAGGTTTTAATAGGATTAGGTGGAGTACAACTTTTCTACTTCTGTTATTTGCTGTTGTTTCTCAAATAAAATGCATAACGATATTACAGCTCTCATTGATTTATTTCAAATTTGAAACATTGTCTAGCCTGCAAGGTAAAAAAAACCCCGAATCATATCATGGTGTATTCTTGAGTATTGAAAATAATCGAATCGTTGGGTCAGGAAATCGATACTGAATCGAATCGCCATGATGGGTGTGATTTACACCCCTATTAATAAGCTGAAAAGAAGTTCTTGATGCGAACAGGTGAAGAGATCTGTGATGTAAAATCCAGACACTCTGGAAAACCCATGAAATGAGTCAGCTGACTGTAAACAGGAGATGACATGGTCTGCTCATGGGCTCTTTGTTATCAGAGAACCGAGCCACAGATGAATGGCGCCGAGCCATACTAAAGAACTAGAGCTAGATTTAGTGTGGTTTGGTTGTCTCTGGCATGGTCCATTTCAGTTGTGGTCTGGTTTCACTTAACAGTTATCTCGGTTACCATGGTTTCAAAAGGGTAGTGTTAATGGGGCTATAGAAACCGGAAAAAAAAGTACCCTATACCAACCAAAGAATATAAGGAAACAAAACTAACTCAAAATCCAAATTTTGGTTCCTCATAGCTGTAAACAAGCTCAAACAGAATTACTGTAGAACCAAAATTAATGGAAATGGGTGTCATACAAATTTACACGATACTTTAGGTACATAAGCACACTATATGGTTAGTTTAAGGCTTCAGAAATGAAAGTAAGAAGGAAAGAAATGTCAATGTTTTAATACCTATAGCATTTGCTGAATAATTTGACTGTATTGCACCCACATGCTTTAACTGGTTAATAGGGTATTACTTTATCTCAGTAGAAATTCTAGGCATTAATGGATAGGTTTAAAGAGTATAAAAAAAATATTAAACTGATATATTTCTTTGTAAAGGGGACGGTATCAATCTGTAATCCAGATTTGCCAACACTCTGCCTTTGCTAAATGTATGGTGTTTTTTTCTTTTAATAAAAAAATACACATTGTTGTGAATTTAAAAACACTAATATTTTTATGTTGCCTGATAATTACACTTCAAATCTTGTCCCAATGGAAATTGTTGCAGCGTCATGTTTTATTTTGATCAGAAGACAGGCAGTGAAGTGTTGTAATGGACAGTTAAACTCTAAAGCTTCTTTAGCAGACCAGATGTCTGTTTCTCTGCTTGCTGGTTAATGGGCAATTCCGCATCCAACATCAGGGGTAATTCCTTCATCATCAAGATCAGATTAAAATGGTTTTGCCAGAAGATTAGGAAGTTCAGGTGGAAACAAATCCATTGGTCCTTACAGAGAAATTTTCTGACTTCACATATATTATGATTCCAGAGCAAAACCAGCCTGTTTTTGATATCCCAAAATTATCCTTAAATCTTTAAATACGCTAAATTAGGCTGAGATTAGTTAGTCTAAAAGTGGCTAACTGTAAAGTTCTTCAGTTTTTAAGAATGTGCAGTATAGCAGTGTGGTATTATTCCTCCTTCTCTCTCTTTATCTCCGTCTCTCTCTCTTCTATTGATTAACTCCTCTGGGTTTCCGTTTGATGCTTTTCAAGTCCCGTCCTCCTACCAGTGCCTGGGGCTATGCCGACGACTGCAGGGAGACCAACTCAATGGATCGAGGCTTTGAGAAAAAGCAAACTTTCTTGACTAAAGATCAAGACTCTTCTTCCTCTTCGAGTTGTTGATAGTGCTAAAAAAAAAAAATCCAAAGCACTTTATCTTTAGGGTAGTTGTCATTAACCTACTCAATGTAGACGTCACAACTTAAAAAAATAAATTATCCAGAAGGTGGTAGGCTGTTTTTAAGTTGTTGGACTTTGGTTAAGGATTAATGAAATGCGATTAGTTATTTCTGAGTCAACTGCACAATGGACCAATTCTGCATTAACGCTATACTTTGCACACTGCCTTTGCTTGGATATGAAATCGTCCTCCGCTCTGTGGTTCATCCTCACTCCTAACTAATATTTATTTCACAATTTTAGTTTCAATGGAGCTTTGAGGTATTTTTTTTTCATTAAAGCTTTGACCATAAAGATGAATCTTGAGGATTTAATTACATAAACCAATACAAATTGTGATGTTGAATTAAAGCTATGAAAACTTTGCCTTTGAATGAAATCATTTGTCACCAGAAGACAAATTATTTGTAAAGCGAGTCTATATGTAAACTGTAAATTACTTTAAACGATCATCTTAAAAAAAGACAAACTACATCTCCACTTGAACCAACAACATATTTCAGACTTAACCAACCCTTCCAGCCATATTAATTACTTACTGTATGTCCCTGGGTCTCATACTCCCTTATTCCCCTCCTGATGTTGTTTTGGAATATGCATTAGGCACAAAGAAAAAAAAAATCTCTGTGTTGTAGAAATTGTACCCCAAACAGCAATATTTGACCTGTCAGAAATAAGAAACTGAACAATACATTTTTAAACAGCTTCTTGCTGCAGTTCTTTTGATTGAGGGCAAAGGTTTAATGAGTTTAGCTCCTTGTCTTGGAGTGAAAGAGGAGAGAAAGTCGTCCTGTGAATTAAAAAGCATCTCTTCTTTCTCTGGACTTTTTGTCAGAGCTGAAATGTCTGCAGTAAGCATTAGGAAGATTACCCTGGTTCAACTTCTTGTGATAGCTGGCATAAAGGCTGATTGTCAGTGGGTTGATAATCAGATTGGTGATTGATACATTTATTTAATGTAACCCTTAAACAGGCAAGAGAGTTACGTGTTTTTAGATGGACCCTTTAGGCTGATTTATAGTATAGGAGGGCCTCCTATTATTAGAGAGAACATTCATAATTACTGCACCAGTGCAACAGCACAGAGCTGGTAGTTCTGCTTGTGGTTCTGCTGAGGTTTAGCAGAAGCCCAGGTGGCTTTGATAACGTCATCTGTATTGTTGGCTTTGGTGTTTCTTGTCCTCCTCTTGATAATACTCCATAACATCTCTGAAGCTCATGCTAAGCCAGTTCGCTGACATGTCAAGCCCAGTAGAACCATGGTTAATAAATCAGCTTTAGCAGTATGCGCCGGGACAAAGTCTCTCTGAAAAATCAACATCTCAAAAAGCTTGCCACCATATGGAAGCATGAAGGGCTTTACTTTTTCCTGGGGAATGGTTCAGTTGACTGTGGATTTCAGGAAAACCCAGTGGACCAACACCAAAAGATAACAAGGCACCCCAGATTATCACCGACTGTTGAAACTTTACCCTGAACTTCAAGCACCATGGCTTCTGGCTTTCACCACTATTTATCTATCCTCTAAGAGCTTGATTTCCTGATAAAATAAAGGACTCAATAGCACTAAGAAACAGCCATTTTTTTTCTCCTTAGCCCTGGTAAAGGATGAGACACCTGAAACCTATGAGTGGAATCCATCTGTGCCCTCTTGTCCTTGATGTCCACTTCTTTTGAAGGTTGGATGGATTTTTCTTGCCAATCTTCTCAACGACTTTCCCCTTTGCTAGCGCACATTTAATTAATTGAACTTTTAGTCTTTCACATTTAATTTTTCTGAGACAATTAATCTTGACTATGGCAAAAAAAAAGAAAGAAATTTTGCACTGTATGTGTTAGAGTTCAACAACCTGAAAGGAAATTATTAGAAATATTGAACTATATCAAAACATCTAAGTATTTGAGGTGTACTTATTGATACTTTTACTAAAAATTGCAAGAACCTTTATTAAGATTATTTCAAATTTTCTTGTCTCTTTTCTTTTTTAACCATTAAAAGACTTCCCCACCACTGTATAGAATATTAACAATCTTGGCTACTAAAATATAAATCAGCTATTGGCAATAAAGAGAGAGTCCAGCTTATTTTTTCTTGGGAGAGAGGTAGGTGAGCAGTGGATCTCTATCTACTGCACTGCATGTTATAGATTTCTCCTTGCTGCCACACACCTGACTTATATAAAAGAATAATTGACAGGGTTCTGCAGCACTTGAAGGCTGCTGAGGAGCTCAAATAATGACTTGATTCAGGTGTGCAGGTGTGAAACACAGACATCTAAGCAGGTTTGGGAACTACCGAATCAGAGTATGGTCAACCAAGTATTGCTTTGAAGCAATCCTTTATAATGTCATTGAACACACTGGGTTTGTCTTTCAACACATGGCAACACTGTGACCACTGTTGCAAGATATTGAAAAGACAACTATTCTTTTCTATTTAAATAGTCTAACATTCAGCTTGGATTTGTTATTGCTAAAGGAATTATCCTGAATCCTGCATAAATAGACTAAGGTTTTATAGCTGGAAAGTATGCTCTTTGCTTTTTAGTCTTCTTATAGCTTCCAGATTGCTAAAGTTACCCATCAGATTAAGCTCATGCAGATGAATCCTATTTATATCTAAATTGTTGCTGCGGATAAGCGTGGCCTTCACTGAGATGTGATTGGAAATGCAAACCGTTATGAATTCAATCTTCCATTCCAATAAAAGATTAATATGAATGCTTTGTCTGTGTCCTTTGATGACAGATGACCTGTGACATATTTCATAATCACACCTACCCATCAAAAAATGACAAATGCTTCCAAATGCAGGTGGTGATAAATTAGTTTTTTTGCATGCATTTGCCTTCAAACACGTGACCGTATTTGTGCACTCACCTGTCGCTTGGAAAATCTGCACTAATGGTGTGCCCCATACAGTGCTAGTTTTCCATTTCATTGGATACGACCAGAAGATAGGTAGGGAACATATTTAGATTAGATTCATTCAGGCCACATGGGGAAAACATTCATCAAATAAAGGGATGAGTGGGGTGTACTGAAAAACCCACAAACCTACCATCACATAGGAGGAACCGTTCAGACCAAGGGACAACGAAACAGGGATGTGTTTCCTGAGAGGAAACAAAAGTTTGAAGTGAATTTCCTGGGACGGCTATGTAAGGAAACCCCTATCTGTATAACTGGCTACAAACCAGCCTGTTTAGCATATGTGAGCCCACTACTAACACAAAGCAAACACAAAGAACAACAGTTTTGAATTTAAGGGCTGAAGTTATTGATTTATTATGGGTTTCACTACGTTGCAGAGTTTATGAGAGCCTCCACTCTGTCAGTTAACACGAAGTACTCTTTGCTCACTCCTAGGTTTGTTGTTTTCTTTTTGTCTTCTTTTTTCAACTTTTTATTTTTTTTTTATCTCTGTTGCATGGTTACCAACTCCCTAAATGGAGTGGCATAAATATGACAGCCCCTATTTCATCTTTTCACTCACCTCTCTGTGCAGATACTTTTAACCGCATTGTGTGGATGACGCCTGAGTTAAGGTATTATAACCATAAAAGAATCATTCATAAATATAAAGCTAAAAACTCCAATTGAAAGTGATTTACTATAGAGGACCTAGAGAGTCTCTGAAAAAGAAAATCAACCATTTCAAATGTTATATTTAAATCATGCAATTTGAAATCCCATGAGAAAAGTATTTTCTAATTACACATTTTAACTTGTATTGTTAAAGAGGAATGTATTTACTAATCCATTATTAAATATTTGAATTTGTAAATGTATTTGTCAGGGCTCAGAACAGGGACCCAGTATTCAAGACAGACAGGCAGTCGGATAATTCAAAAAGCATTTATTCAAAAATGGATCTGTAGTAACACCTGCTAGGGCGTCTAATGCTACATTCACACTGCAAGCGACAGAGGCAATCAAAAATCGCCTGCTGCTTCATTTTTTAAGCTTGTACACATCAAGTGCCGACATGCCTTAAGAGCATCCTTGATGCTCCTGAAGCACGTCCAAAAATTGTGTACAGATGTGTTAGATGTGTGCTGCTCCTGTGTTCAATGGCAGAGAGCGCCTTTGCTAGATATGCTGTGATCAGTGGGTAAAAAGTAGTGTTGCACCGATACCAGTATCGGACGGGGCCCCGATACTGCCCTAAAATGGTGGTATCGATATCGGCGAGTACCAACAAATAGGGCACTGATACCATTTTGAGAGCCATAAGTTTATTCAACTATTGTCACCCACTCCTGGTAGGCAATAAAATGTTCTACTGGATTCACTTTGTATTAGATTTTTTCCTGCTTCACAAAGGTAGGCAGCAGCTTGACAAAGCCATGATGGCCAATACTGCACAGCCAGGTATCGGGTATCGGGGCCAAACAATGGCATTGGCACAACACTAGTAAAAAGTAATTTTCATATTTTTTTAAGGGGGAACGTCCTCCTGAAGACTTAATTTCTGCAGTCATTCCGTAAAAGTAAAAAAAAAATCCACTGGACTTGGTTTCCAAGATTTGAAGACGTTTAGCCACCTCTCCAGGAAGCTTTCTCAATTCAAATGTCTGTGAGTTTGAGTCTTATATAGACAAGGCGTTGTATTGCTTGGAAACGGATTGACAATCCCCACCTTTAACGACCGACCTTCAGAATCATAGCCAGGTTTCAGATATTATAGGCTAACAATGGAACCAAACGACCCACTCATCGGTTTCTATTTGCATGTTTCCAAGCAATACAAGGCCTTGTCTATATAAGACTCAAACTCACTGCAGATCCAGACATTTGAATTGAGAAAGCTTCCTGGAGAGGTGGCGAAACGTCTTCAAATCTTGGAAACCAAGTCCAGTGGATTTTTTTGAACTTTTACGGAATGACTATGACCTGGATGACTGAGAATCTTCATCAGCATCTCTATAGTTAGTTCATCAAGATTACGATCCTGCATTCAAATATTATTTTGCCATCGGACCAGCATGAAACCCCATACACCGGCGGTGCACCGTCACTTTAAATCCCTTTCAACAGCAGTTTATGGCCTGGTCGCCTCTTGGGGCTTTTCCTGTTCGTGGCGGAGATGTTAGTGGTTTTCATGTACGTAATCCAAACTGCACACACCAGAATAATAAAAGCAAACATATTTGGCCGGCAGGTTTCAAAATTTTAAAGTTAATTTAGGCATTAATAAACTGTTTCAGTGGAGTGATCATAGCGATCTGCATCAGCAGTGCAGTGTCTGTCTCCCTGCCAGCTCCCAGATCAGCTTCTCTGATTGGTTGAGCAGCAAAAGTTCTATTTTTGCAACTGCAGCAGCTGCTGCTTGTGAAGTGCTTCACTCATGTCAGATGCTCAGAAGCTCATGAGGTGCTGCTTTGGCTGCTCAGATGCGTCAAGATGCGCTTCTCCTGCTGCTTTATTATCGCTGCAGGACCAGTTGATCTGCCTTGATGTGTATCAACTATTGACTTTTTATGCAGCTTCTTCAGTAGTGTATGGTCTCAACATAGCATGAGGCAGGAACCTCTGGAGAAAGGAAATACAGGTTAGTGACCATGTAAATCTGATGGAGGATGATTGTGAACGCATGAGTCACTAACCTGGTTTTATAGTTCAGTCCTTGCCAAGAGAACGAGGATGATTCCAGCCAGTCGGCTGACAACAAGTCGCAGTGGTTGCCGCACAGAGAGTCACAGACAGAATTCTCTAAGATTACAGAACTGGGAGGTGATCAGATCCAAGAAAATGAAGGAAGGCAGGATACTCCAGAGGGCGAAGTCGAAACCAGTGTCAGGGAGATGCTCAGCGGTCCGCGCCATAAGATCAGAGATCCGAAGAGGTACCGAAGGGAAATCCAGCTCGGTGTTAGGAAGCAGATCCAGGTTCAGCCAGAATCCAGCTGGAGTCCAAAGACAGGTCAGGCAAACAGATTAGAACAGGAACAGGTCAGGATCAGGCAATCAGAACACAATCAGGATTGTCAGAGAACTCTCAGCAAAGGCTTGAATAAAACGTAAAATTGGAAATATTTTACAAATTGTATTTTAAATTGTATGATTTAAATATCACATTTGAGATCACCGTTTTTCTTTTTCAGTGACAAATACTTTTAAACAGAGTTTGCACAAGGATAAATGGGCTCCTGCACGCTCTCGCAAGTGTTTAATAGGCGTTCCTTCTCAGGGGCGGGTACCGGGTTTCATGAGGGCTTTTCTAAATTCCACAAAAATCCTCCACTATACCTTTAACGACTAGACTGACTAAATAAACTGTTATATTTTTATACTGAATTTTTATTCTTAGAAATTTGTCAAAATCCCATTAAAAAGCATTACGCCCACGAAATAAATAGCAGATGATACATCCCCTTAATTTCTACTCATTCGGCCTTCCCCCACATCCATCAAAATATTTCTTCAACATTTAACTATTTTAATAAAGAAATCTGCCGCAACTTCACCAAATACCGAGGACACAAATCCTGCAGCACCTAGAAACCAACAGACTAACATCAGGTTTTTCACCAGTGAACTGACAATTCTTAAACCAGAGGTGCTCAACTCCAGTCTCTTGAGGGTAGGGCTGTTGTCATACTCAGCACACCTGGACAGGTCCCCATATGAGTTCTATTTTATGTTTAATCACATTTATGAGGTGTTTTAGAACAGGACATATCTTAAACCTGAAGGACACAAGCTCACAGTCTCTGGAGACTTGACATTTGCAATAGACAGGTTTGAGGAGCAGAATTTAAATCACCTGGGGGTTTTTGCTCAGACAACTGCCCATTTTCCAATCATTAGCACTTTTTCAAGCACTTAGCGAGCAAGTGACCTCTGGTGATCCTTAAAAAAGGTTGTTGAATAAACTTTAATCTAGAAACAAACTTTGAGACGGAAGCTCAATGCTCTGTCCCGTAAACAGATAAAATGAGCTTTATTAGACAAATTCTTTTCACTTGCCTCCAGTAGGTTTTAAAGCATCAGTTTTCCTATTTCTTACCATATAAGTGTTATTAACCCTTCCAAAAGTATATAACTTAGATGAGGTTGTGCACTTATTGGGAAACTGTTCTCAGATAAAGCACATGGTAGTGCCCCCTAGCTAATGGCATTAATGTGAGCGTCCTTATTCAAGGAAACCTATAAAGAAATATTTAAATATCAAAGTAGCTTACTTAAGATGAGCAAAGTTTAGTTTTTGAAGTTTTAATTTTTGTTCTCATTTTCCTAATGTGAGATTTTAAGCACCCCTATAAATAAAGTTATTAAAGAATTAAAAATTAAACATCCACCAACGTTGGATATCTCAAGGGAAGCTGCTTGTCTTCACTCGGGAGCTCTAAAACCACATCAGGAATTCAGGGTTTTATGTTAAGTCATAAAAAATGTTAACTGGGTTGTTACACCTCAAACAACTTTCATAATAGGCAGGATTTCTGGAGGTTTGAGATGCTAAGTTTATGAGACGTTAAAGGCCAGGTATAAAGGAACCCCATCCTGCTCTTCAAAAGAGTCATTATGAAATATTGAGAGGATGACAGTGGAGGGCATTTTGTAGGACATTAGCACTTTAGATGTTGCATCCATCACAGCTCTATCTGGTTTAAAGCAGACATGCTTAATAGTCTGATTATACTTAGAAGGATTATATGCCTGAATAGTTTAAATAAATATTTTAAAGAGGAAGTTAATCAGCTGGAGAGGATTTGACAACAACTGAAAAGCACCCTACAGTTATAATGTTTGCTTGAGATAAAATTACAGAATCTTGCATCACTAGACTCTGTGATACTTCCAAATCATGCTCTGGTTGACAGTGTTTGCTTATCTTTATCATGAGCATTTTACATTCATTTATTGTATCTTAACAGTGGGAAAGCTGTAATTTAGGAAATGATGGGAGTGGAATTTAGATAGAACAGCAATACAGAGAAAGATGACAGTCGCTTTGATTAAAACAAGTCTGTCTAACTTCACAGCACTTCAATCTTGTTGTCTATAAGATACCTAAAGCACATTATTGACATTTCTTATAAATCTAAATACAGAACAGGAGGAAAAACAGCATGGCTCTGTTTGCAAACACCAGATAAGCCTTTAACTTCTTTATCCAAGTATAGTTGAATCTAGACAACAGATTTGAAAATCGGTCCTAGATCTCAACTATTCATACAAACAATGGTTTATGATACAGATTTTGTAAGAGCATTTTTGTTAAAATCGACATATGAAAATATTTGTCTTCCTTACCAAATCTTGCTTCTCAAATATTCCATCATTGCCGGTTTCAGGCATTTGGTGATCAGAAAAAGGATATCAAATTGTACTTTCTAAAAAGTACCTTCTTATGTGGGTGAAATCCATCAAAACATATTTTTCTTTAGTCAGAAGCGATTTGACAACAAAGGTGAGGTAAGGAGGTGCTCTAGAGCAGCTGCAAGCAGCTAATGAGAAAAGCTTAGCACAATGATTGGGACCTATGTTTAGCCTTTATCGCTGGCCTTATATTGTCCTTGGTCAGTGTAAGACAGCCCCATGACTGAGACCTTAGGGACATTATACAGCTTATTTGCTTCATCCACCTCATAACAAAAAGGTGTTCCTGGAAGTAAATACAAGAGGGGCAATGTAACTACGAGAAACAAGCAAACAATAACTGAGGTGGAGTATATATGTCAAATAGAACAAAGACTGGGTTAACGAAGTGATTGGGAGCAGGTGTGGACGGAAGAATCTAGAAGGGAGCTAGGGGAAGGAGACTGACACAAGAGGGCAACAGAGGGTAAACAGGACATACATAAGAACTCAAATATAACTAGTAAACAGCACAAAATAGAAATGAAACATTCGAAAACTCAAAAAGAAAACTTAAACAGAATCAAAAAGTACAAAACCGTAACACTAAGCATGTCCCAGTTTTGTGTCACTAGTTCCAAAAAGTTTCTGTAAATTCAGGGAGAAAAAGGTGCAGTTAGCCCGTTCTTTGAGCCACTGCAAATAAGGTTCAGGCCTTGATTAAAGGTATTGTGGATGATTTTTGCTAATTTTTGAAAAGACCTGCTCTCTCAACTTTAAAACAAATGCACATGTACAACCCTGTACCCTCTACCGAGAGGGAGAGCCTATTAAAGTGACAAACGTACCCACAGCTGTTATTTAAGTATCCTATTTGAGAATCTAGGTTTATCTTTCAGCTACTGACAAGCCACCCTTCAATCATTTTATGTGTGTATGCTTTATACAGCAATAATGTACGTGGCTTGTTCTGCAATTCACCTTTAGATGGACAAGTGACAGGACTCTATACTCTTCCAATTGGGGCTCAAAATTACCCAATTAATTTTTTGGCCCCTTTTTGGCCCCCACTCAAGCACATTGGGAGGTATGGGTGAGAATCACCCGGTCATGGTGTCTATAACTCCTTTGATCTTATTATAGTATGGAGGGTAAAGAGTGACATAATACAATAGAAAAAAAACGTATGTGAAATGATATATCATATTATCAAAACTTGAAATACATACATAATTTATATGATAAATACATGATTAATTATATGTGCCTTTATTGAAGATGTTGATTTTATTTAAAAAAAAAAATTATCTAATCATTTCATGATATAATCCATTATTTCATGTTCCTGTGCAGGAGCACACCATGCCTTGATTTAAACTGTTACACGTCCATCAAATTCTAGGAGGCAAGACTAGGGCTGCTTCCATAAAAACACTGATGTCTGATTGGCTGCTTCATAAGGCAGGTAGGTTTATTTGTATAGCACAATTCAGTACTAGGATAATTCAGTGCTTTACATTATTAAATTGAAGAAAAATAAAAGCAGAATAGAAGCAAGTGAGGATTAAAAACATGATAAAAGCAGCCAGTGAAATAAAAATAAAAAAACTGTTGGACAGTTAACAGTTTTACTTTTACAGTCAAAGGCAGCTATAAACAAATGGGTTTTTTAATTTGAGTTTAAAAAAAAGTCAGGCTTTCAGCACTTTTACTGTCTTCTGGAAGTTTGTTCCAGATCAGTGGAGCTAAGGAATTAAATGCTGCTTTAATTCTCCATGTTTGTTCTAGTCTTGGGTGTACAAAGTAGGCTGGAACTAAAATACCTAAGTGGTCTGGGAGGTTGATACACTGACAACAAATCTATTATGTATTGAAGTGCTGATCCATTCAGTGATTTACAGATTAAGATAAGCATTTCAAAGTCTATTCTCTGAGCTACAGGGAGCCAGTGGAAGGACTTTAGAACCAGGCGGATGTGCTCTAATTTCTTAGTGCTAGTGAGAACATGGGCAGCAGAGTTTTTGATCAGCTGCAGCTTTGATGGACTTTTTAGGCAAAACTGTGAAGACACTGTTGTAGAAATCAACTCAACTAAAGATAAATGCATCAATGTGTTTTTTCTCCTTGATGCAGATAAGACAACTTTTGTCTGTGTCAGATTTTCGAAGGTTTCAGTCACTACTTAATTTTACTATGACTTTGTCAAAATACCACCTGTATTGTACAAAACATAATGAATTATTGAAATACCTCCATATAAGGCATTTTGACAAAATATCTTAAGACTTCTCACTTTAAGATATAGATACATACATTAAAAGACAACGGTGAGAGAGTAGCTTCACCATAAGAAGGTACTATCTAACTCATAAAAAGTTGTTGAAGTAAATAACAAAAAATATAAAAAGAGAGGAAAGAAGAAAAACTAAGCAGTAAACTATGTTGGTTTTCAGATACAGAATAAAAATTCTTTTTTTTTTTTATCCCACCTTATAATAAATCTTTCATAAGGATATTTTCTCTGTTTCTTTGATTTCTGTGGAAGCTTGGAAATGTTATTGAGATATCAGCAGAGATGGCAAAAGTACTCACTTTCCGTACTTGAGTAAAAGTACAGATACTTGTGTTCAAAAATACTCTGGTAAAAGTGGAAGTACTGATTAAACTTCTTTACTCAAGTAAAAGTAACAAAGTACAGGCTTGTAAATTTACTTAAAGTATAAAAGTAAAAGTAGAAACCACTTTTTTCATGCCGTTGCCTACATTTTAAATGGATGTCTGCCAATAGGACTAGATCTCCGTTGTGTTCATTTTCAATCATCTCGTCGTCCATGCTACTATGCTAACGCCACCGCCACCAAGCTGCAATGATTTGCCGCCAATGAATACCGCCGAATCTGTCGATTCATCTTGAAGCGGTGCGTCAAATGCAACGTAGATTCCCATCCAATTAGATTGAATTTGGTATTGATGACGTGAGAAATAATAACGGTAACTCCATTGAAATGATTCAAAACTAATGTAACGAGCCAATTTTTTTAAAATGTAAGGAGTAGAAAGTAGAGATATTTGTGTAAAAATGTAAGGAGTAGAAGTAAAAAGTCGCCATAAAAATAAGTAGTAAAGTAAAGTAAAAATATCAGAAAAATCTACTTGAGTACAGTAACGAAGTATTTGTACTTCGTTACTTCCCATCTCTGGATATCAGTAGTAGAAACAAGCAAAGCTATATTTTCTAGTTATATACAAATTGGAAACCTATAGTCTAAGTATTAATCTATTTAGCCTATTGTTTCTGATGTAAGATAGATGACCTGCACGGTGAGTAAATTTGTAGAAATGTGAAACTACAACCACAGTTGAAGGCCGTTTAAGGTCTGCATATTTTGAAAGACACAGACCAAAGACGAGAACATGACTCACTTAGCAGAACCTTCAGTATTACTACTTTGACAGACAACAGATGGATTAAGCGGTTTCATTATGACAGGAGCTATGTTTGTCAGGAAGTTGCCACACGCAGGACCATCTGTCCAGCTTTTTAGCTTAAAAGGTGTTGCCCTTCTTAACAAGAACTCAAAATGCTTTAATCAATGTATTCCTGATCATCCCGTTTTCCAAAAGATCATAGCTCTGACAGTTGTGTCATTTATCCCTTTGTCCTTGCACGCTGGCACCCTAATATCAAAGGTTTTATTGCAAAGGTTAAGAAACCAGAACATCTTATCTGTATATAAAAAAGAATGCTTAATTTCTTTTTCAAGGGCATTTTCTTTTAATGTTTCAACTTTTCTCTAGTTTGCCTATTTTAAATCTCATATAAAGTGTTCCATTTTTTAAGAAGCAAAGAAAATCAAAATAAAGACAAGCTAATGGTGTATACAAGCATTAGACAAGCTGTTTATGCTTCACCGCAAACACAGACTGAGAGAACATGGATCCCCTGCCTGTAGCTGCTGAGGTTTGATATGCATTATTGTTCTGCAGGACCGTTTCAGACAACTGCATGTGGTGGTTGGAGGGAATCAGTTGTTTTTGTCTTAAAAAAAACCAACAGTTTCATATTATTAAGTGATGAGATGCTTGTTTGTTGTGAAGGAGAGCATGGTGTTTATGAAAGATTCAACCAGCAGGTTTGAAGCCTCTAAAAGCACACCAGCGGTAGTAGAAAATCTTACATTCACCATTTTTGTCTTTTTTTTTAATTAAAAGTCTGGTCATATTCAGAACTCAAACTTCTGAAAGTACTTTAAATATGAAATTATTACATATTATTCAATAAATAAGTGTTTTAATTAAGAGTAATTTCATTTGAATGTGCTTTACATGGAGGCATCCATGTTTGGCAAAGAACAGTACTGCCACCTACCGGTTTGTGACGTTACGGTGCGGTATCGGCTGTTGATCAAGTCCCAATGTTGTATATGGGGTTTGTCACAATGCACTACTATCCAAGTCATCTTGAAAACATTCTTCTTAAAAATGTTGGCTACATATTACGTGTTTTTTCTCTGGCCTGAAGTTCGATGGCAAATCCTCCCTCTTCAAGTTGGCAATTCAACGACAAACCCGTCCGTGGAGGATCACGAATCGGATAGGTGAAAAAACTTTTTTTTTTCACTTTTACCTGATGTATTACAACATCCATCTGCCATGCACGTGGGAATTGTCAGTTTAACTATTGAGCTCATGAATTTTAATGGTGAAGCCCTCTCAAAATTTTAAATAATTGTTATTAATTGCAGATCTGTCTAGTAGTTCCCTTTGATTTTGCTTGTAAAGCGGGGAGAATGGAGCTAGGCTTACAGCACCATGACATCACTGCCGGAAGATGTCAGGAATGACATGTTTTTACTTTTTCACAGATTAACATTAAATTCATTAAATCACAATGAACATATTCGTTTTAGGTATAGATAATGATCCATTGATCATTCCTTGCAGACTGAACTTTTCTTTATTCCTCCCTCAGGTACAAACAAATTTTGCGAGAACTCCAGACTTAATGTAGCAAACAGGCTCCATCATTCAGCTGTATCCAAATCTGTTTTTTTACTAATTGACTACATTTTTCATAACTTAAAACTCTTCATTTTAAAATCTGGTATAAATTAGGGGGCTGCACAGTGGAGCAGTGAGCAGCACTGCAGCCTTGCAGCAAAAAGGTTCCAGGTTCAATTCCCAGCCCTGGGGTCTTTCTGCATGGAGTTTGCATGTTCTCCCTGAGCATGCATGGTTCTCTCCGGGTGCTCTAACTTCCTCCCACAGTCAAAAACTTGACTGTTAGGTTAACTGTCTCCTCTAAATTCTCCTTTGTATCTGTGTCGGCCTGCGATTGACCGGCAACCTGTCCATCTCTCGCCCATTGACAGCAGGAGATAAGGCACCAGCAACCTTGCAACCCCAGCAGGGATAAGTAGGATGCAAAATGGATGGATGGAGTATAAACTTTTTTTTTTAACTCAAAAATCCAGTAAATTGAATTAAAAAAACTTAGCTGACAAAACTTAATAAGTGTAGTTCTACAAAACTCACAAAATTAACTTGATGCCTTCAACTCAAAAATTCTGTGCAGTCGGTTGCCTTGAAATTTTGAGTTGAACTAACTTTTTCGTTTTTACAGTGAATTGAGGTGACAGCTGGAACAGAAAATGGATAGACAGTTCAGAATAGAGGTTCAGTAATATGAGTTGTTCTAATTTGAGTTGTTTACTTTAATTTTTTATATTTTTTATGTTTCAAGAGATAGAGATAGAGAGGGTATTCAATGAATTACGGACATGGTCTGGAGATGTGCAGTTTAAAATTAGATTTTGCAGAATTTTGTTTCATCGTGTTGGTTGATGGAGAACTCGTGTTAAGCATTTACATCATATGTTAAAGTTCTTGCCTCCACTATTAGTTTTTATCAACTGTCTTTCTTTTGCTAGAAATGTTTTTGACACCATTTAAAGATTTAAGAATTTTTATTTTTACTTCTGTAACAGTGCAGCTATGGTATTTAAAGATGTTGTGATTTATTCCCCGTTGCTTGGCTTTTACTGGTCCTTTAATTCTGCTACTCAGCTCTCAGTCAGTACGACCTCGATCTTTAAACTGGTAAAGTCTTTCTTCTTTGTCAACAATTGTCTCTATAAAGTGTCTTGAGATGATATGTGTTGTGAATTGGCGCGTTACAAAGAAACTGAATTAAAATTTAATTGAATTCTACAAAGCAATTTCAGTGAATCAACACCTTCTGTCAAACATTGGAAGGCGTAGCCTTTTGCGGAATCATCGTGGCAGTAATTATACAGAGCGTTTGTTGAACCGTATGTGGGAAACTCGTAGGAGAGTGTGGTAGGAGGAATTTATGGTAAGAATATGAAAATGTTGCATGAGGCCCGTTGTCAGGGTTAGGGCATAGAAATGGTTGAAAATTTCAAACAAAAATCAATGGAAGGCAATACATAGTCGTCAGCACATATGCAAAGATAGCAATGTGTGTTAATAAACTCTAACTTAACTGATAAAAAAAAAAAAAAACAAGCTTTAAGCAAACTGGTGCAGTGAATAAAAAAGGATGCCTTATTAAGCCGTTCGTTACTATAGAATCTTAATTGGCCGCGTTTCAGTCACTTCATCAAAGATGTTCTGTTGTCTGACTCAAGACACTGAAATATATGTAAATAAGAACCCCTTAATTGGCAACAGGAGCTGCAGTTACAGTATCTGTTAGGAACAAAGTTGGACCCATCCTCATCGCTGTGGGACGTCACTGTTAGAAATGCGAATTGACTGGATCCTTTATTTTACTGAGGGTTCATACAGACTGCTGTTTTCACCAGTTCAACCATAAACTAATTGATTGCTTTACATGTCTTACAGCATTTTTTCCTAATTTTTTCAGCACATGCTGTAGTCTAGAGTTCTCTTGAAATTAGAGAAACTTGCTGTTGTATTCAAAATGTTAAGTGAACAAATCAATGAAGCTTAGAAAGTTCTCACAGCAATACAATGGTGAGAAGATGGTTTCTAGTGAGGACTTTATATTAGAAAAGCTTTTTACAGTTGTTTCAGGACCACTTAGGCACAAAAGCATATAAAACCAAAATAAATCATTATGTTTATTATATATATATTTTTAAATGATGTTTAGCGCTTTGTCTCAATAAAGTTATCAATGCCATTGATATGTCTCCTATTGTATCCTCCTCTTGTAATATATCATGTTCCACCTAAGAGATGTTGGGGGATTAGTACATCTAAAGATTTCTTGCACCTATAAACAACTCCAATCTTTGAAACTAAAAGGTAATTGAGTAGGATCTTATAAGGTTGCGCCCCATTTCACGATGAAAAACATATCAGGACAAAAGGAAAAAGTATTATAAGCATTTCTTGTCAAATGATCCTTATATCTAAAAAATTTGTCTCAATTTTCATAAAATTTGGTAAACAGATTCTGTGCGGAGCAGTTATTTTTATAAGCAGTTTTATATATTTCTTGGCATTCTTAGTTAAACCTGTCACAGTCTTGGTTTTGTTATGTTTATTTAGAGTATTCAGTTTTACTTTGCTCCTTGTTTTAGTGTTTAATTATTATTTTGTTGTTTTCTTGTTAGTTCCTGTCTTCCAGGTTTTCCATTTGTTGTCCTCTGCTGCCCTCTTGTGTCCTCTATCCCTAGCTCTGTTTTCTGCTCTGCCCTCACCTGTTTCCAATCCTCTCGTTAGCCCTCTCTTTGTCTCTGTCCCCTTTAAAAGCCCTCGCTCTTCAGTTCCTGTTTGCTGGATCCTCGTCTAACGTCTGTCTGCTTACCTCGTCTCTCACTGGCTCCTAGAGTTTGGTTTCCCCTGATGTCTCCTTGGTTCTGGTTTGTTTGTTATTTTTGTTGGATTTTTTGATTCCTGCCTCTGTACCTGTGGACCTCATTAAACCCACCTAAATTCACCTCTGCCTACTTGCCTCTACTTTTGGGTCCTCAATCCAACACCAAATCGTGACAAAACCATGCAGTTTATGAGCATTATGGCTGACCTCAATCAACAGAATTTCTCCTACAGAATTTTTGTTAGAAGCATTTCATGAAGCATGTTTTTTTTCTCCCCAGTTTGGCTTCATTTGATCTTCATTCATTAAGATTTCTGACAGTGTATATTTTTTTGCATTTAATATTTTTTAGCTTTTCTTTTGGCAAGGGAGAGCAAATTGGCATGTGTCAAATGGCAGGTGTACAACTTGAAATCATGAATTAAGCCTTAGAGCAGGCTTATCAAACACACTTTGATATTGGATCACCGCGACATTATCAAGACTTTAAAAGGGCAATTTCTAATTGTGTCAAACAAATGTATAATAAATTCAGTTATATAAAGCAAACTACTCGGTTGTTACTCTTATTAATTTTAGGTGAGAAGATAAATAGAACTACTTACCAATCAATCTTTACAGGTGAAACACCATGACAAATTCAATAAAACACACATTTCTACAGTTTTTATCACATTTGATAGCGAGAAAGACAAGGCCACAGAAACCTTTCTTTCAACCGCTATATTGGGATGTATAGACACATATATGGGTTAACAAACTAAAGTTGATTCATTCTTGAAAAACATTGTTTTATGTGGAATGAACACAATAATTTTCATTCTTTAAAAGCCTTGGATTAGGTGCTGCTTGGCTTATGAAATCTAAGGCAATGTTCACACTGCAGCCTGAAGTGACCCAAATCCGATTTTTTTGGCCCATATGCCACCTGTATCTGATCTTTACATCACTGTCTGAACAACACAGATCCGATATTTTTCATTGTGACCCAGGCTACTTGGCTATGTGGTCCTGAATCTGATACGAATCTGATCTTTTCAAATGTGACCTGTGTCCGAACGGCCAGGTCGCATTCATCCGACCTGTACGCCATTAATACCCGACAAAGATCACTATTCTGCGTCTTGCTATGAAGAAGTGGCAAGAAAAACAACCATGGCGGAAGATGATGCAAAAAGCAGTATTTATGCTTAAGCATCCTGAAAAGATTGTTTTTTTTTTATGTTTGGGAAAGACCGCTAGATGCGATACTAGCACTACCATCCATGTTTACTTCCGTAAACACAGAGAACACTGGCCTGTGATGTCATTGCGTCCTCTATGACTGAAGTTTACAGGAGATCACATAAAAGTCGCATATATTTTGAAATGTGTACGGCATTGCAAAAAAATCGTATTTCACAAAAAAAGTCAGAATTGAGCAATAAGGCCTGCAGTGTGAACATAGCCAAAGTCTCTACTTTATGGCATAATATGTCATTTCATACCTAAAGACTGAATAAATAACAGTGAAGGGCCAGATTTGTCCCACAGGCCCTTCAGTTTGACACGTGTCTTAGAAGAAATGTTGCATATTTTTAATATGTTATGCTTTGGAGTGTCTTAACCGCTTTTTGAGTGGATAAAATCTGTACTGATTTTATCAGTAAAAATTACAAATTTGCCCTTTAAATTGTTTTGATTTTAGAATTCTGTCTTTTGCTTTACTGCAGAACAAGTTTGCATTTAATGCTCACTCAATGGTGTGTATTGAGTTACCCTCTATGGGAAACATTATTCTCCTCTCCTTTAATCATGCCCATAAGGTGGAACAGGGTGTCATGGGATGTGATGTTAATCCGTAACGTTGCATCGAGTGTTTCTCAGCAGTTAGTTTGCCACCAGCGCTGCTTTCCAAGGTCAGTTCTTTGTATTTTTAAGCACTTTTTGAGACCAGACAAACTTTAATGAGCAAACTGAGAGACTTATAGAATGAAATATCCTGCTGAGACTTTTAGACGATAAACAACTCTGAGGTCTGAGTTTTTTTGTATTATTTTTGTTTCATTTGTTTTACTTTTTTTTAAAGAAAATACATTTCCAGATCTTAGATTTTTAAATAGAATTGTTTTGAGGTACAATTTTTGAAAAAATATTCTTACAGAATTCTATATTTTGAGTTTTATTTTTTTCTGTTCTTCAGATTGAGTTTTAGGAAGTGCATGTATTATGTAGATTAAAAATGTAATTTATTGAGCTTCAAGCCACCTTTCGGGAAACTAGACAGACATTGAGTTAGTTTATCTATATAACACTTTTCAGTAAGAAGACAATTTCAAGTGCTCTACATCAGAAGTAAAAGAAGTACATTGCAGTTATAAGCAGATAATCAGTTAATGAAATGATTGATAGGATAATTACTGGAAAGCAAGGCTGCAAAACACTAACTGTTAATGTTGAGATATCACAGTCAAAGACCAACAGTTTTCTGGAAGTTTGTTCCAGATTAGTGGAGCATAAGAAATAAAAGCTGGTTCTCCGTATTTGTTTCTTTAGTTCTTATTAGTCAATAATTTTTAAAATCTAAAGGTAACTTTCCCAGAACATTGATTTCCAGACTCATTTCTTTCTTGAACTATGAAGTGGTTTCCAGAGTCCATACAGCTATTCTTCTGTGGTTCCAGTGTACCTTCTTATAGGTCTTGGAGCAACAATCAGACACCTAAAGCCTTTTTTTTGTATCCACTGCATAAAGTTGTTTTTTTGCCACTTAACCCTGAAATTGTCCTTCAGTTCAGGATAATATCCAAATACTCCAAGTATGATAAGAAAAGGATGAAGACTAATTGATTCAAAAGCCTTAACAACCCAATCTATGGATTCTAGTCTCACGAATATGTCTTAAATTTGTCCAAAGATGTCTCAGGGGTTGTTCCAGTGCAGAGCCTTTATTTTACTGTCGTGAATTTTCTGGAAAACAAACATCATTCTGAGCTTATCTTTCCAATAGATGCTTTTTGTGCTTTTGATCTTTTTTCTTTTAAAGTGGATCGTTATAAGTACTTGGAAAATAGTCTCTGAAGAGAACAACTGATAAAGCCTTCTGAACCAAAACACTGCATATTTGCACCATATATATTTAATGCTCTGAACTTCCATATAAACAAGTTTTTTTTGCACAATGTTTTTTTTTTTTTTCTTTCTCCATTATGAATCTCCTTACAGGCTCAGAATGAATCCATTAGTCTTCATCCCTTTCTTATCTTACTTGGAGTATTTGGATATTATCCTGAACTGAAGAACAATTTCAGGGTTAAATGGCATTAACCTTACAAAAAACAACTTTACCCAGTGGATACAAAAAAAAAAGGCTGATTGTTGCTCCAAGACCTATGAGAACAACTGATAAAGCCTTCTGAACCAAAACACTGCGTGTTTGCACCATATATATTTAATGCTCTGAACTTCCATATAAATCATTTTTTTCCCCCTCTTTCTCCCACACTGTTTACATTTGATCACTGCTGCACTTTAATGGAAATGTCATGAAAGCAGGACAAAACGAAATACTGTTTTTTTTTAATATACTCTGTGTCACGGTTTGGTGTTGGATTGAGGACGCAAAAGCAGAGGCAAGTAGGCAGAGGTGAATTAAGTTGGGTTTAATGAGGTTCACAGGTACAGAGGCAGGAATCAAAAATCCAACAAAAATAACAAACAAACCCGAACCAAAGAGACATCAGGGGAAACCAAACACTAAGAGGACACTAGGGAGAGACGAGGTAAGCAGACAGACGTTAGATGAGGATCCAGCAAAGAGGAACTGAAGAGGGAGGGCTTTTAAAGGGGACAGAGACAAAGAGAGGGCTAACGAGAGGATTGGAAACAGGTGAGGACAGAGCAGAAAACAAAGCTAGGGAAAGAGGACACAAGAGGGCAGCAGAGGACAACAAATGGAAAACCTGGAAGACAGGAACTAACAAGAAAACAACAAAATAATAATTAAACACTAAAACAAGGAGCAAAGTAAAACTGAATACTCTAAATAAACATAACAAAACCAAGACTGTGACTCTGTGCATACAAAATTACAATTGTCTAAGTCTAACGTCCTGCATCATCTTTACTAAACATACAACAGTCTTAATCACTGAGATTAACAGGTTATAAAATTAGTTAATCTGGAACATACTTTTCAGAATATTTTTTAAAACGTAGGGGGAAAGAATACCTATCATATATGTGTTTCTGTCTGGGGTTTTGTCTCTTAAACTTGTTTGCTCTCAGCCCGAAGCCTCACTGCTTCTATTAGCCTAAAACCCCTGTGTCTACTTCGACTCCTCACCAGTAATTACTGATACCATGCTGTGTGGCAGTCAGAGAAAGCCTGGAGAATGCATAATCCAAGTTGGTTAGCAGCAGTTTGTGTGAGTGTGCTTCAGTGGTGCTTGATGTGCTGAGAGCTTGATTTGGGACCCGTCTTTTCATTTTCTAAAGGGATTGAGTAAAGAGAAGGAGAAGAGTGTGCAGCAGTCAATTCAGGGTAGATGACAAAGAAACCCTCTGAAAGTATGAGGGTGGAAGAAGAAGGCCCAATTAGGAGCTCTGGGCCCCAGATTTTATTTCTGGTTTTATTTTACTCTAAATAATCTCTTCAAGTGTTCACATTACATTAAACCATAAAAAACCCAACAATGCCTGGATATTGTTGACAACACCCTAACGTCTTCTGTTAATTGTGCTTTATAAGTAAATGTGACTTATATATTAACAACCTTTGCATAAAAAGAATCCTCCGCTCCTAAGATCTTTGCAAGGCTTCAGGGTTCAGAAACTCTTATTTCAAATGGTAAATATATTCTCTGAGGGCATATTCTCATGAATTTTTGTATATCCCTTCTTACTGTTCCTAAATAAGCTATCCATCCATCCATTTTCCATCATGCTTTATCCCAGCTGGGGTCGCGAGGAGTGCTGGTGCCTCTCTGCAGCTGTCTACGGTCGAGAGGCGGGATACACCCTGGACAGGTCACCTTTCTATCGCAGGGAAGGATGAGCTAACAGATAAAAATACGGGCAGCAGGAATGGGTTTGGGAAAATAGAAATAAGAAGTTTAACATTTTTGCATGTAAAAGCTTTATAATGTATGGCTTGAGGGAGTCTGGACCAGTGCCATTAATTGAAAAAGCATCTAATTAATGGTTTAAGATAGAAGTGTCAGCCTCGGCAGCAGCTGGGCTTTCTTTTTCTGTCTCTGAATAACCATTAACACTTTCAAAACAGCCCATCTTTTTTCTGTGTGATTGACAAATGCAGCCAAATTACTAGTAGTTCCCATAGCTTGGAGAGCCAAATGAGAGGTTTTCTGCTCCAGAATACTAAAACAGTTCCACTTTCACAGCTAAAAGCACAAAAGGTGACAGAGATGCCTCATCTGCAGCTATAGCTGTATTCAAACGGGATTATTTTTACTTCGGGACCACCATTTGTAATAACTGCGGAGATCATATTATTTGCAAGTCAACCATGTCAGGAAATTATAAAGCAAAAATTCCCTCATGTATTAAAGTTTGCTGAACTCTGAGGTCCAATGCAAATGGGTATCTCTGTGATTTGGAGAGAAACGGGGGTTGATAACCCCCAACACTGATTTCCATTAACCATCGGATTGTGCAGATTGCAATTATTAAAATTAAATGATTAAAACTCAAGTTTGGTGATAAAAAGTCTTGTTTTTCAGTTGTATTGAAAATTTTATATTTCGCAAAACTGCAATGGAAAAACTTTTTTCTCATCACACAAGTCTGGTGATCTGGTGACCTCACTGCCGTGTAAAAAGATGAAGAACACTTAAAGTAGTGACTTTATCTCATGTGTTAAATGTGCTGTTGCCAAGTGGTGCAATATTAGTTTGTTTTGTTGTTTAATGGAAAATTTCTGCAAAATATTCTGCATTTTTTTTTGCAAAATATTAACACATTATTGTGCACATTTATTACTGAAGCAGAGAGCAGTTGTGTCCCTCTGATACTTTTTCACTGTGGTTTTATCAAGAAAACAATTACATTTTTTCATTGACTAAACATAACGAAAGCCATTTCTTATGATAAAGAAATTATAATTTTCTAATTAGATAGCTGTTTTGTTGTGATTACCAAATGATTGGTTTATGCCAAAGTTTATTACATCCATCAACACCACAACAGCGGGAGCAGATTTATAAGTATAAGTCATGGCAGCCTATATGTAATTTTGTAAATAAACCCGTGTTTAGCTTTCAGGTAACAAGACGACGTTGTTGGTTTGATGATTTGCTTCCACTTCTGATTCATAAGCAATTAGACCTATGCCTCCGGCGCCTTAAGGCTAGTTTATGCTCACAAACCAGGTCGTCTGCATGTGTGTCGCAGTTAATGCAGATATGCCCCCCTTCCGCAGACACTCTGCTGCACCTCTACGAAATTGTAGGTGACTGCAGACAGTGCCGCAGACAGGAGGCCTCTTATTGGTCAAATCTACATCCGCTCTACACTATGCATATTTCCTGTTTGGTAGCTTACCGGCTTGTTTTGATTGTATGACCGCCATTGTGGAAAACAAAATGTCAAGATGGACCAACTAGAAGAGCGAGGTGCGCGAGAACGCTGGGACCCTTTTTCCGCCTGGATAGTTGCTCCTTTTCACCCTCATGTCCCTCCGTTGTCGTACAAACTTGCCCGTTGCTTTTTTCCACTTCCTCACCACCTCAGCCATATCTAGACCCGCAGCCAGTTCTATATTCCATGTATTCCATGCAATCCAATCATCCACCACGACCTGACAATGAGTGAAAAGGAAAAGGAAACTAAAAATGGATTATTTGCACACACCCGGTACCACCACTGCACAACTACGGGCACCGCAGGCATGGATGAACTGGGAATCCAGGGCTGTTGCCCATGCAGGTTAATCATCTCGTTATCTCAAGAAATCAATAACTGTCTTTCGAGATAACAAGATCATTATCTCGTTATCTTCAGAACTATCTCATTATCACGGTTAAACCGTAATAATGAGATAGTTATGTCAATATCTTGAGAAGGCAAAGGAAAAAAAAAAAAGTCAAGTAAGACCTCTCTCGGCTTCCGTACATTTATAGACTATATACATTACCAAAAAGTTTATTATGGGTGTTTGTTGTTGGGATAGAGAATTGAAGCTATCAGGATAATTATAGAAGTATTTTAAGGGGCTCAAAAAAAGTTATAGTTTTGATTCAGACATACGTTTGTGAAAATAATTATTAAAATAATCACACAAAACATTCACATTTTAGTGAACGTAGATTGTATGTCTTTAATAATGGGCCTCCTACTAAAATGATCATATCAAATCAGACATGCCTTGAGCGTGCAGCATCACAGGTGCAGCCCAGTTTGCACAATCATTGTGATTCAGACCTTACAGCAACACTTCAAAGCCCAGTGGACAAGCGGGACATCATAATTTTGACTATAGAGACACTAAGTTATGAAGTTGAATAGATTTAATGTTGAAGACCAGCTGTGATTGAATGGTTTATTGTTCTGCTCTGTTGAGATGATGAAGCTTCATTTTCTACTATATCTCCATCTTCATACTGTTCCAAAAGCTAAAACACCTAAGAGAAAATAGTCACCGAAGTCACTTCTAAAAGATTTAATATTCCAAAGGGTGGCAACTGGGGCAAAAATCCAAAAAATAAAAAAAAAACACAGAAAACCAGGAGATGTCAGAGAAAACACACATGAGAAGCTAGGAAATGACAAGGACCCGGCAAAAAGTAACCGAGGAGGAGGGGTATAAATGGGAGACTGAACAAAAGCCCCATTTACACTACCCTTGAAAAACCGATCCATGCTGAGACCGGTCCGAGCTCGGATCAGTTAACCAGGCCGAGCTCGGTTCTGACGACCGTTTACACATCACGCTATCTCGGTTTCTCGACTCCTCGCGTCCTAGTGAGGATCTGCGGTATTACTGCCAGTATTGAAGGAGGAAATCAAGCAGTTGGTGGCGGTAATGCACCTAAAGTTGTTTGCCAACCGCCTTAAAACACAAGAAGAAGAAGACGAAGAAGGAGGGAATCAAGCAAATCAAAATGGCGGCGCCCGTCACATTCAGAAAGTCATGCTTGATTATTATTGCTGTACTTCGGTGTTATTATTTAAAATGCCATTATTTAAAATGCTGCGTGGAGAAGATTCCGATTGTTGTTTATAGTTGAAGAAGAAGTTCTTCTTCTTCTGTTTCTGGAGGGGCATTACAGCCAACTACTGGAATGGAGTGTGAATCTTTGGATGGAGTGTGAATTGCGATGTGCAGCCAGACGGAGATGACGCGTTCTGCTCATGCGTTCTTGCTATCAGAGAACTGAGCCGAGCCCACCTCTGGAACTGGTCTACAGTTAGCTTGGTTCGGTTGTGTCTAGCTCGGTTCAGTTCAGTTTGCTTTCCATTTACACACGTTAAGTTATCTCAGTTACTGAGCTCGGACCGGTCTCGGCACGGTTTTTCAAGGGTAGTGTAAATGGGGTAAAAGACTGGGCTAATCAGCAGACGAGGAACAGGTGTGGATACAACCCAAGAAATACATGAAAACTAGTATACAACCAAAGAAAACTAAAATAAAACAAAATGGAAATGGAAACAATGAAAACTCAAAAATGAAACTTAAACAGAACCAAAACCATGACAGGAAGCTTTAATTGGTCTGAGTTCAAACCCCTATTAAAACAGCATTACTACACTTTTCCAACCAAGTGGTTCCCAAAAGTTAAGTTTCTTGAATTCTTTCCATTTTCTGAATTTTCTTGATGAGAAAAAATAACCACAAAAAAGTTACAAGAGAGGTTTGTACAAAGGCCATGCATTGGACAGTTTTTTAGGAGATGTGTCCTTGGATGATGGATAAACAAATGGTTGCACTGATTATGTAAATATTTGGATTGACGGATGGTCTCAGAGAAAAAGAATGATGATTGTGTATATTGAAATGCACAAATGGATGAGCAGGCAAATGGATAGAAATATCCAATATAAAAGGAATAGAGGATAATTGCTTAATAAACAAGTAACTTTTCCCACACTTATTCAGACCTTGGAAAATATAGGCTACTGTATTGCCAAAAGTATTTGTAAATTCATAGAATGCCCACAGTTTAGAGACAGTGTCAAAGGTTTTTAAGTTTTCCAAACCCTGAAAGAACTCTTTAAAAACTAGCTCTGCCTCTACTAAACGTGTTAGTCTGACAACTATGTGCAACTTTTACTTTTACTCTATGCCCAGTTCTGCTGTGGTTCAGGAGGGAAGGCCCCGCGTTTACACTCATGTTTGACCGCTGTTCTGTTAAAGCTACAGTGTGTAATAATTACAGGCATATAAATTCAGAAATTTAATATATTATACATAACTATGTTATTTATCATCACCTATGAGCTCAGCCTTTTAACCATAACATTTGCGCTGCCTTAGAATTCGTTATTTATAATTACATAGGAGCGGGTCTCGCAGCCATGGAGGCTGACATCTTTGCGCTACGGCAGCGCAGAGGCAACAAACTAGCGATTGCGAGATCTCCCATGACGCTCGAAAATAACTACGGCAAGTTGAGAGAGATGAACTGAGACGGTACTGAACAGTAGATGGCAGTATTATGCCTGAGAAGCGTTTAGTCTGCCTGAAACCAAAGAAGAAGAAGAAGCAGGTATACTGCGCCTCGGTAACAAGAAAGGTAAACAAGGCGGCAGGCGTGAGTGACTTTGCAAACTGTTTGGCACTGTGTGGCCAAACATCAGACGAATGGAGGATCATGCCTACTCTGTATCACAACGAAAAGCGGCGGACACCGAACCCCCGTCATCTAAGAAGCGGAAACACGACGAGAATAAACGCAAGAGTGACAAGAAACGACAAAAAACACGGATCAACATTGGCACGGCATTTACACGATGGAAGTCACTGATGGAGGAAAAAGGTTTTCAAAGTGACGCTCAAGTTGCCAGTTTTCTCTTGGACAGGTAATTAATCCTATACACACAATTGTCTAATATCACTGCAGTTTTTGGAGTACAGGATGCTCAGACCTGTCTAAAACAATAACATGCTGCGTGATGATGCTGTTACTCTCCAGTATACTTATTCAGCAACGTCCCTGACGTTTCACAGGTAATGATTCAGTAATTTTCTGTAAAATAATTTTCTGGATATATACCTCGGTTACTTCTCTCCGGCTCCTTTGGAGATCTTCAAGCCTTTCCTCCTCTGCTCTCACCCCGCTGGCACCCCTCTCTCGCCTGGCCCCAGCTGCACGCTCACCCCGGCCTCTCTGCCCTCTTCCTTTCCCTCTTCCTTGCCTTGTAACCCCCGTGCCACAAACAAGACTTGGACTCTGTAAACGGGGAATATATATTCTTCCAGCGAACACAATCTCGCTGTTAAACTAATGACTACAATTACTTCGTCTGTTTATATCACCATGCAAAGCAGCTCACCAAAACGTCACAACGACGTAGAAAAAATAACGGGTATATTTATTATCTTAAGTCTACATGAAATCTATACCCTACACAGACTAATGAAATACTATCTGTAAAATTATCTATGTAAGCAAACCTCATCACTTGAGAAGGTAGGTGATGCGGACGTCGTGGAAGACATTTTGTCCCGTAACGCTCGCCGTACTGTTGGGGGGGAGAAGCGGTGGGGGGGAGACGTTCATGTTGCTGCAGTCTGCAGTCTGACCGCTAGATGTCGCTGAAAATTACACACTGTAGCTTTAAAAGGGAAACCAAAAAAAGCCATATGTTTCCCAGTAGGCACTGCTGTTAAAAATGAAAGCCCAAGTGTGTCATCTGAAAGTTGGGTAATTCATAATTAATTTGCTTTTATCTCTTGAGAAATTTGCTTTCAACCACAGGACAGACAAAACAGACAGCAGTGGTCGTTTAATGCAGTTTCTGAGGAAGTTTAGTTTTTATTGCTTCTGTATTTTTAGTGTTTGTGTAATTTTTGTGCTCTTATCATGGAAAAAACAACTTAATGGCTCTGTTGTTTATCATATGACCCATATTGCTTTGTTTTTTTACAGGAGCTTTTTGTACCTAATCCACTTGTTTATAGATATTGTTCCTTCCTTGAGTCTCTGCAGAGAAAAACAGTGTGAAAGATCACACATTGGTTTGCTGTTTCTTTTAATCATTCAGAGAGTTCAGCCTTAGGTTGCTCTGTTGTGGTGCTTTAGCAACAGACTGTTGATTTGTCTTGTAAGAGGGAGTAGCTTCAGGCTCTCCGACAAAAAAATCCAGACAAATAAATGTTTTTAAAAAAGCTGTGTTTTGGAATAAATGTAATAGAAACCAATTTAGGGGTTCACTCTCAGGTTTTTTGGTGCTATGTTTACTCTCAGAAACCTCACACACATTTTCCCTTTGTCTCGTTAACAGACTGTTGGATCAATAACAGGAAAGGAAAGTGAAAGATTTCAGAGTTAGCTAATTGAAAGGAAGGGGGTAAATTACTAGAAATCAGTGAAGATGGGGAAGACAAAAATAATTTAAATCATTTGATGTCCCAGCAGACTGTACCAGTCTAATTTGTAAACTTTGTTTTACTAAAAGGGTAAATACTTATAAATATCCATCCATCCATTTTCCATCATGCTTTGTTCAAGCTGGGGTCGCAAGGGTTGCTGGTGCCTATCTCCAGCTGTCTACGGGTGGGGTACATCCTGGACGGGTGGGGTACATCCTGGGGTGTCAAGCTCTATAAGAAATATTTTACTTCATTGACATTAACTGGGAAATGTTATTACTAACAGCAACTAATATGTGGTAAGAAAAGTGCTTTTGGGCAGAAATGTCGTCCTGCCATTCTGCAACTCTTAAAGGAATAGTACACCCAAAACATGATAAGCCTTCATTTTCTACTCACCCCCATGCTGAACAACACTCTGGAGTACTTTTTGATATCTCAAATGCATCTGGAGATCTGGGAGGCTTCTTGCTGTCTGCTGACATTCAAATAATGGAGGTCTATGGCGCCCGAGGCAGAAAGGTCCATAAAAGTCCACAAAAAACGTGTCAATATTCCTCCATACTGCTCGTCCAATGTATTCCAAGTGTCCTGAGTGGGTAGCGTCCAGAATTTACTCGAAACGAAGTCATTTAGAATGTTTTTAGAGCATAAACAGTAGTGTATAGGATTTCCTAAAAGCATGTTCACGAGTCTACGGAAACCGCGGCAGACCAAACCAGATAAACTGCGCATTCAGCTCGGCAAAGAACTCATGCTCTTCCTCAACACTGAAGTCCTCAGACATTTTTCTTTCGTTGTTTCTTTCTTTGCACAGGTAAACAGCACATTTCTTCTTCTACGCTTGCATTATCGGCAGAGCAGACGCTGAATGCGCACTTTCATCTGGTTTGGTTTGCCGGTTTCCTCCATTATTTGAATGTCAGCAGACAGCAAGAAGCCTCCCAGATCTCCAGATGCATTTGAGATATCAAAAAAGTACTCCAGAGTGTTGTTCGGCATGGGGGTGAGTAGAAAATGAAGGCTAATCATGTTTTGGGTGTACTATTCCTTTAAAATGATCCCTTTTCCAGGACATCTGAATCCAATGAGCAAATTACCTCATCAACATTTAGTCATGTGGTTCTGCATAGGTTTGATAACAAGCCATTCATTTGAATCAGTTAGAAGTTGAAGGATAGTGGCTCTGAGGCCTCAGGGACCTCTGCCTTTGAACAATCTGTTTCAAATGGTTTTCACCTAACAGCATACCTTCTGCTGTCTTTTGTAAAAGTCAAATAAGAGTAAAACCACTGCCCAATTCTGCAATTTATTTTTTTGTCACTTATATTTTATTATTTTTGATCATACAACACACATACAAACAAAAAGGAACAAAGCACACTAACATGAACATGTCTGGGTAGCACCTTCTTTTCCCTTTTTCTGTTTATATAATGTCCATTTTCCCCATTTTTTATAATCTGTGGTTCTTGTAGTCTCAGTTTGTGTGTTAATCTTTTCATGAGAAATATGTCTTCAATCGTCGTGATCCATTGGTCCTTTGATGGCACGTTTGACTTCCTCCATTTCATTGTTATACATTTCTTTGCAGCTATCAACATCACTTTTACCAAATAGTTATCCTTTTCATGGATAGTATCATCACCAAATTGCACAAATAGAGATTTTCAGGTTTCATTGGAATTACATACCCTAATACTTCCCAATTTTGCAATTTTAATTTTTTATGTCATGTTCCCAGGGCATGCTTAGATGGATTGAGACTGATGGATTCAAACTATTGGATCGTGTGTGAATCATACGTTGGAAACAAATGAAACAGCCAACTTTGTCAAAGGTTAACTTAATAAGGCATCCATCCTATTACATTGTGTATAAATCTGCATATTGGGTCAACATTTAGTTTCCATTTTACACATTTCCTGCTTTTTTCCTCCTTAAAAAAGTACTGAGAGGTACTTTGAAATTAATTTATTTGTTAGTTAAACACCAAGGCTGCTTATTTTATATATCTTCACTGCCAGGTTACAATGCAGTGCACCACTCAGCCCCTCCTGTTCTGTACCTCTACTGGTCATTGCATAAAAGATGCATGAGGAGTGTTGTGTTACTGTGAGAGAGCCTCATTAGTAACCAGAACCGTATCCCTGTGAGGGTGTGCCGCAGTCCTGTTGTCCTTCTGAGGCCTGGGTAATATACAAATTCATCACCTCCATCCGTTTCTCAGACACTGTTACAGGGGAGGTGGACGGGAACTGATCAAATGTTTACCTCATAAAAGACGCCTCGTCTAAGAGCCTTTACCTCTAAAGGTGGTTACCATTTGGACAACTGTGGGCTGAACTTTAGCGCTTCTCTAATCAATCAATGGGCTATTTGAGGACAGGGGATGCTCAGCATGTTAAACACCACTAACCCGCCTTTGACATTTTAGTCTTTTAGAGGTTAAATACAGAGAAAGGACTAGATCTGGTGTTCATTTGATAATGATGACCTGCAGTTAGTGAGGTTTTTTTTAGACCTTTTAAATGCATTTTGATTGCTTTATTAACTTGAAAACGTTTTTAAATAGTCAGAACTGAAACCATCTAACCCCTAATTATGAGTGAATATAAAAAGCATACATCCCAAGTCTCCCGGAAGTGCCGGGAGTCTCCCTGATATAGTTGTTCACAGATGCCCACGAGTCGGATAAATTATCCCAGATTTTAGACTTTGCAAGGTGGTGTTTTTGTAATGCGAATGAGAGCGTGCAGGAAATACAATAATTTGTGCACCATGTGCGGATTAGAACTACTGCGATTGCACAGGAACAACAAGAGAGAGAGCGGGGTGTGAGGAGGAGGTTGCTGGTGAAACCTGTGCAGCGTTTCTGTTCAAAGCGATGCTCTGATCAACCAGCGTTCCAGGTGACTGGTTGTTAGAGAGCTGATTGGATCAGTCCAATGAGTTTCTCTTGGTTACTCTTTGGCAGTCACCTAGTTACCACTCAAAGCTGTGCATCCTGTGAAACGGCAGAGTTTGAATCCTTAAAAAGATTAAATATAGGACAAATTTTACAGCAGAATATCCTCTTACACCCTCAGGGGGTATAAATAAATTTCTGCCTGACAAAAACACACAAAAGTAAATAACTTATAGCCTCAAAGCTATTAGATTTAAGAAGAAACTTTTGGTACGTCTGTAAAGGTAAGATGTCGTAGAATGGTTTTCTGGTGTCAGCACCATTGTAGCTTTGACCCTGCCTGAAATATTAGGGACAAAATACAAAATATTTTGCATTTTTTGAACCTCGCCAAAATTTTCTTTGAAATAAACATTGCAAAACACTACCAAAATATTATTTATAGCACAAAAAAGTAGTACAGACTTTCAAATCTAAATGTTGTGTAAAAATATACCAAATTTGGACTCAATCAGATTACTCATATTTATTTTAGAATGGTATTAGTGAGAAATTTCTTAGGCGCAGAGGCCATTTTGGCACATTTATCCATAAATGTCACCAAACTGTGCCAAATATGTTTTTTACATCAATACTGGGGGTTTGGTAAAATGACGAGGTCACGTAGCAGCTGGACCCGCCGGTGGGTCCGTAGGGTTCAAGGGGATATACTAAAGTATATCCATGTCTAGTGAAGGTGAGGAACAGTGGTGGATCTGGACAAAATGTACCAGGGGGCCAGGAGGGGGCCAGCGTGTTTTCATGGGGGCCCAGAAAAGCATGAAATAAAAAACTGGGCAAGGGATTCAAACTGGGCAAGGGGTTCAGTAAACATTCTTGAGGTCAATATACATTTATAATTTAGGAATTTTATATATTTTTGACTTAATATATAATAGTTAAAAAAAGTCTGTTTTCTATAAAATTTGAAACTCAAGGAAAACTGTTAAATTCATCTGTAAAAATCAGAGCATTTTTTTTTATTTGTTGTGAAAAAAAAACATTTAGCAGATGAAAACTGGGATCTTCTCTCAGTACCACTGAAGCTTTCACCTTATTGTTTTTGAATAATTAGTAAAACAGAATTTGTAAAGAAATAAAATTTAATAGATCTAAAGGACCTATCGGTAACCATGTCTGTTCCAGTGCATATCATCATTAGAATTTCTTTTAAGTATTATGGGATTTCTGAAAAAGTCTAATTAAAAGTTAAATCATTTGAGCCATTTCTAACAAAATCTGTAGAGAAAAGTTATTAAAAATGATTTCCACAATAATCTGCGCATTAAATGTCTTTCTAAAAACTCACCTCCTCAGTCTGATATGGACAGTTGTTGTTCCTTTCTAGTTAATTTATTTTACAACGTGGAAAAAAAAGTATGTTTGTGTAAGCATTTAGGACATTTTGGATTGGGAAATCATCACTTGTAGCTGATGGCAAAACCACTTGTATGTCCTTCTAAGTCTTCTGCTGGGACCCAATTGCCGAAGGATGTGATGAATTTATCTTATTATCTGCTTCCATCTCCTCGAACCCCAGTCGGCCTCGGCAGAAGGCTGCTCACACTGACCCTGGTTGTGCAGGAGGTTCCTTCCTGTTAAAAAGGGAGTTTTCCGGATTCTCTCCTGGATTGTCTCTGGATCTCGGATAACCTGGCTCTGACTCTGGACTGACTTCGATATTGTCCCTTTAATCATTCTGCCCGTCTCTGCTCTCATGGACCCGACCCTGTGCATTGCTGTGGACCAACATGTAGCTGGCAAAGAAGGGTTTCCTCCAAACTAACCTGGACGGATTAAAGAATCCTCAGGGATTTATCAGAGGCATCACATCGCAACTGGTTTCTTCAGAAACTCTTGAAGTTTGTCCTCCAACTCCTAGAGGGTTAGTGAACCAGAATTCAAAATTGCAAACATTGGGTCCTATTTCTGCCTGGTCCCTCAACTGTCCAACTACTCCCAGAAGTTCAAGTTTTATGCAATTTACACAAAGAAAACAAGCCCGTTAACAATATTTATGATGGGGTCTGCGACACCGTAGAATGAAATGCAAATGTATTACTTACAAAAAAGGAAAGATACACAAATAGTGATTTAAAACCCTCTGATTACAGATGGTTTGCCCTGAAATATATATATATATACATTATATACAAATTACATTAGTCACAGTCATTACAGGCAGAAAGTGAGAGTGTATGTTTAAAGTTTCCTTTCTCAATTTTCAGAAATAACTAAATTATACATATAACAGCTTTATATAATATATAACACTTATATATTTTATCCAGTGCTTATTTTCATGTTTACAGTGAATTAACAGCTTAAACTATTCTATTTTCTTAAAGTCTATTTTTCCTGAAGCAGCATGACAAATTATTTCTAGCTTATGCAAAACTTTATTACTAATATTTCAGAATCAATAGCAGCTCATATTCATTCACAGTAAAAGAAAATAGACATTATCTCTTTTTAAAGAACCAAATGTTAATTTGCAAACAGCAACAAGATTATTTTTATGAACTGTTTTTAACTTCTATTATTAGCACAAATATATAAACAACAAATTTTCCATTTTTTTACCTAAACAAGAAATTATTTGTATACTGATTCCTTTAATCCTTGTATTTTTATGTTTGTTTGTCTTAGTTTTATGATTTTACACAGTTGGAATTTTTTTAATCACAATAAAAACTTCTTTTGTTACAGTTTTACCAGAGGGACGTTACATTTCACCTCTTTATTGGCTGTGCTCTGTTTCAGCTATTCTGACCTGCCAACATTTATTGCATGTGTTATTCATTATTCAGTTTTCGGGGTGCCATGTTCGGGAGTGGAGACTGCTTTTTGAGCTGGAGTCGGGGTCAAAAGAGGGCCCATAACAGCAGCTGCAGCAGAAGGATGTCGAGGAGTGGGAGAGAATGAGACGTGAGGAGAACATGACCCTGAGAGGCCACTGGAACAATTGTCATTAACTGAGGTTTTCTGGGTGGAGGAGGAAGAAGCTGCCACAGTCCAGATGGATTTCTAGAATCTGTAAATCAGGGCTGCTATTCTGGCATTTGAAGGTCAAACCCCACTGCTGGCCAATCCCCTAAGCTTTGGAGACTTCACATCTCCCATACCTCTATGGCTATTTGGCTTGGTGCTCATCCGAAGACAATATTATGAATTAGGAGAATCAAACACAATGAAGTATTGATGCTCTTTATACAGTTCACAATTCAGATGGCATGAAAGTATTTAAAAGAAATCAAAACCATAGCTTCCTACAAACAATGGCTACAATCAATTATCCCTCTATCCAGCCAGCCACACTTTTATAAGTTACTGCTACACAATAAAGTTAAATGTGTCTTATAGTTTGCTAAAAGAACGGGCAAACATAATACCAGTATTTTATACAATCTATGGTATCTTATGTGAAATAAAAATAAAATGAATCTACTTACTATAATAACATTTATTTGAAAACGTTTTAATTTATTTTTGTATGAACTTGTGCTTTGGCAATACACTTAAACCTGTCATACTAATGAATCTTTTTTAATCGTTTTTATCTTTAAATGAAAAGATAAAAAAAAAAAAAAAAATGTATACAAACTGTAAGATTGATTTTTAGTAAACACAACACAAAGAGCTTTCCTTTACAATCAACAGGGGGGAAAAAATCGGAAAATTTCTCTCATCTAAAGACTTGTTTTTTGGAAGTTCCGTTTCACCTTGATTGGCAAACTTCCATTGTGAGCTCAGTCGTCAATAGGCTCAGTCCATTGTGAGCTGGTGCAACATTAATTAACCGTTCACTGTGAGAATAGAGAGGGGCGAAGCCAATTGGAGGAGAAATGCAGACCAACACGAACAAACATGTTACTGTTATTATGTATATGACTACATATGCTTGACTACACTTTGTCTACTCTGCAGAGGTGGGTTGAATACCCAAATAATTTTTTTAAGTAAGAGAAGCATTACTTAACCATATTTTTACTAGGGATGGAACGGTTCACAAAATCCACGGTTCGGTTCGAATTACTGTTTCTGGTCACGGTTTTCGGTTCGGTTCGATACATGTTGATTGTTACACCGAAATATCATAAAAATTTATGAAATTAATGAAAAAATCCCCCAAAAAATAATGGATTGTAATTATTTTAAATGATCCGCAGAAACCCTGGATCATTTGCGTACGTTTTGCAGCTTTGAATTTAATCATTTCGCGCATGCTCTCTACCATCTCCAAGGGACTCAGAGGGGAGCGGACGGGAGCCACAGTGGAGGCTACCGTAAATCCTCTAATATAGGCCCGGGCCTTTATTTCACTCAAGTGCATCGCGGTCCAGGCCTTTATTGGAAAGAGGCCAGAATTAGAGACAGGCCTCTATTGCTATTTGAGTAAAACAGACTACCAGTGGAATGAATAAAAATGAGATTTTGTGTCTATTTAAACCTATAAAACACTAGGTTCAACACTTGGTTTGAAGTAAAAAAAATAAAATAAAAATAAAAATCCTCCAATTCTGTTTAATCCTCCTCCTCAGTTTCCTCCTCCTCTTCATCTCTCACTTTAATCTCCTCATCACTCGCGTCAGTCTCTATAACAAGTTCATTATTGTACAGTTCCTCTTCGTCCTCCTCATGTTCTGCTGCGTGTCTGTTCTCTTCCTCGCGCAGACGGGCAGCAGTCAGGGCCTGTCGTCCAGCAGCGCAGGGCTGTGGTACTTGTATGTTACTACCATAAGTATAATGTTGAGGTATGCCCAGAAAAAACGTTTATAGCCCCGGCCCATATGAGAGACCGGCCATTATTTACCTCCTCTGACAGCGAGACCGGCCAATGTTAGAGTCCCAGCCGCTAATGGAATACAGGCCAATATTAGAGAATTTACGGTATATGCATTGCTTTGAGCAGCCGGTCTGGAGCGATGCGGGGGTTGCTGACTGAGTATGAGGGATTTCGGAGTTAGCATGACATGTTGGTCATGTTGCTGTTAGCATAAACAAAACGTGTTGCACAATGCTTGCACACTGTTGCACTTTTATCCACAACTTTCTTTCCGCCGTCATCGTAGGTCACTCTAAATGCAAAGTGGTCCCATACAGCAGACCTATAAAGTGCTGCTGGCGCGTCTTCCAACTCCTGTTCTTTCCCACTCGCCATACCCACACAATTCTCCACAACAACTGATTTTTTTTCTGCTACACCCGGCTAAGCTGCTTCGCTTCTTCTTCTTGTTTACTACTGGTGGTTGGCTTTGGTCGCAGTACCGCCACCTTCTGCTCTGGAGTGTAAACGCTTCGCCTATGAGAAAAAGGAGCAGCGCATCAACCGAACAAAACACACGCGAATCGAACCGAGACAGTCAAACCGAACGGTTCGGACGGTTGTCATAAATCGTCCCATCCCTAATTTTTACTCAAGTAAAATGAAAAGTAGCCTTAAAAGAAATTCGTCAGGTAAGAGTAAAAAAGTATTTGGGAAAAAGGCTACTCAATGAGTAACAGATCTACTTCCTACTCATGATCATAGCAACTGATTTATATTGTCATATACAAAATTGAACAGCATTACAAAGGTTTAACAACATTAGGTCATAATAAATAAATGCATCATATACAGTAATCATACAATAACAAATCTATGTGCACTGAACAATCTTCAAAATTCAAGTTTTGAGTTAAAATACTTAAAGGGGATCACCGTTTTTTTTTTAAGATTGGCCCCTTGATTTTACGTTATTACATCATGTTCTACTCACCCATATGAGTTTTGTGTCATTAGAAGCTGTTCCAAAGATATTCAGTTTTGTTATATCCAATTAACGTCGTCCTATGGGCAACGACTTGAAGGCACAAACTAAACTGTTCATAATTTATTGATTTCATACACACTCTGCTTTGTTTTAAAAAAATATAAATATAAGAAATATAACCACGGGTGTCTTGGGGACAGTGATTCGCCTACATGTTATGAATGCTGGCGTACCATAAAGAATAAATTATGAACAGTTTAGTTTGTGCCTTCAAGTTGTTGCCCAAAGGACGACGTTACTTGGATATAACAAAACCGAATATCTTCGGAACAGCTCCACATGACACAAAACTCATATGGGTGAGTAGAACATGATGTAAAAACGTAAAATCAAGGGGATAATGTAAAAAAAAACCCCAAAAAAACAGTGTTCCACTTTAAGAAATAAATAGCTAATAGAATAGTTTAAATTGCAGGTTTATATTTGACTGTGTTTTTGCTCAACCACCAAATGATATGAAAGACTTAGCAGATGAAGAATACATTTAACCATTATGCTTTGAGAATAAAAAAAGGAAAGTAAGTCTCTCTGTGGTGCATATTTATTTGAATCGATCCATTAGAATCAGCTGGTTATCCTTAGATAGAAAACTTTGAACCAATCTGACTGTATGATCTGGTTGAATTGTCTCTGTAAAGTGCCTTTGAGATTACGTGTTCTGAATTGGCGCAATGTAAATAAACTGAATTAAAATTAATTCAATTATTAATTAAGGGTATTTACTGACAGAAATATATTTTAGATAGGTATGATATTAATTGTAGGAAAGAACCATCAGCGCACCCGCAGACACAGGCACCTCTCATAAGTGCATAAGTGCTTTAGATTAAATGTCAATGATGTAAGCAAGAGCAACTCCCCCTAATGTCAGCCCTGTGACTGAGATCAATCACTTTATAGAGCAGGGACTATATAGTGGACTTAATAGTGAACTCAGTTAACTGACCGTTCAGACAGATGATCATTTCCCTATTGGTCCATAGCGTGGTGCCTGCGCCATCTTTATTAGTCGCGCAATTATAATGCTTTGGGATGAGAGTTCTCCATGCAAAGCATTGCGGGATATATCTGCCTCTTCTGAGGCCTTTCTTTTCTCTCATAAACTTCATAGACAGTTTTTCTATTATGACCCTCTGCCATTTTCAAAGAACTGCAGTGAGAAAGGTGAGCTTCAATGACTGTCTGAAACCGTAGCTCACCACACATACACGCCTGATATTGTGCATGCGCAGAAAAAAGATAGCTAACTGGGTACGAGCATGTAGGAAAGCTTTATGTAAACATATCACCAGAATGATTGACAATTAGGAGGACCACTTATTTAGATGCTCCACCCGGAAATAAAATATCATTCTCTATACCTTTAAGGTGTCAACTCCCATTGAATTTTCTCTTCCCTGTGGCTTTTGGACCTTGATAGGGGAGACATACGCCGGTTTTTAGCTGAAGCTATGTGCAGTGCTGGCCAAAAGTTTTGCCACCCTTGCTCAAGTTTAGTATGTGGGTATGAAATGAGACTGAGCCTGAGGGCGTTCACGTGATTTAAATACAATGAGTTATTTCTTTGGCTTTGGATAAGCTTTTGTTTTAGCCATCTACTGTCACAATTTGCTCAGATGAGGATGCAAGAAGAGATAAGGAATCTCAGCGTTGGATCTGAAGAGACTGTGATACAGCACATATTTGGCATGTCTGTCAGCATTTTCATCAGCGGAATCCATGTGAAAGCTGTTTTGTAAATGGAAAAGGAGTTTTGAGCTGCAGCCTGCCGAGGCTGCTGAGGAGTCCGGAGGAACTTTTTTCCTAAAGGAGAATTTAAAGCCTTGACTTTGTTAATAGAAATTGATGTTTGTAGCTGCTGGATAAATGGCACCTCTGGCTCACTTTGCAGTTCACCAATCAAATTGTGCAAACTTTTGTGGAGTAGGGGGACATCTGGCCTAATTTTTGCAACATTAGGACATGTCTGTTAGTGCAGCAGCTAACACAAGCTCTAAAGATGACAAAGCCTTATTTTTCTTTTAAGAAACAGAAGACAATATGAAGCTTCGTTCATAAAATAGCATAGTCATCTTGATTAAGAAAAAAATAAATAAAATGAAAGTTGTTGAAATGTTTTATTTTGTAATTTTGCCAGCGGTATTAATGTTGAAAATTGTTGTGTTTTAAGCTTTGTCACTGGTCTATTTGTTGCTAAACATCAAGATTTTGAGTATTTATCAAGATAAGATCACATGACAGGAGGATTTACACTCTTTCTTCTGTAGAGTGTATACAAAATGAAATTTCAATGCATACAGCTTACAACGAGGAAATTACTAATACCACTTATAAAGTGCAGCAGTGATCAAAAATGCAAATATTGTAGGAGAAAATAAAAGTCATGATGCAAAAGGCAGTGAAATGGAAAGGTTCAGTGCAGTGCGAAGTTAATAAATATGGTGTAAAATGCAGTAGAACATTCAATTGTGCTCTGAATGAGAGGTGCCTATGTCTGCTGGCACGCTGATGTTATCTAGATGTGGGATTAGGTACCTAAGTGGCTGCTGTCTCATTCCTGGTGGTGGCCAGGCAGGGCCTGGGCCTCCGGGTCCCCACTAGGAGGTGGGGTACCTCTGGGCAACGGACACCTGGGTCACCTTGGGCATGGCTAGCAACCGGTGGAGCCCATGTGCTCACTGCCACGGCCCTGTGGTAAATTGGCACTATGGCCTCTGTGGTACGGCCCTTCAGGGACTGGGCCCCTTTACTGTTTGGCCCTTCTCTCTTCTGACCTTCTCTTGTGGGTGCGGCTGTCAATATGCATGTGTCCCAGTGATCTGGGCAGCCCTTGGATATCTGGACATTGTGTTGTCTATTTATAGGTCCTTGGCATAAGGGGGCAAGTCTGCAGCTGCCCACACCTGCTATTGAGCATATTTTTCTTCTGAAGACCCATTGTTAGTCCTTTACAAAAAAGAATACACATGCATACATATCATGGGAGTTTCCAGATTTTGCAGATGCACATTTATACTAAGTACTAATCTGCTTCCAGGCCAGGAGTGGCTAATAAGGAGGACCTGGACAATTCAAAGATGTTTAACTTTGCTTGAGAACCACTGGACACATTGATTATCAAGTCATTGCAATGTGTGGTGTTGGGGCACATGATTTAATGTTTTATAGTATATAAATAATAACATGATACATCATTAAATATCAGCTGTCAAAGCTGACCAGCTGAGAGCTTAGTTTTTGGCTCCTTTAGAGAGCCTAAAACTAAGAGGGAGCTCCAAAACTCTGGAATGTGGGAATGTTATTTTTATCCATGTTTTAGCTGTTTTTTTTATTTTTTTTATCTGTACTGTTTTATATTTTATCTATTTTTTTTCTGAAGGGTACTTAACAAATACAATTTATTTGGATTGGATTGTATTAAGCAGGTATGCAAAAATTATTTTCAAGCTCAAAAATTGCTAAATGAAACAATTCAGGATAAAAATTTGGCCGAATTATGCTGATAGGTATTTTTAGTGGCTATGGTGGATGACTGGGCAACTTTAATGCCTGTGATTATCAGTGTGATTTAAGCCTGACATGATGACTAAACACAGGGTTGCATTTTTCATCCTGAAAGTCCGTATCAAAATAACTTTTTAGTCAATTTCTGAGGTATTCCAATCTTTTAAGTTCATGGGGAAAAACAGCCATAGTGTGGTAGAGTTTTTATTTAAAAGATACAATGGATGGATAGTATTTAAACATATCAATCTTTGTATTTGTTGTCTACCTTAATTATGACCACAGGCTGACCAAAACAATATCACAACATAAATCAAAACGTCTTTTGTCTCCCCCTACTGACCATCAGAAGCATTACATGATTAATTGTCCCCTACCATTGGCCTCACCTCTCAGGTTTGATCTGGCATTCAGTTTTACCCAACATAAAGTCTATTATCTATGACGTGGAAATGTGCACAGAAGGAATTATCTGTATCAATCAAAAAGGATTTAAAGCTTTACTTAAGCTCATTCATATAGCAGATTTAAAACTTGGCTGATTAGGGTTGTCCATAAAGCACCTTAAAAAACACTAAACTTTTTTATAGTTTATGTTAAAAGCAATAACTGTTTTATATTTTAATTGGATTTGATTTAGCAACACAAAGTATAATTTAAAATTGAAAGGGGTTAATAAATTTGTCTACAAATAAAAACATAAAAATGACTCAAGAGCTAAAAATGTTCCCCGTTGTTCTTTGCAAAGAAAGCCAAACCTCTGTCAGATTGGATGAAAAGTCAAGTTAATAAAAGTCTTTCGACATGTTCTTGGTAAGATTTTAGGACTGAACTTAGACTAGACCATTTTAGCTCATAAACAGGGTTTTGCCTCACCTTTTGCTCTGGCTGTTTAGATGGTCTACCAGTTAAACTTGAAAATTAGTCTTGAGTTTTTCGATTGTCCCTTATTAAGTCCCAGCAAAACAAAAGTTTTCCACATTATGAGGATGTCATCACCAAGTTGTGATTGTGTCATTGATCTGAACTGATACCTTCTTTCCACATGTTGGCTGTTCCCGAACATGACTTTTTGTAAACTAATGATTTGAGTTCTTCCATTTTTTTTTCTTGTCACTTTCTTAGCAGGGCAGCTATTAATTATCCTCTTCACAAATCTAATATATTCTCCTACCTGAGCAGTAGATCTCCGACTTCCCCAGACCATCTTGGATTCCTCTCTGATTAATGCTCTCCTTGGCACTTTAGGTGGACGCCATGCCTGGGTACAGCAGGTTTTCAGCTGTGCCATAATCGTCACGACTTCAGATGACGGATTGAACAGACCCACTGATGTTGTTTCAAAACCTTAATCTGTTCTTAACTTCTACACAACTTTATTTCCAAGTCATGTGGTGCGTTTCTTACCCATGATCTCCAATCAAGCTCTGAGGCCTACACAGATCTACACCAACATTAAACTACTCAGACTGTTTACGTAACTTGATGAAGAGGGGGGGGGGGGGCCTTATACTGACCCATTTGCCAATTCAGGCAATCGTTTTGATGTAAACTTTTGCTGTTGTGTTTGTTTGATCAGCCGCTGATTATTTTTTACTCCAAATTAATTTTGACATAATTGGCTGTTGATTTCAATTAGCTTTGAAAGCCTCGTTACGACGCAGGCGCTGACTCGACCCCAGAGGGGGGGACACGGTTTTGAAATAATGACTAATGGTTACTCCTACAGTATAATGATCTGTTGTGCTACTGATCCTTATTATGGAGTTTTCAAGTTGACAAGCAATTTGAGGCGGATAATCAGAGGTAATTAGGTTGATAAGAGGAACTTCCTTTGGTCAAAGCCTGAGAGACGTCTCCGAGCTGTTATCTTTAGTTGCTTTATATCTTGCAGATGTTCATTCTGAACCCATTTGTGTCACTGGCTCCAAGACCATTTCCTTGATTCTAATCTTTAACTCACATCCATACTCCTCTCCCTCTGTTATCAATCCCTAATCATACTCTTTTCTTTTTTTATCTAAAGTTTCCGGTTCAGTTGCGTCTTCTGCGGCCACTCGGCATTGCTTCCAGTCTTGTATTGCTTCTGTTTGCAGAATCTCTGCAGAAACCCAATTTCATCAACTAGAGATGCCATAGTTTGATCATTGTTTATGCTCACACTGTTGTGTAAGGGCTCAGTGCTTAAGGGAGGCTTGAATTAGCATTTCTATTTGTTATAGTCAATATTTCCCACAATGGAGTGAATGTTCTTATAGTGAATGTGAAATAAAAGACTTCAGGGATTTTGTACTTGGAAATGCAGAGCATTGTACCATACATATTGATAAGTACTTTATGCAGAAAAAGGTCAACACATCTCTAATACAGCTGTCATTAGACTTGCATCTTATTTTAGAGCAATCTGTTTTAACAAGTATGGAAACTGAGAATCATTTATTGATTCACAACAAACTGATAATCCGACCTCGTACCAGCACCCCAAGATAGGATAAACAAACGGAAATATGCTTACAGGACTGCTTCTTAAAATATATGGCAATGACATCCCAACACAAGCGACTAAAAAGTGGACTAACTATTGCACATATAAATATAAACAGTCTAAGAAACAAAACAAATGATATAGCTGAATTGTTAGAAGAACATAAGCTGAAGATACTTGCTATTTCTGAGACTCATTTAGACTCCTCCTTTGAAGATAGTGAATTACATATAAAGGGTTACAACATTTATAGAAACGATAGAAATAAATATGGTGGTGGAGTAGCTTTTTACATACAAGATCATTTACCTGTGAAAATGTGTACTGACATGATGAAATATAATATTGAAATATTATGGTTACAAGTTTATTTTCCTCACAGAAAGCCTATACTGGTAGGCTGCTGTTACAGACCTCCAAGTTCTAACAATGAATATCTTGACACAATCTGTGAAATGTTAGCTAATATGAATGTGGGTCTGGATGTCTATTTACTTGGAGATTTTAACATTGACTGGTTTGCTCATAACTGTCCACTGAAGAATAAGATACAAATTGGAGCTAATGCAGGTGGATTTGATCAAATTATGAATAAGCCAACAAGAATATGTGTAAAACAAGATGGTACTAAAACAGCTACATGTATTGATCACATTTTTACAAACTCTCCAGAAACAGTTAACAAGATATCATCGGTCCCTATTGGAAGCAGTGACCATAATCTGATTATAGTAGAAAAAAACAATAAGGTAGATAGGCAAGGACCTACAATAATTTTTAAGAGATCATATGCATCTTTCAATCCTTATTCTTTTGTTGACAATGTGAGAGAAATATGTTGGTCTAAAGTGTTGACTGAAAGAAATCCTGAGCTTGCACTGTCAAAGTTTGATGATTTATTTCTACCTGTGATTGAGAAACATGCACCTTTGAGAAGGTTTACCGACAGAACATCGAAAACACCCTGGCTGGACAAAGAAATGAAAGAAGCTATGAAAATGAGAGACCAAATGAAAAAAACTGCAATTATAACTGGGAATAAGGAAGACTGGTGCCTCTATAGGAAAACAAGAAACGCTGTGACCAAGCTAAATAAAAAGAAAAAAAAGAATTATTATGAAGATAGAGTAAAGAAGGCGGGGAATGATTGCAAAAAAATGTGGAAGATAGTTAATGATTTGACAGGTAGGAAAAATAGAACGCATCCATTATTTCTTGAGACAAACGATGGCTTCATAACTGGACCTAGAGAAATTGCTAATTATTTAAATAATTATTTCATTAGTAAAATAGCAAAACTAAGAGAAAATATGCCTAACCTAAGTAATGAAATATCTCACTTATTAATAAGAAATGAAATAATGAAAGGGAAAAGGTCCAAGTTTAAATTAGAAATGGTTAACTTGCAGAGGGTAAAGGATTGCCTGAAAAAGTGCAAAGATAAACCACCGGGTGTTGATGAACTGGATGTCAGACTTCTCAAATTGGTTGCTGATGAAATCGCTCCTGTAATTACTCACATTATTAACTTAAGTTTTATGTCTTCAGTGTGTCCACAAGCCTGGAAAACAGCTAAAATAATCCCATTACAGAAAAATAAGAAACTGCCCTTTTCCAGCTCAAATAGTCGTCCGATAAGTCTACTACCTGTGTTAGGAAAAATAACAGAGACCATAGTATATGAACAAATTAATAATTATCTGTCGATTAATAACATAATTTGTCACTCTCAACATGCTTATAGAAAGGCTCATTCTACAGCAACAGCACTAATTAGTATGTCTGATGACTGGCTTAGGAGTATTGAAATGAAAGATATGGTGGGAATTGTGTTTCTAGATTTTTCAGCTGCTTTTGATTTAATTGACCACCATCTACTACTAGAAAAACTTTCATGCTATGGTTTTGAACAATCTGCACTTACTTGGTTTTACAGTTATTTAACCAACCGGTCGCAAACGGTATATTTTAATGGTGCATTTTCTGAAAAACAAACTGTAACATGTGGTGTACCTCAAGGGAGCTGCCTGGGTCCTTTATTATTTTCAATATTTACAAATGACTTGCCATACATACTCAAAAGAACTAAAATAATTATGTATGCAGATGATTCCACTATATATACATCAGCAAGAACAAATAATGAATTAGAAATTATTATGAATAACGAACTAGTGGGAGTGGATAAATGGGTGAAAGCAAATAAGCTGGTATTGAATACAGCAAAAACTGACAGCATGATTGTGAGGTCAAATTACAACGTAAACAGTAATCATATATTGAATATTAATATCAATAATGTCTCGATAAGGAATGTGCATGAGTCCAAGCTTCTGGGAGTGACGGTGGATAACACGTTATTATGGAGAAAACATATTAATAACATGATTGCAAAGATGGGTAGAGGAATCACAGTCATAAGAAGACATGCAACCTTTATGTCCCCACATATTCTTAAAATGATAATCCAATCATTGATTTTTTCTCATATGGATTACTGCCCAGTCGTCTGGTCAAATGCCCCTGGAGAGATGCTAAATAAACTACAACATGTACAAAATAGAGCTGCCCGAATAATATTGAAGTGTGATTTAAGGACAAATATAACAATGCATAAAAAGTTAAACTGGTTGTTGGTTAAAGACAGACTTTCATACTCATTGACTGTTATGATTAGAAACATATCTGTAATAAAAACACCTTATATGTTATTTACAAACCTTACTTTTAGTTCAGAGAATCACGAATACAGGACTACACTGCAAAAAATAGAAATCTCAATAAGTTATTTTTTCCTAAAATAAGTGTGTTTTTCCTTGATTTGAGCAGGTAAGTAAGACACTTTGCCAATGGAACAAGACAATTTCCTTTTAAAATAAGAAAAAACTATTTTATCGTCTTATTTCAAGTAAATATTATCTAACTATCTTATTTTAAGAGTAAAAATACTCATTCCATTGGCAAATCATCTTATTTACCTGCTCAAATTAAGGCTAAATATACTTAATTTAAGCCATTTTTTACTTATTTCTGGATTGTTTTTGCAGTGTAGGCATGCGACTGAAGGAAACTTTAGTTTGCCTAAAGTAAAGTCAAATGCCTTAAAAAGAACCTTTATGTATAGAGGTATGAAATCATGGAATTTACTGCCGAATTACATTAAACTGATAACTGATTTAAGGAAATTTAAAAAAATCATTGAAAGAACATTTATTAAATATAGAGGTAAAACACGATTAGGACTGTCTTCTTCACTTGCTGTGCTTTGTAGTTTGTTTTGATTAGTTTGGATTGTTTCTGTTTATGTATATGGGTATATATGTATATGTATATATGTATGTGTATATGTGTGTATGTATATATGTATATGTATAGATTATGGGAGATGTTGTTTTAATGTCCACATAATTTTATTTCATTTGTAATTTTTTTTATTTCATGTTTTGTTGTTGGACCCCAGGAAGAATAGCTGTAGCTTGCTACAGCTAATGGGGATCCTAAATAAACTAGAAACTAGAACTAGATTCCAGACTGCTGGTAGGAGTTCTCCACCTTCTCTTTGTTTTCTCCTACCGCTTACTGAGCTCTACTGGGTCTGTCTTTAATTTAAAGCGGCCCTCGCTCATGTTTAGAATGCATGCTGCAGTCGGTCTGCCTGAACCCTGCTGCTATCAACTCTACTGCCTGTCAGAATGTCTGGGAGAGGCTGCAGAGAGAATCACAATTCCTATTCCTACTGCTAAAACCAACGAAAACTGTAAACTTATCCACTAACTTCACCTTTAAAGAGAAAAATTAGAGACAGGCTTCCTTTATGACACAAAACTACATATTTTCCAAAGCCTAGATTGTTCTCTTTTCAACAAATGAGCAACAGAGTGTTGAGATTGATTGTGATAAAAAATCAGGGTAATCAAGAAATTTCAGTCCAAGATGGATTGCGCCCGAGTTTTGAAATCATTGAGTCTGGACAGGAAAACAAAACCACAGCAAAGCCTGTTTATATTAAAAAATAGATACACTTGTTAAAATTTCTATTATCCATCTACGACAACCAGCATCCATTGGTTGGACTGCTTCCTAACACTGTATACCAGGGTCCTGACAGTGGCTGTAAAATGCTCTGGTTTAAATAGCCCTCTGTTCTCCAATAAAACATAAAATCCCCCCCCCCTGCTTCTGTCTGTTCTGTCTGTGAGGATCATGAAAAGCAGCAAGCCTGAAGCCTATGGTATAGCCAGCTAGAAAATAATATAAAACCTTAAAAAGGTATTCACATCCCTTACGCTTTTTCCCATTCATAATCTTTAATATTCAAATTAATTTATTCAACTGATTTACATTGATAACAAAAACTTGATTTCTGTGTTTTCAGTTTGATTATCTGAAGCTCCTTTCCTCTACAACAGGGAGGCCACAATCCACTCCTCCAGGGTTGATGTCCTGCTTCTTTTAGATGCGCGTCTGCTTTAACACAGCTGAATCAAATGATTCAAAGTCTTTTGCAGGACTCTGGAGAACTTGACTTCAATTAAGGAAGTAAGTAAACCATTTGATTTAGGTGTGTTGGACCAGAGAGATATCTAAAGTTGTAACATACTCTGTGTAAGCGCCATTTTGTGAAATTTGGACATTAATAATTGATTTTGGTATGTATTAATGTGTTATGTTTTGTTCTTTATTAAGCAGGTTAAAAACAGGCACTTTTGTTTTGTTATTGCAGATTTCGAGATATTCAGTGAAGGAAATGTTATATGCATATTCACTGTAGAGGGCACTGTGATGTTGTATTGCCCATGAAGGAGAAATTTGTATGTGTGGTGAAGAAGAGAAATAAAATGATGGCCGACAGAGCAATGCGGTAGTTTTACCGTGATGCGACCGTGCTGCGACATATGGTTGTTAAACGCGTAAAACAGACTCTGTGCCGGTCATTTCAACAAAGAGGTTAAATAAGAAATTAAGAAGAAATAACGAATGTAAAGATTAACCTGTACACTCTGTACACTACTGCTTTATTTATAAGGCAGTTAAAAAAAATAATATAAGAGCTGTCCATTGTGCTGAACAAGAGTAAAACACAACAACATCTTAAAGAAAGTACACATTTAAGACAAAGGGCGTTTCTCAATATGCGTTCTTGAGCGTTCTCGTGTGCTTGTGTACTCGTGACACGTCATCAGCCTCAGCCCGAGTACCGTTCCAATTCTCGAGAACGCCAGATCGAGAACGCATCAAATCCCCGGATGTTGTTCTCACCCCGCCCTCTTTATTGAGCATGCATCAGAGCACACTTGAGCGTTCTTCAGACTGACCGCTTCCCCAGAATGCCCCGCGGCCGCAGCTTGATTCACAGCGCTCACAGTGTTAAGTTAAACATTCCCTTTTCTGCTGCTGTTGTTCTTCAAAAGTACGTTTTGAAATCGTTTGAGGCGATAACATTATACATTGAAGCCTCCCTGTGTGGCCTGTTTACAGAGTTAGTGCGAAATAAAAAAAAAAAAAAGTCTGACGTTGAGCGGACCAGAGTGACCAGCAGACCTCCGAGGGTAACCGCAGCCAGGGCTAAATTTACCCCGTCTGTAGTGCACTTCTCTCGGTCTAGTTATGTGTGAACTACCGCTCGTTCTGATGGCGTTTTTTTGCGGTTCGGTAATTTTTTTTAATGTTTTTTAAGCTTTAGAAAATAAAAATATTGTTTTCAAAATGTTTTGTGTAGGGAATAAATAGTTTTGACTGTTAAAGAAATGCTAAACAACGTTGCATGTGATGACGTCACGAGTACGCTTCTGTTCCAATACACATACGTGCTTGCGTTCTCGCCAAGAACGGACTTGACGAGAACGCGAGTACGTACTCGCGTTCTCGTGAATTGAGAAACGCCCAAAGACACTTTAGGGCACATGCTAGCTTACTGTAGGTTAAAAGCCAGAGATTTGCTTATCCAACATTTAGGAACCAAAACTTAGGTCAAAAGAATTTGGTTATATGATCAAAGAGCAGAAAATAATACGTGTGGGTAAAGCAGCTCAGAAAAATAAGGGGTGAGATCATTAGAAGACTAAAACACAAATGAAAGATTATTCATAGCTGAAGGAGAAGCCAGGGAATTTTGTACTTTTATTGATGCTGATCAAATTCCAGCAAAGGGGTACGTTTACCCAAAATGCATCATTGTGACACAGAGGGAGGGGATAAGTGGACGATTTCCCACTTATTCCACAATATTCCAGGACAGTATGGACAGAAATACACACAGAAAGGGAATGATGATGTCATGAATGGCTAATAGAAAGCACTTTAAAGTATGGCTGTACATTTTGAATTTAAATCAGATTATGCTCAATGTAATATTTACCTGGCATACCCAGATATGTATGTTCATATATTTTTACGGGTTTTCTTTTTTGCAAGTTTCTCTTTTTAGATCAATTGGGGGAACAAATTGATTACTCTGTTACCACCACAATCAAAGGCCGCAGCTCTAGTTTATTTCCATAATAAGAGGGATTTTTCCACAGATAACCCAACCCAGGTCAGACAAAGACTGCTGGAGTCAAATGACTGACCACATCAAGGGGCACCAAAAAGGGAGCCTGCTTCCTAGAATGGCCACCAGTAAAGGCGATGATCTACAACAAGAAAACAGTCCCTATTATTAAATACACAGAACAGAAACTCGAGATTTTTCCCACTAACTAAGCATCATCTTTATTTCCTGCTAACAAAGGCTGTAAAACACTGAGTAGAAACTCTCCATCATGAAATGAGCCACTCTTTCAAACTTTCTTTCAAAATGACAGCAGGAACAATTTAAATGTTTTCCATTAGTGACACGGTTGCTGAACTATTCTCTTTCTAAAAGAAAAAAAATATATATTTTAACACCAAAAATCCCATTATGAGAAACCTGACAGGAAAAACTATCCAACGGAGAAAAAGGCAAGACTCAGAAATATTAGTGATGAGTAAAACTTGACATATAAACACCAAAATACCTATATACTCTCCAATGCTGACGTCATTGATCACTCCTAAGTGTAATATATTTTCAACACACAAGATCCTGCAGTTTTGAACATTAATAGCTTTCTTTTAAAAAAAAACCCAATAACTCATGGTTTTGTTGTTATATTTATTGTACCTCTAGAGGAAGTAGCAGATGATAAAAAGCTCCTAAACTGGTGGGATGAGCACTACTTTGGCTCACCTTTGATTACTCACTGTGGTAACAAAATATTCCTAATGTCTGATTATTCATTCATTTTCTCCTTACTCAACCTTCCACTATTGTTCTAGTTGTATTCAAAAAGAACAATTAAAATTAGCAATGAAATGAGCCACTAAGAACAGATGAGGAGCATGGTCCTGTTCCCCTCCCATGGACAGAGTTCTTAGAGACCATCATACCACGCCAACAACGTTGTGACTATCCCCAAACCTCAGCCCATGGCCTCCACGTCTCAGTTCAGTGGAGGAGGGAAATGAAAAGGTGCAGAAGTAAAACGACACACAGCAGCAACAGCCACACTTGTTCACACACACCAAACTAACGTTAGAATCATATGTTCTGCTTGTGTAGTTTAGGATTATACAATAATATTCTTCACCTTTTTTTGTGTATGGTGTGTGTGTTGGGGTACTCTGGGATAATAGTTTTAATTGATCAAGCACAGACCTATATTTCTTAAATATCTTTTGTTTCTGCTGATCTACGTCAGATGTTTTTCAAATAGTTAAGCTGAGCAAGTCCAAAAGCAATTACTATTCAACTCCTGCACCTTTAATTAAACCCAGCTGAGGAACACCGTGCATAACAATGCTCTTCCTGTTTGGTATTCCCTAACTGGACAAGGATTGGCACATCCTTTTATTAGGGCCATTTCATGTGGTGTTAACACCCCGTCTCTGTACTGTCCCCATTGTCCTCCCTTCCTGTTGCTGTGCACAGCAAGTCAGCTGGCTGCAGACAAGGTATTGTCAAGAGACGGAGTCAGTTAAAAATAATTCTGCATGGAAAAAGAATCAATAGAACTTTCTAGTGCTCACTGAATTTATTTTTAGAGCTAGTGCAGTAGTCATTTATCAAGCTGAAGTATGTCTAGGTATTTTATTTAATAACAAAAAGTGCCAGCTGTTGAAAAGTAGGCAGTTTTATAAACTTCCCTTATACCCCTTTAACACTGGCCGAAAAAACAGTTTAAACCCGGGAACAATAGGCTTTTAGTGACAATGGGAACAGCTCACTTACGCGCGTCTACCAGGGTCAAACGACTCGACAAACCACCCGTGTTAAAATCGCCTTGGCTCTGATCAGCATGCTTTAGGAAAACCAGACCTGGGTTGACCCGTTAAATTACGTGACATCATCGAACGCAACGTACGGACGTCAACACACCGCGCCAATCGGTTCTGATCTAACAAGCCTTAACAACTCTTTTTACATTCAATAAACATGGAGCAGCTCTGGTGAGAGGGATACAGATAGATAAAAGAGTGAAATAACAAATAATACTGTCTACCCTCTGGCTCCCATTAATGTTGCTCTCCATTATTTACTTCCCTGACTTCCTTTGCACTGGTGATATCATCAAGGCTCACTCAGCGTGATGATGGTTTTGAAAAATCAGGGTCTATAGTGTTTAAAAAAACATATTTGTGCTTTTTCTTTTCGCATGATGTAGGTAAAAATAAAAAGGGAATAAAGCCACTAACATCTTGTAAGGCTATCAAAAGCTCAAAAAGATCTGATGTACTTTTCTTAGAAAAGACAACAATCATTTATCATATTTAAACTGTTAGTTTCGGATTAATTTTGTAATCCTGCATTAGGGGTCATTTTCATCCCATGTGTTCATTTCCTTTAATTCTTATGCAAAATAGAATAACTTAAAACGAACAGCCATTAGGGTTATTTATATTCAATTATAATATTCGTTCAGCATTATCTTGCCTGTTTGTTTTTTTATGTTCGTCACAAGCAAGGAGATCCTATTTTAAATCTTTACTGTTTTTTTTTTCTTTTAATCCTTAAAATCTTTGCTCAGGGTCAGGATCTGCTTACATCAGAGGCATTATTCCCCTCTGCCGTTGCCATGTAACTACAACAGACAGATTGACTGAATGAAAATAATATGGAAATAATTTACATTTGGGTGCTGAATGTGTGAGAAAAACTGTGAGCGAAGCCAACAGATGTGAAAGGCTGATGAGGCAGGATGCAAATGCAACCTTGGGAAATATTTAATATGCTAATTAGTTTAATGACATCCTCTAGTGACTTTACCAGCATGTTTCCACTATTTCCCACTGCACTAACATACTCTCTCGCTTTCTAGGAATGTGTGAGTGGATTCAGTAAGTGGCTGCTTTGAAAAAAATGGCTTTAAAATAAGCCTTATTTCCTTTGTATTACAGAATAGGCTATAAATGTATAATTTCTAAAACCTAAATAACCCAACCCCCAAGTTGCAAAAATTTGTAACTGAGTCGTTTCATTCCTAAAACTGTAAATGAAGACAGATTCTATTTGTTTAGCAAAATATTGCTGCAAAGACAAAAACTATTCATTAGTTTTTTTCCCACAGAGAAGATATATAATCAGTTCTGTATATGAGGTTTATAATAAACCTAAAGCAGAAAGATAATAGTGGTGTTTTGTGAGGTGTTCATTTGTTTTAAGTCAGACTTTATGAGCACTATAATAATCGTTAATAATCTCACTATAATAATCTCACATACGCTATTCAGATTAAATGAAACTCAGACATAGAAACTGTTTGGTTTGATGAAATTGAAGGCAGAAATTAGCAGCTATCGCTTTTCAGGTTTGAAGGAACATCTCAAAAGCCAGGAGTATGAATGGATAGTTATTAAATCTCCCCTTTATGAACTCTTCCGCCCGTTTCAATTGGCATCTTGTCTAAGAAAAAACAAGGCATTGTTTGGGCTACTGTATAAAGCCTCGAACTCAGAGCTTTTTCTGACATTTTAAATTGAAAAAGCGTCCTGGCTGGGAAGTGAAACATCTTCAACTTTAGAAACAAAGTCCAGTGGATTGTTTTTTAACTTTTTTGGAATACCCTTTATTAGGGGTGGAACGGTTCACAGAATCCACAGTTCGGTTTGGTTTATGTTGAGTGTTACCCCGAAATCCCATAAAAATTAATGAAATTAATGAAAAAATAAAAAAAAAATCATGAATTGTAATTATTTTTAATGATCCGCGGAAACCCTGGATCATTTCCGCATCTTTTGCTGCTTTGAATTTAATCATCTCGCGCGTTCCCTCTACCAAGGAACTCAGAGCGGAGTGGATGTGAGCCACAGCGGAGGCTGTAGGCTTTGCTTTGAGCAGGCGGTCTGAAGCGCAGTGGATGTGGAATTTCGGGGTTAGCATGACATGTTGCTATTAGCATAAACAAAAAGTATTGCAAATGCTTGCACACTGTTACACTTTTATCCATAACTTTCTTTCCGCCGTCATCGTAGGTCACTCTAAATGCAAAGTGGTCCCATACAGCAGATCTACAGTATAAAATGCTGCTGCCGCGTCTTCCAACTCCTGTTCTTTCCCACTCGCCATACCCACACAATTCTCCACAAAAACAGATTTTTTTCCTGCTTTTTTCCTGGACACTGCTTCGCTTCTTCTTCTTCTTCTTGTTTACTACTGGTGGTTGGCTTTGGTCGCAGTACCGCCACCTTCTGCTCTGGAGTGTACACGCTTCGCCTATGAGAAAAATTAGCCGTGCATGAACCGAACGCAACACACGCGAACCGAACCGAGACAGTCGGTTGTAGAGTAAAACCTTATGCAGGATTAACAGTTGTGCTCTTATGGGGCTGTACTGATCTTCAGTCAGAACCAAAGACCAGACGAGGTAATTTAGGAATTAAGCCGCTGACCTTTGACTGACTCTTAACACCCTTCCTGAATTACCTTGCAGTTGACATTTCTATTATCACTCCAATCTATAACCTTCCCTGTCCGTTTATTTATTTATTTTTTACCCAGAGTGAAATAGATTTTCCTAGACATTTGTTTCCTTTAAAGCACTGAGCTTTAAATGAAAGCTGAATACAGACTGTAGGACTGAATATAAGGCAGAGAGCGGAGTTAGTTTGTGACTGACGGTGCAACAGCAGAGACCGATATGTCAGCGTGTCTCAGCTCATCCGTCCACCGGCCCTTCAGTCTGCGGAGAGAAAAAGGTCAGCGAGCGCAGAGGCATCATTAACCGAGCGATGACTCCACTTCAGTCCTGACGTGAACAATGACAGCAGGATGGTGGGAAAATGATGGATGAATGAAAATGAGAATCCGATAGCCGCAGAGTTGAAGCCCTTTGTTCAGCTTCTGTAATGTCAGGGTGAACATCCTGCACTGATGCATTCACGCTCCTTTACAAAGTCTGAATATAATGATAATATCCATAAAATAATTAAAATCATACAACCTCCACTGAGACATGTCAACGTTTATTGGTTTTCCCTGATTTTTCTCAATAAAGCCTGATAACTTAAAATAAACAAACACTTTCCTGTGTTAATCTGTATTCCAGGGGGAAATGACAGCAAGATTCTTCTTTCAGTCCAAAAAAAATAATATTTGTATAGGTTACCATGGCATGAATTTAAAAGTCTACAATTTATTGTGGGATGCCTATTGATGTACGCCACTGGTTCAGTAAACAAAGCAAGCATTGCTAAGGGCCCTGTCACACTTTGATGAGTTAGACAGCGTATGCTGGATCTAATAAGCTGGCATACGCAGAAATGTCTATGTATTTTGTTTAATTTTGGGCGTATACATAGCGTATTCATGAGTCCAGAGCGTTTTGGATAAGCTAGACACCACGACTTGTAAGTAACTTACACTTAACATATCTCAACGATCAGATAACTTATCTGTACCTTATGCCCAACACATGAGCACATGATTGCATACGTTGCGTACTCTACCTATGTCGATATGTTCCAGCTTACTTTAGCATGCTCATAACTTATACAAAATGTACACATAACTTATCCAATAGCGTTTTTGCAATCATCAAGATGTGACAGGGCGTTAAGCAAAAGAACTGGAGATGGGGGCTCCAGTTTTTACAATGCAATGCAGACTACCCTCAATGCCATATTTGTGACTTATACCCTATTTACACTACCCTTGAAAAACCGTGCTGAGACCGGTCCGAGCTCAGTAACTGAGATAACTTATCGTGTGTAAATGGAAAGGAAACTGAACTGAGCCGAGCTAGACACAACCGAACCGAGCTAACTGCAGACCAGTTCCAGAGGTGGGCTCGGCTCGGTTTTTCCCTGGCTCGGTTCGCTGATAACAAGTGTGGATGAGCAGAATGCGTCATCTCCATCTGGCTGCACATCCCGATTCACACTCCGTTCCAGTAGTTGGCGGTAATACCCCTCCAGAAACAGAAGAACGACTTCTTCAACTATAAACAACAATCGAAATCTTCTCCACGCAACATTTTAAATAATGGCATTTTAAATAATAACACCGAAGTACAGCAATAATAATCAAGCATAACTTTCTGAATGTGACGGGCGCCGTCATTTTGATTTGCTTGATTCCCTCCTTCAATACTAGCAGTAATACCGTAGATCGTCACTAGGAGGCGAGGAGTCGAGGAACCGAGATAGCGTGATGTGTAAATGGTCGTCAGAACCGAGCTCGGCCTGGTTAACTGATCCGAGCTCAGACCGGTTTCGGCATGGATCGGTTTTGTTTTTCAAGGATAGTGTAAATGGGGTATTAAGGTACAAGGCTAGCAGCAGGAAAACTGCTAATCTGAGGAAGCATCTGGTTAACAGCAACATCTGTCACAAGGCAGAGGAGCGCAACAGATCCACAACTAAAACTCACGCATTTGGCAGAGTTAGCATCAAAATAACGACTTGTCACCTGCAGACAGAAACATAAGGAAACAGGATCATCTTTCTCTGCTTCAGAAAAATAATCTAAGTGTTTAGGATGATGTTTGCATGGTACAGTACCAAAACCTGTTTCTATTACCTGGTACAGGAGATCAGTAGCGCATAAGTAGGTTCTTAAGTCCTCTTCTTACATATGGAACCTTAAATCTCATTAAACTAACTCAGGCACTTTAATTACTGATTTTGAATTGGAATCAGAATTTATCCTTTGAGTATTCCAAGTCCAGTCCAGGAGAGTTACCATCCTGGTTATTTATTATTTGTTTTTCTCAGGGCCGTCTCGGATGGTCTCTCTTCCTTTGTTTTTAACACAATGCATGGGCAGTGCTTTCCTCTCGCTAGGGATCCATCTACTGTCTGATTGGACAGTATTTAGATGGGCATGATTTGGTTGGAAAAGCAGTGATGCCTCACAGTACCGTGAAACTTAACACTATAGTAGAGCAATTCAACTCTGCTGGCACAAGAGGTCAAACATGCCTTCGACTTTCAGCACTTCCTTTAAATAATCATAAGGGGCGGGTCCACCCCTGTAACACGGCCACCACTCGCCCCACAGGGTTTGCTATCTTTCCAAATAGCTGCTAAGAACACCATGAGCTATTATTTCTATCTGCTGCTCTGCTTTCATCTCTCTGTCTGCCCTTTCTCATTGTGCCACCCTCCCAAGCTCAGGCTCAACAGATTTTCAGGGAGGTGTGTTAAAGCGGGTTTATGGTTGACGCTCCAAATGATGTCTTTTCAGCTTGTGGTTCCAACACATGTTGAAGCGAGAAAGTACGTCTCAAAATACAATCTGGACATTTTGTTCTTCAGGTTTATGATCCTACTTAAATACTCTGTTCTTGTTCGGAGCAGCGGAGCAGTAGATGCCCCCCTACATACCCTGCCTCTCACCAGCGACTGCTGGAGACCCTGCAAAGACAGAAAAATAAGGCATGAGGAGAATCTTTCATTACTTGCTCAGACCTAAATATGCATTTTTATACGAAAAGGTATGTAATGGGATTTTCTTGTATTGACCTATCTGTCTAAGTCTCACAAAAATATACAACTTAACTTCATGCCGAATTTACCGTTGAACCCACTTTATCGATTCTTACATATGGTGAGCTAAGATTTATTTGAAACCCTGCATTTCCTTTCTGACAAGTCTGGAGGTCAGGCTTTTTTGGAGTGCATTGGGGGATTTTCAATGAATAGCATACTTTCTAGCAAAAAAATAAATAAATAAGTTGTGGACAGCATAAGATACAGTTTGAAAGGCAAACACAAAAATACAAATTTTTTGAAAACTGGCTGAACAAAAAGCAGCTGCATGGATTGCTTTTCAACACTGTTTGGAATCTGAGCTAATGGGGTTCAGGTCAAATCATCTGGATTCCGACCATTCTGATATGCGACAAGTTAGAACCAAGAAAATGATGGGTAGAAACGCCAAACGATTGTGTGTACAGCACATATTCAGTGAATTTCAAAGGAGAAAGTGGTTGATTTAAGAGCTGTGAAGAAGCAGCGGCCAAGATCTGAGTCATCTCCTCTAAATATCTAATAGAAAAAGATAGATTGCTCTTTTTGAGTGGGAAATTAGGTTCTACCACGAGGAAAGAAGTTCAAGCACTGATATCAGGGTCACCATTTTATATGAAGCGGGGCACAGGATAGATGGATGAGAGTTATGCAGTAATCAGAGAACTGCTCTATACTGGGGGTCATGAAGTAAGAGCAGAGTCGTAAAAAGTCAACTTTTTAATTTATTGTTTTATCCGCTTTCCAATCAGTAAAGAGATTTGTCTGAAAGATCAAGACTATATCAACTGTTATTATGAAGATTTCCATCTTTGCTTGTTCCAGGTGTAATTAAAATGATCAAATAAGCTCAGACATAGGGGCAGGAGGCTTACCGGTATACGACAACTAATATCTGGTAGGAAGGTGGTATGAGGGGAGACTTCGACCATTATTGTAAAACCTTAGAATAGAAAGAGACAAGTCTTTTTATGATCTCTAGAGATAACTATCTCAACTACTGTAAAAAAAAAAAAAAAAAAACATTTAATGTAGTCGAAAATGATATAATTGAGGCTCATTTAACAAGAACAGGAGCTGTGATCATGCTGGAAATGAAAGTCAAGCTGCTGCTTTTCCACATCAGATGAAATCAGCTGAGGATGCTCTGGTATCTGTTTAAAATGCTGCACATTTGCAGGTTCATTTGGAAACTTCCCAACTGCAAAGAAATAACAGTGAACCTGGATGTCACCGGACAAAGTATGTATCTCTCAAGGCAAAGCAGGAGTGTTTCTGTCTGGATCCGGTATTTTGTAATCAGGAAATTGACTTCATAAGAGAACCCTTTCTTAGGTTGATTTCTCGCCTAATAGTCAGATAGAACCGGATTGACTGGGTTCCAAAATTACAACATTACATCTATTTTCATTTGATGCTTTTTAACAATGTTCACCAGTCACTTTGTCAAACCAAAACAAACCCTTTGACCCACCTGTTAACTCCCTTGCCTGCAGTGGCGTTGCACCAAGAACCACTAGAAAGATGGTTGGTCAACAACACAAAACTACTTCCTTGTCGGCGAAAAGGAAAACATCATGGAATGACAACAGATTTCAGCAGTGTTAATAAAATGGTGTATTTTGGGAAGTTTGCCAGATAAGTTTATTTGAGGATTAGGCTCAGCATGAATGAAAAACAAAGCATACAATGTTTTTTTATACTCAAAGCGGATGAGACAGCTCTAAATGAGGCGGCGATGTGTGCGGACTAGCACACTCAAGTTAACTGCACTGATGTCAAGAATGCTGGGACATCCAGTAAGGTATTTTTTTTTTTTTTTTGTGTAATTACACAATGACATCAAAATTACAGCTTTGGAGCAGTCTGCAGTGCACTTGGCATTCACATTTCTATTTGTACCGTGCCAGTTTCACTGAGGCGGATCAGAATTTGCTTTTTTGGTCTGCATCAGGGTTCGATTGCGCACTTTTCTCATATTGGCGGAGGTTATTCTGTATGAACTGGTAGGCTGGCCATCACTAAGTCTACGTAGACAACTTCATTTGTATATTTTTCTATACAAGGCCATGTTGGGTAAACTGCCGGCATATTTATGCAATCTCCTCAAGCTAAATTCCAGCCATTTTCATCTCCGTTCCACCAGGAGGCGCTCTTACCAGGTTCCAATGGTTTTTACTGAGCTGGGGAAGAAATCCTTCTCTTACTTTGCTCCATGGTCCTGGAATAATTTGCAAAACTTGCTCCATTTAAATGATCTAGTCCCATTGAATAAATTTAAGGCCATGTTAAAATGTCATGTCATTCAAAAATGTAACTGCCCTATGTGACCTGTCTTTTCCTCTATGTGAGATTTTGTCTATGTTGCATTTCTGTTTGTATTTTAACTGGTGTGCCGTCTTGGCCAGGTCTCCCTCGAAAAAGAGATTTCAATCTCAAGGGACTTCCTGGTTAAATAAAGGTTAAATAAAAAATAAATAAAAATAAATATTCAATATAAAACAGAATAAGTTCCAGTGAATAAATATTCTGCGATACCTTTTTTTTTTCCTGTTCAGAGGTTGGCAAAGAAATTGATCATTTTAAAAGCTCAACTGACCCACCACCAACTGGAACATGCTCAACAATGCACAGCAATAGATTATTTTAAAAAGCCAATTTTTCATCAGGAACTCTAACCGATTTTGTTCAGGAGCCCCGTGGAGAGCATCCACTCCAGATGCATTACTGTGTGGAATGAAAACTTTAAGGAAAGATGCAGGAACAAAACAGCATAATTTGTATAGAAAATCCAAAACTGCAACAAGGCTTACCCTAAAAATAAAGTGGAGAAAATGTGTAGAAATAGATAAATTACATAGAAAAAAAACACCCAGAAAGAGAAGAAAATAGCAGCATAGTTCGGGAAGCAACATCTAAACAAGACATCCAAACATTTCTAAAGCACGGTGGTGGAGGGTTGACAATAAGGGATTGTTTTATTGCTAGAGGATCTAGATTTCCTGCGGAAATGAAACCAATTTACTATAACCCCATTTACACTAGCCTTTGAAACCATGCCGAGAATGGCCAGAGCACAGTAACCGACATAACTGTTGAATGTTAAAAAAAAGAAAAAAAAGGAAAAGTGAACTGAACTGTGCCAGACACAACTGAACCGCACTAACGCTAGTACTAGTTCAACAGTAGGGCTCATCACGGTTCGGTTGTGGATCGCTTCTCTGATAACAAAGAGCGCATGAGCAGACCGCATCATTCCCTATATACAGTCAGCTGAATGATTTTACAGGTTTTCTTGCCTGTCTGGCTTTGCAATTCACAGATCTCTTCACCTGTTCACAACACAAACGTCTTCTTAGACTATTAATAATAGCTGGCATCAAAAGAGTGTGGTGCGACCCGGGGTGATACTGAGAGCGAGGATGTCATTGAAATTTGGGTGGAGGATGCTATCCAGGTAGCATCGTGAGACCATCCTGATCTCGCGAGCTTTCAAGGTTTCACTCGCAGATCAGTCTGGAGACTCTCCGTTAAAGAAAATTTGGAGCCGTTCACCAAACGAACGTCCAATCAGCGTTGGCTTTGAGGCGGGTTGAGGTGTGACGCAACGAGAAGCGCGACAGTTCAGTCTAAAGAACATGGCGGCTTCAGCCGATGAAACTAGCGTTAGCGTGGCTATCGAGCAAGTTTTATCGGAATTACAGAGTATTTCTTCACTGAAAGAAGAGCAAAACACTGCTCTGGAGGCTTTTCTCAGAGGAAAATATGTTTTTGTCGTCGCTCTGTTAGTACGTCATATGCTTCGTTGATCTGATTGGTTTATTTGGCCCGTCTATCACCAACATAGGCCAATCAGCTAACCAGTATTTTCGCCCCTTCCCAAAATTACTTCAACGGAAGGTTTCCAGATGGATATGCGGAGCAAATCCATCTGGCGGAGTCAGGTTACTATCCAGGCACATACGTTTCTGAATTTAATGGGCTACACCATTTTTATATGCGTATTTCACACTGTAGTATTGTGACTGCCGATAGAAGGTGAGGAACTGTGCTAGCGTGTAAATGGTCGTTGGAACCAAGCTCAGCATGGTTAACTGATCCAAGCTCGGTCCCAACTCAGCACAAATCGGTTTCAGAGGGCTGGTGTAAATGAGGCACAAGTATACCCTCAAGTTAAATGTGAGGCTGCCGTCTGACAGAAAAGATCAGAAACATAGCAGTAAGTCTATAACAGATTAATAGAAAATATAAATAGAGTAGCAGACATTCAAAATGGCCCTTCCCAGTCAAGCCTCAGCCAAGTGGCAGCCCACTCCCCTGGACTCTCGGCAAAATCCCCTCTAACTTCCAGCCACTGGCCTTCTCCTTGGCGTGCATTTTTCCCTCTGTCTCCACCCATTCACTGAATTAGAGGGTCTGACCAGGAGATTACGCTTCTCCTTTGAGTTTAATGATCACAAATCAAGACAGAAAGAATATTTTAGTACAAAGGTTGATGTTTGAAAAGGAATTGTAGGGGGATCAGCCAAGGAAAGTGGGAACATTTTGAATGGCTATTACTGTAACAGTGGAAATGACTTTTTCAAAAAAAAAAAGGAAATGTAACAAAAACTAAAAGATTTAGGTGAGGAGAAAAAAAAGGAAAGATGGATCTACAAGCTTCCAAATTATTTGGCAAAACTATCTTACCCAATAAGTTTGTTTTTGCTATGGAGGTACTGTTATATTGTGTTCTATTATTATTGCTTCATTTCTGTTATGTCTGCTTTTATTTTTAATGCAGTTTTGTTTTGAAAAAACTTCATCCTGCAACATGATGCACTGAAGACAAAGTGGAGACACTTACTTGTTTTTAGCATGCTTCCAGTGCCGGCTTTTTGTTTATAATAGCTAGTCAATCAGCCAGTTTGCCTTGTTTGATACACTAAGTGCTGCCCTTCGCGGAGCATTAAGAGAAGCTGACGGTAAAACATCAAAGGTCTCTCTCTGCACAGCACATTTAAGATGAAACTCACAAAAACCTGATTCTTTTGGCCCTGATATGAGCCGAAAGCTCTTAGTTTTCCACTTGTAGGAAAATCCTCAAACTTAAATCACAGTAAACTACTCCCAGCTATGCCTCTAAATCTACAGCACTCAGCTTGTTCAAAGCTTAGCAACAGTCCTTACCCCTGGCTGCAAACTGGGGGTATCTAGGCGTCTTCCTCCATCTATTTCATGATATCCTTCTGACAAACGGTTCTGCAAAGTGTTAACGGTCTGCAGAGTTCTGGGCTACCAAGCCAAGCTCCTGAGATGAGTAAAGCCTGAGTATCTCTGTTGGCCATGACTGCACAAACTCCTCTGCGGCTGGAGTTAATCCTAAACACTGCTGCACTTGTTTGAGTCTAGGAAGGGACAGCTTTGACTGCTGCCACAGGATTTAGGAGAGTTTGAGACTATATCAATTCTTTATGCTTGATTTCGACATAATTATTTTGCACATGAAGGCCACTTATTTCATTGTTTTATGCTCATTTTAATACTGTTTGTTTAAAGCTAATTTCAAATTGCAGGCTTGTAGAATAAAACTGGTTTAAGACAACCTTGTTCCCATAAACATTCCCAACACTTTTTTTTTTTTTAAGAGTTTACCAGCAATACTGTAATGTATATGGAGTGTTAAATGTATTATATATAGTAGTAGCAATTCAAAATTTCCCCATTTTCCTTGGCTGGTCCCCCTACAATTCCTTTTTAAACATCAATATTTGTACTAAAATATTCTTTCTGTCATGTTTTTTGGACATTAAGATCTAAAAAGAATCATGGTTTCCTGGCCAGACCCTGTAATTCAGTGAAAGGGTGGAGTCAGAGTAAATAAATAAGCACGGCCAAGAGGAGGGGGTTACTCCAGTGGCTGGAAGTTGGCTGCCATTTGGTTGGCGTTAGACTGGGAAGGGCCATTTTGAATGGCTGCTACTGTTCCTAAATGAAGCATGCTACAAAGTGTAAACAGTTCCCAGGAACTAATTTTAGAAACATCATTAGAACAAAGCATCAGCTTCACAACTTAAAAAGCTATCCGGGGCCAATTGTGAGTCTATGGGCTGCTCATTAAAAACAATTATCTTATTTGAAAAGTGTACATAAAACTAGAATCATCCATAATTATAAAAAACAGCTCTGAAAACTTAGAAATCACTAATTATGTTCTATTTTTCCAATTTTTATAATAATGTGTACCTAACTGTGATAAATACCCCAAAACAAACAAAAAAGTGTAATTACTTAACCATAAACTCTACAACAGAGCAGAAGAATGTTTGAAAGCTTAGAGACTAATTATAGACCAAGGCTGAATTTACCTGCAGGTTTTTATTGCATAAAGTTATAATGATTTCTGGTTTTAAGGGAAACAAATGATCATATCAGTAAAAACGAAACCCTGCTAATAAAAGCTCTGAAGTTTCTCCAGTGGAATTAGTGTAATTTCTCTAGCAGTTCAGTAAGCAGAGTTTTAGATTAAAGATGTGCGTGTTTGCTTGGTTGCAAGGAGTGGCTGATTTGGTTGATCTTAATAATTGGTTTAGGTTCATGACTTCATTAGCTGTTTAATCCCACTAATAAAAACACAATATAATTCAATCTGTATTCCTTTGTATTAGACAACTTTATGAAGCTTCAGTTTGCTGTAAACAACAGATATGAAACAATTTTAAGCTCTCGTCATTGTTTATCAATTAATCTTTTATGAATAATTAGTAAACCATTTTTAAAATTATTGTTTTTTGAGAGGAAACAGACATGCCAAATTAAAAGTATTTTAGTAATAAAAGATGTTTAGCTGATAAATTGTCCATCTTTTATTTAAAAAGAAAAGTGTGTGACACTCCAGATGTGATTTTAGCTCCAAAAAACGCATTCCTGACTTTTCTGCTGGAAGTTTGGCAAACCGGGAAACACAACAAACAATATTTAAATAAAAACAAAAAAATTCCCACCAACTCATATGATTTACATGTTTATATAAGAGCAGAAGGGGATTTCTGCATTTTGAAGCAAATTAGCAATAGTGATGATGGAGCCTGAATAGAAATTGCCTACAGTAAGTGCATTTTATAATAATGAAACTTATTTTATTGTGTAGATTGTACCAGTTTCCATAGTGGTTTTTGAGGCTCTTCCCGAGGGTGTCAACATGTCAGAGAGCAGCACCAGATCAAAAATGAAGTTACATATAAGGTTCAATATAAAACAGTTTTCTTTTGTTTACTGGTATTAGAAGCCAACCAAAAAGTAACTCTTCAGTCATGCTGTCAGAGATGGCAAAAGTACTCACTTTCCGTACTTGAGTAAAAGTACAGATACTTGTGTTAAAAAATACTCTGGTAAAAGTGGAGGTACTGAGGAAACTTCTTTACTCAAGTAAAAGTAACAAAGTACAGGCTTGTAAATGTACTTAAAGTATAAAAGTAAAAGTAGAAACCACTTTTTTCATGCCGTTGCCTACATTTTAAATGGATGTCTGCCAATAGGACTAGATCTCCGTTGTGTTCATTTTTAATCATCTCGTCATCCATACTACTATGCTAACGCCACCGCCTCCAAGCTGCAATGATTTGCCGCGAATGAATACCGCAGAATCTGTCGATTCATCTTGTAGTGGTGCTTCAAATGCAACGTAGATTCCCATCCAATTAGACCGAATTTGGTATTGATGACGTGAAAAATAATAACGGTAACTGCATTGAAATGATGACGATAACAAGCCAATTTTTTAAAATGTAAGGAGTAGAAGGTACAGATATTTGTGTAAAAATGTAAGGAGTAGAAGTAAAAAGTCGCCATAAAAATAAGTAGTAAAGTAAAGTAGAAATATCAGTTACTTCCCATCTCTGCATGCTGTACACTACACCTGGTTAATGATGCAGAAGTTAGCTACTGATTTAAATGTCCAAATCACTGCTAAACCAGAGAATCATTTCAGTTTTTATTTAGAACACTGGACTAATTTCAATCAACAGCTTAGAATATATGATCCTAAAATCATAGTGATGCAGGAGGTCTTTATTCTTTTAGCAAAAACACATTAGAATCTGTATCTACCTGTCCACTAATGCTGTCCCTGGAAAAGTCCTTGAGTTTACCCTTTTATGAAGGAGGGGGGAATGTTATGTGTAGACTGTTATTAACAGTACAAAGATCATGTGAGCATGCTACACGCAGAAACTTTACGGTAGCTGGTTGCACTGCTGTTAATATAAAGATGAGGAAGAGAGCGCAACACTTTAAAGAGAAGGAGAGGTTCATTGTCACAACCGGTCGCAGCTGATGGGGAGCTCCCATGTTTTATGAGTATGTTTATGGATTAATTTTATTTACATCGGGCTGATCATTGTGAAAAAATGTTCCCAGGTTAAAAACTAAACTAACTAAATATAGATACTTAAGTTTTTTTTTTTATATATATATATAGTAGGACCCTTATACAGGGCTATTGCACAGGGTGTGTACTAGGGGTGTAAATAATAATCGTTTTGTAACGATGCATCGATCCAACAGCCGACGATCCGATGCATCGATACATCCGCAAGAGAATCGATTCATGTTTTTTTTCCCCCTCCGGTCTATTTTTATCCATTTGCTCCTGGGCGTAATTCTCCTCCCGTGCTGCGGTGGCGCTAAACCTATTTTGCCCTCCTACCTCGCTTCCTGGTTATACTCTTACAGCAGTTTGTTGCAGTAAGCTTGACACAGACAGTTTTAAATTATGCTCAATATTGAAGCGTGGTCTGTGCTACACGCTGTGGGTCTAGATGCAGCTGAGGCGGTGAGGAAGTGGGTGCGAGTTTAGTCCGACGACGGAGGGACATGAGGGCCAAAAAGAGCGGAGATCCAGGTGGAAAAAGGGTCCCAGCGTTCTCGCGCACCTCGCTCTTCTAGCGGGTCAAACTTCACGAGTTGTTTTCCGCAATTTCGGTCATAAAAACAAAACAAGCCGTCCTCCTGTCTGCAGCACTGTTTGCGGTCAGCTACAATTTGGGAGAGGAGCAGCGGAGCCTCTGGAGCCGAGTATTTTTGCAGTATTTTTTGATGCAACTTTTCTACTTCTGTTATTTGCTGTTGTTTCTAAAAAAAAAAAAATGCATAATGATATTACAGCTTTCATTGATTTATTTGAAACTTGAGACTTTGTTTAGCCTGTAAGGTGTAAAAAACAAAAAATAAATACATAAAAAATGAACCGATTATTCGAATCGAATCGTGATGTATTCTTGAGTATCGAAAATAATCGAATCGTTGGGTCAGGAAATAGATACTGAATCGAATCACTATGATGGATGTGATTTACACCCCTAGTGTGTACATGGGTATTTATGTAGATGGATATTTATATTTATATATACAGGTGCTGGTCATAAAATTAGAATATCATGAAAAAGTAGATTGATTTCAGTAATTCCATTTAAAAAGTGAAACTTGTATATTATATTCATACATTACATACAAACTCATATATTTCAGATGTTTATTTTGTTTAATTTTGATGATTACAAATGACAACAAATGAAAATCTCAAATTCATCATATCAGAAAATTAGAATATTACTGAAGACCAATAAAAACAAAGGATTTATAGAAATTTTGGCCAACTGAAAAGTATGAACATGAAAAGTATGAGCATGTACAGCACTCAGTATTTAGTTTGGCCTCCTTTGGCCTGTATTACTGCAGCAATGCGGCGTGGCATGGAGTCGATCAGTCTGTGGCACTGCTCAGGTGTTATGATAGCCCAGGTTGCTCTAATAGTGGCTTTTAGCTCTTCTGAATTGTTGGGTCTGGTGTATTGCATCTTCTTCTTCACAATACCCCATAGATTTTCTATGGGGTTAAGTTCAGGAGAGTTTGCTGGCCAATTAAGAACAGGGATACCATGGTCCTTCAACCAGGTACTGGTAGCTTTGGCACTGTGTGCAGGTGCCAAGTCCTGTTGGAAAATGAAATCTGCATCTCCAAAAAGTTGGTCAGCTGCAGGAAGCATGAAGTGCTCTAAAACTTCCTGGTATGTGGCTGCGTTGACCCTGGACCTCAGAAAACACAATGGACCAACACCAGCAGATGACATGGCACCCCAAACCATCACTGACTGTGGAAACTTTACACTGGACTTCAAGCAACGTGGATGAAGTGCCTCTCTTCTTTTCCTCCAGACTCTGGGACCTTGATTTCCAAAGGAAATGCAAAATTTACTTTCATCAGAGAACATGACTTTGGGCCACTCACCAGCAGTCCAGTCCTGTTTCTCTTTAGCCCAGGCAAGACGCTTCTGACGCTGTCTGTGGTTCAAGAGTGGCTTGACACAAGGAATGCGACAGCAGAAACCCATGTCTTTCATACGTCTGTGTGTGGTGGTTCTTGAAGCACTCACTCCAGCTGCAGTCCACTCTTTGTGAATCTCCCCCACATTTTTGAATGGGTTTTGTTTCACAATCCTCTCCAGGGTGCGGTTATCTCTCTTGCTTGTACACTTTTTTCGACCACATCTTTTCCTTCCCTTCGCCTCTCTATTAATGTGCTTGGACACTGAGCTCTGTGAACAGCCAGCCTCTTTAGCGATGACCTTTTGTGTCTTGCCCTCCTTGTGCAAGGTGTCGATGGTCGTCTTTTGGACAACTGTCAAGTCAGCAGTCTTCCCCATGATTGTGTAGCCTATAGAACTAGACTGAAAGACCATTTAAAGGCTTTTGCAGGTGGTTTGAGTTAATTAGCTGATTAGAGTGTGGCACCAGGGGCCATCAATTTTGAACCTTTTCACAATATTCTAATTTTCTGATATGATGAATTTGAGATTTTCATTTGTTGTCATTTGTAATCATCAAAATTAAACAAAATAAACATCTGAAATATATGAGTTTGTATGTAATGTATGAATATAATATACAAGTTTCACTTTTTAAATGGAATTACTGAAATCAATCTACTTTTTCATGATATTCTAATTTTATGACCAGCACCTGTATATAGTTATTGCACTGGGTGTCAGACATAGAGAAACAAATAATTGCCGCTGTAATGTCGCATTGTAGAGTCGTTGGCAGCAGGGATGAATGACCTGTTGTAGTGCTCCTTTTTAAAAACACGGTGTAAAAGTCTTTCACTAAAGGAGCAGCTCAGCTCTTCTACAGGAGCCGAGTTCTTCACAACAATCCGACCATAACTCCAACTCAATTAAACTGCTTTGCCCTAATGCAACTATTAAAGCTGCAAGTTCATAGAGGGGATTGACAGAGTGATACCGGCTGCGTCTGCCGTCAGAGCTGTGCAACGCACAGGTGAGGTAAACAGAAAAATATGACATAACTAATGTTAAAAATATAACAACTAAATTATTAACTTATTTTCCTCTCGTCTCATTTTAGTTAATGAAAATTAAGGGACATTTTAGCAGAGTTTTTGATTTGTGAATTACTTTTAGTCTTGATTTTATTCCTCAATAATATTGTAATATATATTTTATTATGGTTCTATATAATTATAGTTTCACTTAGATATAATGACATTTGATACTTTGTTATAATTTTCGTTGCCGAGAGCAAAGCTAGAAAGAGCAGGCAGAAGTCAGAAGAGGGCTAGAAAGAGAAGGACCTCAGCAACAAGCAGGACACACCTGGAATAATCAGCTTAATTATGAAATGAATTAATGAAAGACAGGAAACAAAGGAGCTGTCTGAAGTTCTGGACATAGTGGAGCTGTGCATAGAGCCATTAGTAGGGGAAATTGAAACAGTAAATTGTACTGAGATAAATATTTATGAGTTTGTGTTCACACAAAGAGCCACAATTGTTATGAAACATGCTTTGTTTTTCTCCAAAAAGGTCCTGTCTTCATAGAAAAAGGTTGTTTTTTAACAGTTCGTGTGAGACCAGCCTGCCCAGAGCAGCAGATGATTTTCATGTACTTCCTTTCCAGATCCAATGCCATTAGTGCACCGCTGAGTCCTTTTCTCTAAGTCTGGGTGGCTGCCAGCAACTTCTAAATCTCAGTTTCTCGCACGCTCACACAGAGAAGGTGAGTAGAGACCACAAGGAAAGAAATGTCAGGACAATGCCAGGGTGTTGACTCGGCACGGAACGCCACGGCCGGGCTTGCCTCCCAGTGTCTCCTAATGTCACCGCTCTGGAGACCAGAGAAGCACACACATTTCCCCGCATTCTCAAATAGGCTCTGAAACCGAGCTCAAACAGAGAGAAGCAGAAAGGAGAGAGGGATCCGTGTTGCTGCGAGGCAGCGACCATGTCGGGAGAAAATGGACGACAATAAAACTTCTCTCACTCACTTCGTAAGGTCATTTCTAAATGTCACTCAATATGCTGCCCTGAAACTGAGTAACATAATGAATTCAAGGATTTAAAGTAATTTTTTTGCACTTTGTGGCAAAACTTTTATTGCTGACATTTGTGCCTTTGCAAATTAACTAAAATACAGTTTGTCATTAAGAATATATGAAATATTAAGGGGAAAGAAAAATAATATAAAGCCTGGTATCCACCAAGTTATTTGTTCTGGACCCAGAATGTTAACTGAATCAATACACGGCAAAGGTTTGGATAAATACTCTATTTTATTATGCTGCTACTTTAGGGCTTTTGCCTAAACAGTTGATTTAAGTAAACAAAATGCAATTAAGCCCAATAGTGCATCTTTAAACAAGCCAAAGCAAAAGTCAACGTTTGCCACACTATAACTGTGCAAAGGTGTGTCGCATTAGCATTCAAAAAAGACCAAATTCCAAAAAAATGGCTCCAGACACCGAGTGAAAGCTAAATACACAAGTCAATATTCTAAAATACCAAGTTAAAGATCTACCCTACAAATATCTAACATCCCCTTGCCCAGATCATAAAGAGTAGATCTCTCACTCCTGCTCTGCACAGAAGAAACCGAACAAGAGGCAGGCTGTGCAAAGCGTTGATTGGAAGCTGTAATACATTAGTGCACATAGACATATGGGACGAGCAACGGTTTGAGATCCACAGTCAGACTTGGAGACTTCATCAGGAGTGAGTTATAATAATGGTCCAGTTCCAGAGTGACAGCTGATCACAAACCCTGCTCTCTTCTTTACTTTTAGAAAAAGCAGAGAAGAGAGTGATATAGATAAAGAAGAAGCTCAATAATTACAGATAAAAACAAAAGAGAGAAAAGAGGGGTAATACATACACACACACGCAGTTATTTGTTTTCGTGACATATGGGGACATTACTTTGACTTGCATTGGTTTTATATGGCCTATCCAGACCCTTACCTTAACCCTGACTATTACCAACTATAACCTAACCCTAACCTAAACCTAATTCACACCTTAGTCCTAAACCTAACCCCAACTCAAAAACACAGTACTTTACCTTAAGGGGACCAGTGAAATGTCCCCATATGTACCTGTAAGTTCCCACATCTAAGATATTTAAAAAACACATCCCTCACATTGAATTTCAAAGAAATTTTGCAAATAAAAAAAGTATTTTTATAAGAGCATTAAAAAGCATTAAATTTGAGTTACTCATTCCTATATAAACTGTACCTGTACCAGTGTTGTGGTCAAGACCACCTAACCTGAGACCAAGACAAGACCAAGACCAGAGTGTATCGAGACTGAGACAAGAACAAGAATTTTAGGGTCCGAGACCAAGTCAAGACCAAGACCGAGGGAAGTCGAGACCGAGTCAAGACCAAGACCAGCACCAGTATGTGACAATAAAATGTGAAACATGATCAAAATCACAAAAATTTATCTAAAAGACCCACATTCACATAAAAACACCTAGATATTTAACACGCAGAACTGGACTAAACATTAACATCTTTATTTAGTACTTCTGTGTAGTAATCACAGAATTTCAAACAATTAATCAAAGTCAATCAAAATTGTATTTTCTCTGCCGTTCATGAACTGTACATACATTTATGTTGTTTTTAAATGTGCTATTTCAAAACAATGTGCAAAATTTTGTAAAATGTGTAAAACTGAAAAAAAAAGCCAATCATTTCTCTTGTTTCTCTCTCATACAGATTAAAGCTATATTATATAACTTTTCTTAAATAAATCTATATCTGTCACCAAGTTGTGAAATATGTTATGAGACAGATAATTTGTTGAAAAAATAGATTGATCTCCTTCACTGCATTTACCAATGAGACAGGTTATTGCTTGGATTTGAATCCAAGCATCCAATAAAAAGAAGGATCTTAAAGAAACTGATAATATTCTGATGATTAGTGTCATTTCCACAGTTGTTGTCTTGACTGGTCTTGAAATAAAATGCCAAGTCCTCAGCGCCTGAGACCGAGACCAAATGCGGTCAAGTCCGAGACAAGACCGAGACCATCAAAAAATGGTTTCAAGACCAGTCTTGAGACCAAGACCGATCTTGAGTACTACAACACTGACCTGTACCATTAAGAAATCAATATGATTGGAGTGATTACAGGGATTTATAACTGCATTTTGATATATTTCTGTTCCTCCCAGTGCACTGTCCACGTCACACTACTTTTGAATAACATTTGTGTTCCTTTTTTAATTATCAAGAGACTCAAGTTTAAATGTAACCTAGAGTAAGGTTTCAGAATATCGAGAAAATTGCAGCGGGCCCCTATTTTGTGTTTCCGTCTATACTTTTACTTTCACCAAATGTAAAATGGACTTAATTGATACAGCTAACCGAATTGATCTCATTTCTAGTCATACTGACCCAAAGAGTTTTGCAGGGTAACCACATCCATACAGTCACTCTCAAACCGGCAGACGTGCGTACCCCAAAACTCCCCCTGGCCCGGGGGCACATAGACGTACATGATGGACCTACAACTGAACCTACAAATAAGACCAGCCTCCATGAGCCAGAGTCGCCTCAAGGGGAAGGTTTAGTTTCAGATATCACATCTTCTAGGGAGGCGGGTAGAAAGGACTTTAAATAAATTGCATTAATTATTTCATTTCTTTACATTTTAAAGTGGTAAACAAATGTTTATAAAACCAGGATTTCAGTTTGAAACCAAACATTCTTACAGGTTTGCCCTGTTTTAGAAACACTGCAAAATTAAATTAGGTCAATCATCCTTTTCTGCATTTTTATATACTATCAGAGAGAGGAATACGGCTCAGGCTGTGCTTTAATTAGCAAAGTTAATTACATTGTTAATACTAGTGTGTTTTTCAGTAAAGATCATTGCATCTTTTTTTGTTTAATTTATTTAAAATTAAATCTTAAACATTAATTGTTAAAGGATGAATGAAGGTTTTAATGTGTAGCGTCAGAGAATGTTCAGAGCAAAGTACGAAGATGTCACCGACTTCCTGCCATCGATCACTACACACACCCAAACTTTGAGTCTGGGTTTGACAGTTGGTGGTACTTCTCTTGTGCCAAGTTGAAAGTTCGGTAGAGGCGGTATTGTGATCTGGGACTGTTTTTCAGGTGCTGGGCTTGGCCACTTAGTTCCAGGGAAAGGAGCCCTGAATGTTTCAGCATACCAATCTGGTGTGGATGAACAGGACAGGATTACTCAGACGCCTGAATTCAACCCGATAGAACACCTTTGGGATGAATTAGAGCAGAGATCGAGAGCCGGGCCTTCTCATTCAACGTCATTGTGTGACCTCACTAATTGGTTTCCTTTTCCTGGAACAAACTTATTCAATTCATAAAGTATCATCAAAGGTAGGACAATATCATTCTGATGGACATGTTTGGCCCCCATGTCTTTCAGAAGTAATTAAATGTGCTGTTCTGACAATGTTTAGCAAATGTAAATATATTTTGGTTACGCCTGACCTACAAAAGGAAAACCTTACTCAGTTGGGGATTATTAAAACATTTGGCAACCAAATGTAATGTTAAGCCCAAGAGAAGGAAAGAAAATATTTCCTTACCTTATAGTCAACTTTAAAGATGTAGGTCTACTACAAGGCATCAAACAGCTGAGGGTTTTATCTCTTCCATTTTCTACATTGATTATTTTAACATGACAGAAGCAGCAAATAAAAATATTTAAAAAAGAAAAACTTTTTTTTATAGCAGCATCAGTTTTTTTTATAAATGCACTTCGGTTTAAGGAAAATTCTGTTTCCTACATTTATAACAAAAGCTGGGAAAATATCTATTCTACAGACAAACTCACCCAGAAACTAATCACCTTCTTATACATTAGTTTTGAGACATAACTGTAGTTAAGGAGCGGAATCAAGCAGGAACTGTCAGCATATTTTCATCAAATATATCAGGTATTTATGGAAAAACTCAAAAACCGTCCCAGTTGTCCTGAAAAAACTAGTCACAAATATTACATCATGAATATTTAAACTAATCCATCTAAATAGAGATGAATAACTCTGCACATTTCATCAGAAGCCTCTTGAGCAGAAATATAATTACACACCCTTACTTTGAGGGAATTATCTGTAAAAAGACACAAAAAAAGGACCTCAGAATGAAATATCGGTTTCATTACTCTGAAGTGAACACAGCTTTGCAGAGAGCGGCCACTGATGCAACTTCTCCATGAAGACTGCTTACATAATGAAGTCAGATTGTGAAGTCTGGGGAGGAGATGATGATGCTGATGATTACAGGCATCCCAGAAACAAATTAGGACTTTAAATCATCCAATGTGTTTCAACTGTCATGCAGCAAAAAAAGCAAAAGAAAAAACTAGTGAGTTGATTATTATCGTCTGGCTTCCTTTAACATCATCCAAATATACATCTTAGAGTAAACAATGTTTTTTCACACACATCTAAATGTAATTAACATTATAGCTTGCAATGGAGCAAAAACTGCACACAAAGGTTATATTTCACAATCAGTCAAGTTACACTAAGAGGTAATTGTTCTCTATATAGTGAATTAATCCATGTTACAACTGAGGAACCAACATTTACAGTTACATGACTGCACCATACTTCACTATAGGCTCCCATGCTACTTGGTTTTGGCTTTAAATTATTTAATTAAACCATTTTTCACAGTGGGATAACAACGCAATAAACAACTGATTTGTTTAAATAAACAGCAATTATGCAATACTTTTGAACTGACAGTAGCTTCTCTGAAAATGAAAATTCAAGCAGACGTTCCAAAAAAAAGTTGAAAACCAACCACTGAACTTTGTTTTAAGATGTTTCACTTCCTATCCAGGAAGCGTTCTCAATTCAATACGTCTGGAGTAGCGTTGAGTTCAAGACTTTTATAGAGTAGCCCATCAAAAGCTTTGTATGGTCTAGAAAACATGCAAATTAAACCAAAAATAGGTCCAAATCTTGTAATGGGGAGTCGTTGAGGTTGTTGTTGGCCTGCAAATTACCCAGAAACTGGTCCATGCCCCTGTAATGTGGAGATGTTAGGGTTGTTATTGGTCTGGCTTAACAGGCACAAGGTTTTAACCACCTGCATGGCGGTAAGGATTGAGATGACAGTGGAAAAGAATCTACTCTAACTCTGCTTATAGGTTTTTTGAGTGCTGAAACCTGAGTCCTGCCCCTCTGTTTAAGGTTGCTTTTTCTCTTTTAAGATAAATGGCTTACTTCACACCCCTTTTTGTACCACCTGTCTTCTTTGTCCAAAATGTGAACATTTTAGTCCTCAAAAGAGTGTCCTTTGTCCTTAAGGGGACATTGAGGTCCTTACAAGTTTCCACCAGGACATGTCAACGGTGGGATGAATTTTCATTGTCCTTTGTAACTGAAGGCAAATGGCTACCAGGTTCATCACCTTAGAGATCGGGAATGGGTTGATGAAGCGAGGGGTAGCGAGCCAGACCTTCTAAAGAACTTGGTATAGAGGTTCTGGCAGATGACTGCGATTGGCAGCTTGTGACTAGGCAGCAACTCTTGGAATCATGTTTTTTTTCTGGCTCTCCTCCATAATCGCTGGCAGTAATTTGGCCTGATGGAACTTCTTTCTTTCATTGATGGTGAACACCAGTGGATGTAATCCAGGGATGTCAAACTGGCTCCAGAAAGGACCGTGTGGCTGCAGGTTTTCTTTCCAACCAAGCAATAGCACACCAGACTCTACTCATCTCATTAGTGAGTCCAATTGTGCTATTGTTTGGTTGGAAAGAAACCCTGCAGCCACACGGCCCTTTCTAAAATCAGTTTGACACCGCTGATGTAATCCATAGACCAGTGTTTTTCAATCCTGGTCCTCAAGGCAATGTTTTGGATGTTTCTGAGGTTCAGCAAAGCTGGTTTAGATGATTGCAGTTCAGCAAAGCCTGATAATCTGCTATCAATTGATAACAGGTGTGTGAAAGCTGGGAAACATCTAAAACATGCAGGGCAGTATGCCTTGAGGACCAGGATTGAGAAACACTGCCATAGACCACATAACAATGGGAGAGACTTGTGGTACTGGATGGCAGGGAGTAAATGGCATGTTCAACCCAAGACAGATAATCAGACCATTTGGTGGGATCAGACAAACAGATGATGCAAAGTTTGGTATCAGCCTTTTGGTTAGCTGTTTCGACCTGGCCATCAATTTCGAGATGAAATCTGGGGGACAGGCTGACAGAGATCTCCAGTAAAGAGCAGAACTCCCTCGACTATTGGATGATGAATTGGGGACCCCAATCAGAAACAATGTGTGCAATGTATGTATTATGAAGACTTGATATCAACATTGTTTGGTTTTTCTGTCAGTCCAGGTTTCAACTGTGACTGCCTCAACTACACATATGCCACTGTAAAACACAGCAAAGGGGCTCCACAGTACCATCTAAATGTTTTGCTTTGTAAAAAAATCGATACTTGAAACTGAATGGTCGATTTTACTTAAAAAATCACAATATGAATTATTTTATTCCCACACCCCTATTTGGTATTCAGGCCTCAGAAGGACAACAGAACTGCGGTACACCCTCACAGGAATAAGGCTCTGGTTACTAATGAGGCTCTATCGCAGTAACACAACACACAAGACTCCTCATGCATCTTTAATGCAATGACCAGCAGAGGTAGAGAACAGAAGGGGCTGAGTTGTGCACTGCATTGTAACCCGGTAGTGAAGATATATAAAATAAGTAGCCTCTTTGTTTAACTAGTTGGTTACAAAGAAATAATTTCATGCTTCGGCGTAAAATTCTTTAAGGCCTATAATAGAGGAAAAAATGCAGGAAATGTATAAAGTTCGAACTACTAAGTGTTGACCCAATATTTCAAAAATAATTCTATGCAAATTTATACACAATGAAATAGGTGGATGCCTCATAAAGTAAACGTTTGACTCAGTTAGGTGTTTGTAATTTGTTTCTTGGTTCATCCTTTGGGTCCAACTTATGATTCACACATGATCCAATAGTTCTGCTTCTCAATCCATCTAAGCATGCCCTTAGAACATGAGATAAAAGGAAAAAAACACGCAACGTATTGACAGTGGTTTTACGCTTATGTGACTTTCACAAAAGACAGCAGAAGATATGTTGTTAGGTGAAAACCATTTGAAACAGATTGCTCGAAGGCAGAAATCCCCAAGGCCAGTCATTCAGAGCCATTATCCTTCACCTTCTAATTCAAATGAATGGCATGTAACCAGACCAGGGCCTCATAAATGAAGTGATGCAGTGTACAACATAATAAAATGTGTTGTTTCTTATTGAATTTTAAAAATGTTGCAGGAAAGTAGAGGATTAGTTTGAAATGTAATAAATGAACTATAGATAAAATCCATGTTTAGTAGGCTAATACTTTTATCCAGTTGAGATCAATATCAGGAGCACAGAAAGTTACCTAAATAAATTTAAAAAGAGGTGGGAGATCTGGAGTCAAAAAGTCCTCTCTATGCCATGGATTTGTTCTGCCCTGCTGCTTAACCGGGTGAATTTAGTGGCTGCACAATTTAATTCACAGTGTAGATTGGACTCACCTGCTTCAGTGGCTGATCAGAACAAATATATGGCATATAGAATACTTGTTGACTCATATCTCCCACCTATGCATTTAAAACTAAGAATAAACTCTATAAAATATTTTAAGGAATTCAGTCATATTTTACCTAAAAACTACATAAATCAATAGCCTGGGTGCCATTCCGAACTTAGTCCCGCCCACAATGTTTGAGGTCGGGAAGTTCGGTCTGGCATTGCTCAATAGTAGCGCGAGTATGCTTGCCCAATATTTGGCAGGCCAATCAAATTGTCAGGGCGGGCTTTATACGATGATGGACCAACAGTAACGTAATCCACCACGTCACCAAAGCGCGCTTGGGTGACAACAACAATGGCTGCCGCTGGAGGGTTGAGGTAAGTAGATTCTGCTATTAGGTCTGTTCTAGAAGATATCGACAGCAAATAGATTTTAAAAGAGGAACAGAGAAACGCGATTAAGGCATTTGTTGAAAAGAAAGATGTTTTGGCGTCCTTCCTACGGGATTCGGCAAAAGTTTAATTTATCAGCTGGCTCCCTTGGTCGCTTAACATACGTCACGCACTCCGTTGCTCTTATTGGTTGTAGGTCTATCCAATTGAGTGCAGAGGCTTTTTTTTTCTGGTTCGCTCGAAACACGCCCCATAATCACAGCTCTATGGAGCAGCATCAGACTCATATTCTGACTAGAATTGAGTAGGACTACTTCAAGCTAGGTAAATTAATCTTATGTTATCAAATTCAATTTAAACACAACAGAGGCGCACATTGGACGAGGCCATGCATGAGGTAAATGCAAGGGAACCTATATTAATGCAGCCGTTTCATCTTTCATTGAGATGGGTTTGGTGGAAGCTTTGCGACCGTATTTTGCAGATTTGCTTGTCATTTCAGATGAGAAAACTAAAAATTAAAAAGGAAATAGAATCCAACCCACCAAAGTGGCCAGTAGGATTGGCTGTTCCAACTGCCACAGCTAAAATGTATCTGCATTTGGCAGGTGTTAATGTCAAGCTCTGATTGTGTATGAGGACAGAGCATGAGAATAATTCAAATAATTACCATTTCTGCCACTGTGCTTTAAAAAACACCTTCACTTCATTATTATGAATGTTATCTCATAATTATGAGTTACTATGTCATTATTTTGACTTGTCTATGTCACTATAATAAGCCAGGCTGAGTTGTGGGACTGCTAAGGCACCACGCCGGTGCCGGGAGGTCAAGTGTGGCACTACTTGGGTGATTACAGATGCAAAAAGTTTGACATTGGAGAAATTTGAAGAAAATCGGGGAGAAAGACTATAGGTCGTCTTCAAAGCAATTCACACAAACCATCCAGTGGCTCCAGATGGGTAAGCTGTGCTTTGTCTCCCTATTTTCAGCAGGAGCAGGGAGCTGCCGACCTTGACTGAGGACATTATTGAAATCTAAAAAGACTACAGTAGTAGTGTTTTAAAAGTTCTTCTGTTTCCATGGGTCCTTCTCTGGCTGATTTTTAGGCTTGGCTGAACTTTGCTGGAAACCGGAGGCATTTCAGCTGACTAGAATAGTGGTCTTCCTTCACAAGAAGGGTGACTAAATGGTCAGAGGTGGGAGATGTGGAGCCATCAGGTCATCTATATGTCATGTATTTATTCTGCCAGCTATGAACCAGATGAGTTTAATCTGCACAGTGAATTAAATTGTGCAGATTGGACTCACCTGGTTCACGTGACAGACGTGACAGAGTCTATTGACACCATGGGGAACAATCTGCTGTCTGCAACATGCTTTTGCATGATTGGTTTAGTAGTGGATCAGTAGTAGTGTGGGGTGGCATTTCTTTGGAGGGCCACATAGCCCTCCATGTGCTCGCCAGAGGTAGCATGACTGCCATTAGGTATCGAGATGAGATCCTCAGACCCCTTGTGAGACCATATGCTGGTGTGGTTGGAGCTGGGTTCCCCCACTGCAGGACAATGCAAGACCTTTTGGCTGGAGCTTCGGCAGTTCCTGCAAGATGAAGGCATAGAAACTATGGACTGGCACCACAGACTGTCCAGGAATTGGCGGCTGCTTTAATCCAGGGCTGGGAGGAGATTCCTCAAGATACCATCCACCAGCTCATCAGGAGCATGCCCAGGTGTTGTAGGGAGGTCATACAGGTACGTGGCGGCCACACATTATACTGAAACAAATTTTGACCCGTTTTAAAAACATTTAATCAAAGTTGGATCAGCCTGTAATGTGTTTCCACTTTTTGTTTTTGACTCCAAATCCAGAACTACATTGGTTAACTTTATTTCCATTGATTATTTTTGCAATTTTGTTGTCAGCATATTCAACTTTGTACAAAAAGAAATATTCAAATAGAATTTTGTATTCATTCTGACCTTGGGTGTGTTATTTGAGTATTCCCTCAAATAACAACGAGCAGTCTACTTTACAGTTAAGAGGGGATAAACATGATACAAATATACATTACAAATATGTACATTTTAGACAGCTAGTGCTAAGAACATCAGAGGGAGAGAATGGATGTTGAAAGTCTTATTTATGGTATGTAATATATATGGAATATATATTGTTAGAATATATCCAGCTAGAATGAGAATATGTAAAAAAAAAAAAAAAAAAAAAAAAATATATATATATATATATATATAAAATAAATATAAAATATATATATATAAAGCTTATGGTAAAGTCAGAGAAGAATGACAGTTGGTCAATGTTTCATTTTGTAAAAAAATAAAAAGGGTTTTGAAGGTTCTACTCCTGAGGATTCTTGATGTTATCCATGTCTGTCAGAATTATCTTCCTGTATCTGCGCTCCAGTCCCATCATAAACTCTAGGTAGTTGCTGAACTTGAAACCAGCGATTGGCTCCTCCTGCAGATGGAAAAAATATATATATATATTGTTAAGATGTAAAACCACAAAGAGGAGAAAGATGGAGAGAAGGGTTGTTAATTGTTGCATATCATAAATTATACTCCGTGTGTTTTAACTTATGAGGGTCTCAGCTATAAAAATGAAATATATGCTCTATATACTTTACAGATCAATTTATGAGCCCAAATCCTGGTTAAGTGGTCATTGTGAACAGGGCCGGTTCTAGCCCTTTGGTTGCCCTAGGCGAGATTGAGTTTTGCGCCCCCCCCCCCCGCTCACTTTTGCCGTGCTAAATACGAATACTGTTTTCAGCATCTGTTTAGTGCTTCATTGAGTTCAGTGAGTGGATTTGATATAAGTATTAATAGTTTTAGGAATTGTGCTATAAGAATCAAGGTTGTGTTTAAGCATTCAGAAAAAACTGTAACTTAGCATGGAGTGATGCATAGACAAATACCAGAATAGGTTTCAATACCTCTTATTTTAAATAATTTATTACACACTCAAAGTTAGGACTGTGCAAAAACACTTTTAACCATCTGTAAGGACACTTAGGTAAAGTATAACTAAAAAACTGGATTGAATCATTGAATGAATTTATTTCAGACAATTAACAAATTTAACACACATTAAACAAATATTAAATAAATAAATTTCAGAAATTACCAAATAACAATAAAAAATAATAAATTTAAGAAATTCTTCAACCAAGGACTACATAAAAAAGTAATTGATAAACATTAAATTAAATTTTCTTTTCCAGTTCAATTAAATCATTTGAACATAAATAGAAATGAGATAAACAAAATTTTCCTCTAAATAAAATATATCAGGTATATTTACCCTGATTTCTGACACTGATTAGTGATTAAAGAAAGGATTAACCCTCTACAAACAAAAGTGCTTTTATGAATACCATTACAAAATTAAAAGTTTGAAGTCGTTTTTTTTTTTGTTCACATATTCTATGATGAACAGCCATAACTTCATATATTTTGATGATTATTTGTACATCCCTTTTGAACACTCAATGCAGATAATCACTACAAAATATTTTATTTATATTAGTATCTTCTACCCATTCTCAAGCTAATAATATAGCACATAATTCTGAGAAAAAAATGTCAACATTAGGGATGGGGATCGTTAATATTTATTGATATCGATACCTTTATCGATACTCCTTATCGATCCGAGTCTTTATCGATACCACTATCGATACTTTTTTGTTATTTGGTGGAAAGACGATGCAACAAAATTTTATTAACAGAACTGGTATTGCACTATTGCTTAACAAGTGAGCATAACAAAAACGTTTCTAGCCTTCAATAAACATGGCTAATGTAATAGGCCACTTGGAAATGACATAAAACTAACTAGAATATATTTTCACAATTGTTGGTTAATGTATTGTCTACTGTCACTTTTCATCATGTTTTTAGTGATTAGGAAAATATTTAACAAATAAATAATTGTATTTTAAATTAAATGTAATTTTTAATAAATGTTGGCATCAGTAGTTTCATTATATATAGAGCAATATACAACTGTATTACTCATGTTTTTCGCCAAAAACAAAATTTCCCGTTTTCTTTACGTTACACTTGAACGCATCATGATAACCTAATTGTCATTTTACTGAGCCAATCTGAACACATCATCACGCAACACGTCTGAAACTTTATTTACTTTTCAAGCTAACTAGCTTGTATGCTTCCGATTACAAGACGGATTTCACAATTAATATTTTTAACTGACCGGACAAGCTACAAAGTCTGTGTGCGCTTACCAGTGGTACTCTGAGTGGATGATTAAGACGGGCCGACTGCGGCAGCAGCTGGAGGAGGAGAGGGGAGTCTTTTCCGTTCAGCCATCCTCGAGTCGCGAGCAAAGTTAAGTGTCAGAATTCACTTGTTTTACTTTTAATATCTGTTTGCTTACAATTTCATTCCAAAATATTGGTGGACATGCTGCAGGGATTGACGTCACGACTTCCGGGTTGGAGGGCGCTTGAAAAGAGATCAGAATCTTTTCCGATTTTCTCTTAAATGTGAAAAAAAAAAAAAAAAAACGGTGGTATATTTATTTGTTCATATTTTGCTATTTATATATACGTAAGCTTAAGTCAAACTGACGGATGCTTCATAACCGGTTTAATTCGCTTTTTTTTCTAATTCTATGATTAATGGGAAGTAAGCCTAAGGGCGACGCTAAGTATAGAGGGCGCCCCCAACACATTTGTCGCCCTAGGCAATTGCCTAGCTCGCCTATAGCAATCGCCGGCCCTGATTGTGAAGTAAACTGAGCTCTCAGGATGTCATTTGGAGTTATTTCAAATAGAACAAGAGGAAAATATTCTCTCACATCTCGATACTAAATCACAGGCAAAACTGTGCGTGAAGGGAATTTAAAAGTATAAACATGGATAAGTTAATTATCCTTATTTATAGATAAAAAGGTCCAGTTCCGGTCAGATGTTTACACACAGATCATTGGGATGTTTATTTGTTATTCTATTTTATAAAGCGGAGTTATACAAACATCTTCCCTCTAGGAAGAGGCTTCAAAGCATCCGATGCAGGTCCGGTAGGTTCCAAAACAGCTTCCTTCCCACTGACATAAGACTGCTGAATGTCGAATAAAATGGTGAAAAATAAAAAAAGAAGCGCTGAATGTTGGAAAAATTGTAAATCATCTCATTCTCATGTTTACATTTGATCACCATGTTACTTTTTATCACTGCTGCACTTTAAGAAGTGGAAATGTCTTGAGAGTTGTACTGTACAACATTTCGTTTTGTATACACTGTGTGTATAAAATGACAATTAGGTTTGTCTAAGTCTAAGGATTAATCTTAGAACCAATCGACCCCAAACAGCAGCACAGGTGATTCAAGGGGGCCAGGTAACCTCGTCAGGACGCCACCAAGGTCTGTACAGCTATTAGTAATGATTAGGATTTAAACCAGAGGAAGATCTAAAACATGCAGGAAACTAATTTTAAAGCTGACCTTGTACACATCTGCCTGAGGGATTCATCATAACAGTTTAGGTAAAAGCAGAACACGCACCAGAATCCATTGGATTTCTCGGAGTACAAAGGCTGATTTATTCTATTTCCATTAATTGTTAGACCAGAGTTTAATTTTTAACAACTCTTTCTGTCTAAATGATCATGAAAATAATAACTCTATAGAGAGTTTTGGCTAACACATATGATTATAGTTAAGGGCGTTAAGTACAGGGATAGTGTATTCATTGCCCCAGTATCATTTCTATACAATATCTTATTACCAGCAAAACGAGAAATCAGTGGCTTCAACTGGATCCAGTAAAGACTGACACCTTGTTAAAAAATAATCAAAAGCCTGTTTTCCATTGCCCTTTAAAACCACGGAGCCTTTGGAAAGTCTGGGGCTTTTAATGCCAGGGGAGCTTTACATTGAGACAGGTTTCCCTTTCTAAGGGCTTTATTGCCTCAAGATAGGTAAGAAAATAAAAAATTCCAGGGGCTTGTTAAAGGGGTGGAAATGTGGTCAGCACTGCAGTGTTTGTTACATCAGTAGCAACAGCTGTGAGTGCACAACGTTGCCTTTATACTTTTAATTTGGCATAAAGATACGTTTCAAGAGCTTCATTTGTGTATTCAGTTTATCAAGAAATATGCTGATCTTCGGAGCTCTGTGCCGTCAGGCTTCTCAGCCAGTGTACCGAGTTGGATCTCCCCTCTAATCACAGCCGTACTATCGGCAAGTCAGTCGGTCATTTCCAGTTAACTTGTTTGTCAGAAAAAGTGATTTAAAAATGTTTTTTTAACAAAGAAAGTAGACCTCAAAACTTCTTTGTGCTCACCTCATCAAGGTTATGATTTTACTGTTAATTATGCTTTTACAGCGCCAGAAAGTTTACTTGATTTGGTGGTTCGCCTACTGGGCTAGCTAAGCCAGAAGCCAGACCGGGGTTGCACAGGGAATACGATGATGGGAATGAAAATATTTCAATGGACTACTCATGTTTGAACAGAACATTTTCAATTTCCCTTGTACATATACATTCTCCTTAGACTTCACATAAACCTCAGCATGTAGAGTGTACCGCCTTTATTCATATTTATATAATAATATTTTTTTTTCCTTCCCTTTCATGGTTTTATCCTGACGGTGCTGTAGATTGAAAAACCACAGTTTGGATGCTGTCATTCAGCTTTCATAGATCCTTTTTTATGCTATCAACTGACTATACCTTCTCCTTGATATAAACATTTGCTCATGATTGTAAAGTCAATCAATTCCCTTTATGAGTAGCTTGACTGATACGGGTTTTGTGTTGTGCTGTGGATGTGAGTTTAATCTTATTATTATTATTATAAAGGAAAAATTTTTGTACATGAAGTCTTGCCAGATGAAGGCTGAGAAAAACACATGTAAATATTTATTTCAAGTTTTAATGAATGCAGTGATTTTACTCAATAATAGAAGGAATGAATCAGCTGCATAACTGTAAAGTTCACTCTGAACTATTTATCAGTTGGAACAATATCAACAAAGAATAGCCTATTTTAAAGGAAGTAAACATGTAAAGGTTGATTACAACCAGTGGTGTGTTCCTATTACCAGTGTTTTCACAGGTCTGCCTAAAAAGTGGATCAGTCAGCTGCAGCTGATCCAGAATGCTGCTGCCCGTGTCCTCACTAAGACTAAGAAAGTAGAGCACATCACCCCAGTTCTAAAGTCCTTACACTGTCTCCCTGTATCTCAGAGAATAGACTTTAAAATACTTCTGTTAGTCTATAAATCTCTGAATGGCTTAGCACCTAAATACATCACAGACTTGCTATCAGTTTATCAACCCTCCAGACGACTCAGGTCTTCTGGCTCCAGCCTGCTCTGCATACCTAGAACCAGAACTAAACATGGAGAATCAGCATTTAGTTCCTATGCTCCACTTATCTGGAACAAACTTCCAGAAAACTGTAAAAGTGCGGAAAGCCTGAGTTCCTTTAAATCAAGACTAAAAACACATTTGTTTAGGATTGCCTTCAACTGTTCTAGTTAAACAGTTCAACTAAAACATTTTTTATTTAGTCCAACTGTTTTTAATATTCTTTTTTGTTTTTGCATTTTTTATTTTATTTTATTTATTTTTTCCTACTTGCTTTGATTCTGTTTTATCTTCCTGTATTTTAATCATGTAAAGCACTTTGCATTGTCTTTGTCCTGAATTGTGCTATACAAATAAATTTGCCTTGCCTTGCCGCTACCTGCTGGACTGAAGGTTTATGGCAGTTTTTCTCAAGTTTAATGTCCAGGGGCTTTCAAAAGTAAATGTGAAATTCCCTGGGATTCCCATTACCCTGTAAAAAACAACCTCTGGGGTTTTACATGCCAGGGCTTTCAATCGATAAGGAGCTAGTGACCATCAATTTTAGATTATATATTGGGTGTTTGTTGGTGATGTGGGTTTCTGTGTGTCCTGACACTCTGTGGTCAAAGATTTCATAGGTATCAGAATATGTTAGATATCAGCTAACAAAGAGATGAAATATGGTGGCTCCATATAGTCTGTGGGTCAGCAGTAAATTACCAACTCTTTCTACTTCTCCTCTCACCACCTTTTGCTTTGCTGTAGTTAAACTCCAGCTGGACTCAGAGGGACTGTAACAAGTCTTTCCCCTTTTCAAATTTTAATTTAAATGAAATATAGATATGTCCCTCAGTGAGACAGGATGAAAGAACACGTTAATGTTCTAAAACCACATCTTTCTGGTTTAAAGACTCTCTTCTCATAGTTCCCATAGAGACAGACAGCTGGAAGATTGGATGCATAGAGGCATGACAAAAACTTTTTTCTACAGTTCAACTCAGGACAGAGGATCTGTATGTTTCTCACAGACAGTCTATTTCTTTTCCTGCCTCCTGTAGCAGCTCATTAAAAGAATGTTTTCAGAAAGAATCTGTATAAAATACTGTCTTATTCAAAGCAATTGTCCATGGTATCTTGTCACTGTTTAAAGCAGACCTTAAATAAAGTGTGGGAAGGCTACAGAGGGCTATATCAGTCTACAGGGAACCTTAGATAAAATTGTTGAAGTCATCATATTGGTAAAGGCCTGAGGTGCAAACAGATGTTACAAAATAAAAGAAAAAAAAATTCACAAAGCAAATTTAAATTTGACCAAAACAAAATATAGAATTTCAGAAAACAACTTTGCAAATGACAAAACGGAAAAGGGAATGTACCAACTGTGACTCTGACCCGGAAGTGATATTGCATGCCTAATTTTGACCACAGATTGATGGAACGCATTCTGTCTCATCGCCATATTCCTGTTGCTAATTGAGTGACTCCACCGCTACTCTTAGCAACCGCTTAGACCCCTTTAAGTACATCTTTAGTTTTATGCATGTTTTTAATGTTTTTAGATCACTTGTCTTGCTGATTGTGATGTTCCTCTCTCCTATGGAAAAAAACAGTATACACACACAGTGCTGGCCAAAAGTATACCACATTATGCCCATATAGCTAATTTTGTATATATTTTAAAGCATAGCCATGTGTGCACTGTACCCTGTTTAAAAGGGCTAAAGAAGGGGAGAAAGTTAAGGATGCTCCCCTCCTTCAGCCATCCTCCAAACTGTGGTGGGGAGGGTCAGGATGCTTTAGCTGCTGAAAATGGCCGCTCTCATTTATAAAAAAAAACAAAACAAAAAAGCTTATACCGCAGCAAAGATGAGTTTGAGTATTTCAGAGGATTGAAAAAGTGACTCCCTCGTAATGGGTTATACTCAGAAAACAGAAACTGGCTCATGTCTGATGGACACATTTCCAATCCCAATGACAGTTATGCATTTTTAGAAAGACAGCTTGCTGTTTTTTATTGTTAAACTAGCTAATGGTTCAAAGCAGCGTTTCTCAATTCCAGAGGCGGACGTCTAGAGTGTTCCACATTTGAGGTTTCTCTGCTTCAACAGAGGTCATTAGCTGGACTCTTGGGAACTGGACTCTATTCTGAAAAGTTAATTTAGGCATTTAATACAGTTGTGTGAATGCAGAGAGACATTTTCAATGAAGCTGGACATTGAGGAACCTGGGAGCAGAGGAGCAGTAGAAGAGCCCCATTGTAAAGAAGATAGATTGGCCCCCTGAGTTATGTTCTGCATTTCTGCCTCCATTATTTATACAGCAGAGATAGGGCACACTGACCAAGAGTTAAACAAATGTCTCAAATAGCAAAAAGAAGAGTCATGGAGAAATGAGCCCCCAGATGCTGTATATATCCAATGGGCTGAGGAAGATATTGATATTGTTCTCATTAAATAGGACTGAACTAAAGGAATGCACAACACCTTTTAGAACAAAAGTAAAATAGACAGGGTCTACAGCATAAGACAAGACCCAAGATGCAAACTTTTTACTGAAAACAAACACAATGAAGGGTAAGGGGAGACTCTTGAAGGCAAAGGGAACATGGAATACCATAATTAAGGGACTAAAAAGAAATGCTGTCAAGTGGAGGCTGGAGATCCAGTATTTAAAGCCAGAGAAACGCCCCAGAGCAGTAGAGAATAAGTGAGCTGTGATCCTGTGGGACTTCCAGATCCACACTAAGAAACCGGTGATGAGCAACCAGCGAAACAATGTGCTGATAGACAAAACAGAAAGGAGAGAAATCCCATGGCAAAGCAGTATCAGAAGAAGCAAGTAATAAATGCAAGGGGTTGATTATGGAAAAAGTATGAATTCATTTTCCTGAGACTTTAGGTAAAGAGATTGCATTTTAGCAAGCTCTTAGGCCAATGTTATTAATTACTATACATCTTGCAAACAAATTAGAAATTAACACGACAATTAACAGGTTTAATCTTTAATATTGTGGACAACTAAAAAGTGAATGAAGCTCTGGTTTACCTTGAGGAAAACCTGCAGTTCCTGGGATTGTGTGCGCTCCAGGATCTCAGGCTGCAGGTGTTTGAATATAGCCACACACAGGTAAACCTGGTAATCTGGACCCATCACCGCACAGGTGCAGATGTACATGCAGATTTCGCTCCAGTCCAGGTAGTTCCAAAAACACTGAGTAAGCCAGTGGAGGCACATCTGCAATGAATACAGAAAAGACATTGTGATCAAGCGTCCTGTTTGGGGGGGCTGAAGTCTGCCACAATTATTGTAGTCATAAAAATCAGACTTTAAGCTGTAGCAAATTAAGCACGTTCCTAATGTACAATCTTAGGTACATAGGCTGACTTTGCAAATGTTAAGTATTTTGTGTAACCTTTGCAGAATTGTTCTTTGCTTTTATTATTTCTCTGGAATACCTTTAAAAATAGCGATCTACAAATGGAACATGGCCATCTCCCTAACAGGAGCTCCACATTATTTTTTTTGGTCTAATATACCGTTTGTGACTATAAAGTAGATTTTTCTAATCTTGTCTTCCTTTTTCAACTTTAATACTTGTTGAACAAACTGCTGTTAGCTTTTTTTTGCATGTGCATTTAAACTTATGATGGACATAGACCCAGAACTGCAAACCCGAAAGGACAATGTATTTTTTTTCTAAAGAACTGGTATTTGTGGAAACATGGAAAAGATAAAATCCAATCCAATTCTATCCCTTTATATTTCTGTTTTGTTAATGATTTGAATTCATTTCCCTTGCATAATACAGTCAGACTGCTCCAGTGATGCTTTATCAGCATCTCAACAATTCTTTCAGGAATCATGTTTACTTTCAGGGATGAACATCTTTCTACAGTCATGAAAATTGAGCTGGGATTAGGGGACAATGAGACAAGAAGATGCATGCTAATGTTTACTTCTTCAGCTGATGAGCAAGTTAAAATCTGCAATTCTAATGCAGCAGCTCAACAAGGGATTTCCATCAGATCTCAGCCAACAAGAAAGCAGGTACAACATCAGTCTCACAGACCTGTTTTCCTACTGACAAAAAAGCAGAAAGTGCAAATCAAGACAACCACTATATTTAAGGTGTGTGTTCTTGATGGATCTGTGTGGAAACCCTGAAAAGAATTGTGAAATTGACCAGGAGAAGGAGACTCTGTTGTCTTAGAGAATCAGCCATTATGCAATCCCTGTATTGTACCCTGGTTTAAATCTCACACAATCTGCAAAGTAGGTGACCTGAACACATGAGAGAAAGCTTAAATCACCTCACTGTGGGTTGAAATGTAGTCTTAATCAAACTAACATTAATGAGTCAAACAACTCATTAATTAGTTCTGACTGCTCGCTTCTGTTCTTTGCTGGAAAATAAAGAGATCTGAGAATAAATTAAGCATCTTCTGAAGTTGGAAATTAACAGTTAATAAGTTAAGAACATTTTAAAGTACCAGAAGTCTGGTGTCTACTAGATGTCAGAAATTCACTCTTTAATAGTTCATTCTCTCTATAACTATTCCCTCAACTGGTGCACACTGCCAACTCATAACTACCCCAGAAAATGTTATTATTGGAGGAAAAAAGCCTTTTAAGGTCTAGTTTTTTTTCCCTCTCGGTGAAGTTAAATGAAACCTTATTAAACATGTTAGGGGGCCAAATGTTAAAATACTCCACCAGCTGCACAGTAAGATGACATGTTTATTAAAATGATATGCACTTTAATGGATAGCTGCACATATTCACCACATGCTCAGAGCCAGATGATGAATTTACTCTGGCATCAAAACATCTAATTAAGCCAAAGTATGGTCTTTGAAAAAATAGTATATCTATCCTGGGAAAAAAAGGTTAAGCTAAGTTAAGTTAAGACAAATCGTCTTGTATTTCTGGATCTCTTAACAACCAAGATGACTCTAAATGTATTTGAACATTCTATATGTTTAAATATAGCTTAAGATCTTTTGGCTCCTTCCTATTTATTTTCTTTTGTCACACCTTAAAGTTTCAGATCAAAGTATTTTTAATATCACTGCAAAAAATTTAAATCTAAATAAGTAATTTGTTCCTAAACTAAGTACATTTGTTCTTGAATTGAGGAGGTAAGTGAGACCCTTTGCCAGTGGAACAAGACAATTTACATTTAAAATAAGAAAAAGCAACTGCATTGTCTTATTTCAAGTGCATTTTATCTAATTATCTTATTTTAAGAGTAAAAATACTCATTCCATTGGCAAATCATCCCATTTACCTGCTAAAATTAAGGTAAAATACACTTGATTTAAGGAATTTTTACTTATTTCTAGATTGTTTTTGCAGTGAAAGCTGGCTAAAATAAAAAGGCAAAAAAAAATGTATCATTTGTTTCAAGGGGAAAAAACTTTTTAAAGCAACCTGGCCTCTTTTTGAAACTATATTTACCCCCTTGTAATATCCTTCCCTTTGATGGACCACATTTGAGTTTACACTTAAGAGCCTCTTTAAAATCAATAACTAAAACTGTACCTGTCTGAAAAAAATCTAAGTGACCTCAAAGTGTCACACACATGGCCTGATGGAGAGAAATTCATGATCACATGAATCAGTCAGATGATAAAATCCATCAGCCTGGAAAGGGTTGAAACTCCAGGGCTTTGGGGACCAGTGAGAGACATTACTCGCAAACAGAGAAGACACGGTCCAATGGTAAACATTCCCAGGAGTGGCTGAAATTAAAGTGCAACAGCAATACATCCAGTAGATCGCAGAGGGACTGACAGCAACATTGGAGGGTTTCAGTTTAAGTCAGTGTAAATGATGCACAAACAGTGGGCACTATATGAAGAATAAACACATGTTCCTATGATAGAGAGCCATAGCTAATCCTTTGACTGCTGTTCAGGTCTTTACGACATAAATTTAGCATCACGATAAATAGTAGGGGTGGAACGGTTCACAAAATCCACGGTTCGGTTCGGTTCACGGTTTCGTGGTCACGGTTTTCAGTTCGGTATATGTTGATTGTTACACTAAAAAAAAAAAATTTATGAAAATTTTTTTTTATGAAATTAATGAAAAAATACTAATAAATTAATGAATTGTAATTATTTTTAATGATTCGCGGAAACCATGGATCATTTCCGCATGTTTTGCTGCTTTGAATTTAATCATCTTGCGCATGCCCTTTACGATCACAGTGGAGGCTGTAGGCTTTGCTTTGTGCAGGCGGTCTGGAGCGCAGCGGGGCGGAGCGCTGATGGAGTATGTGGGATTTCGAGGTTAGCATGACATGTTGGTCATGTTGCTGTTAGCATAAACAAAACGTGTTGCACAATGCTTGCACACTGTTGCACTTTTATCCACAACTTTCTTTCCGCTGTCATCGTAGGTCACTCTAAATGCAAAGTGGTCCCATACAGCAGACCTATAAAGTGCTGCTGGCGCGTCTTCCAACTCCTGTTCTTTCCCACTCGCCATACCCACACAATTCTCCACAACAACTGATTTTTTTCTGCTACACCCGGCTAAGCTGCTTCGCTTCTTCTTCTTCTTGTTTACTACTGGTGGTTGGCTTTGGTCGCAGTACCGCCACCTTCTGCTCTGGAGTGTAAACGCTTCGCCTATGAGAAAATGGAGCAGCGCATGAACCGAACGCAACACATGCGAACCGAGACCGTCGAACCGAACTGTTCGGACGGTTTTCAAAAACCGTTCCATCCCTAATAAATAGATGATAAATTGTGAAGTCATATCTCAGACAATCCAGATGGACCACTTGCATTACCTACAGTAATGGAGGCTTTATTTCTGCCCTCAACCTGAAAACCCTAAAGGAACCCAACCGGTTTGTGATTTCAAGTTAAAACAAAGCAAGATTCTGTAGCAGCATCCAAAGAAAACACGTGCAGACCCACCTCCGAATGTCTTAAATGTCCAAGTCAATGTCTGAACTTCAGCTAAAAACCTTTTACCCTTTTTAACAGATTTGTGAGGCTCAAATAAATAATCAGATAAAACAGAAAGATGAGTAGATGAAGGGTCCAGAACATTTATTTCAGAGAGGCGGGTTTAATAGCAAAACAAGGCAGGGCACTGAACTCTCCGATCATTTTAAACATAGCCCAGTTCAGTCTCCTTTTACTTAAAGGAAGCTTTTAGCATGAGAACCTGCCTGTGGCCAGTCTCACGCTGCACTTCTGACAAATGCTTTGGCTTTAGACTTGCAAATTGAGGAGAGACCCACCGAGGCAACCGCTGAGGCACTCAGAACAGCTTGATTGAATTTAGGGCCCCTAGGAGGTTAACTCTATAAACTGCCCACAGAAGATTTTTTTTTTCCTTCCAAGAAGAAAGAAAGAAAATATGTGAAGTGTACTACACAGATCTCCAACATGTTTATCTGTTGAAACCTCTAATAATAACCCCGGGTGCCTTCAATGATCTTGTGGTTCTAAGGACTCCCAACCCAGTAGGGGGGATAAAGCAAGACAGAAAAAGCAAAAACAGTGTTTACAGTGCAGGCTTCCATGAACCAAGAGGGAGGAGAGTGGGTAGTTAAGGTTGACTTCATGGCAGGAAAGGAAAGAAAGCCTCCTAAAGGAGCCCGAGTCAGCATTATTGCTTCTGTAAATAACATCTAAAATATAGATAACTGAACCGAACCCTTACAATAACTGGTTAGGTAAGAGCCTCACTTTTTTTTATTTCTCAGCTTTTTATTGTCATTATGCTGTGACTAGGGTTGTCAAAAGTACAGTGGAAAATGCACTTTCTGAACACTGTGTGATTGAATAATTCTGTGCATTTTTCAGTTTCAGACTTTTTTCTGTACAGTAACAGGTGCAGCTGCTAAGAATAATTTTTGTTTCTTAACCGGTTTGGCTAGTGTCATTGTTATGTCTGCAAAACATAGCCAAGGAAGGAACACTTAATTTTAATTTTGTACGTTTTTTTTATCAAGCTTGCTTAATATTGTGTACAGCATACAACCTCAAAATATTATTCTTATTGTTTTTTTTAATTTATTTCTTGTATTTTTTTAGTAATGAAAATATTTCTGTTGAATTTATGAGTCTTTGTTTTTATTCTTGTGGTATCGATAAATGGTATCGAGTATCGAATATTTTACTTAGTATCGGTATCGAGTTGAAAAGTTTAGTACAAAGTAACAAAATTAACCCTCTGCATTTAACATCGCGTTAGGGAGCAGTGGACTGCCATCGTGGGGCACCCGGAGAGCAGTGTGGGGTTAAGGGTCTTACTCAGGGACCCAGAATGGCAGTCTGTGTGAATGGAGCTCGAACTCAGAACCTCAGGATTGCCCTAACCACTAGGCCACCACCCCCCCAATAAATGTATTGTCGAGATGTGAATTATTACCAATAAAGTTTATTGTATCTTGACCAATCAGCAGAGCATCGATAGGGACACATATGATAAAGTAGTTAATTCTTCCTATTCAATTAAAATGAAGAATAAAGTTAAACTTAGTTCCACTAATAGGATTTTTTATAGCATGAAAAAAGGCCGACGTTTGTGTTGTTTCAAAATGGATCCCTAATGCCTTTTAAAACAGTTTAATGCATAAGGGGAGTGTTGGCCTGGAGGTTTGAGCAGTGCGCTTGTTCTCTGAGAAGGTTGCAAGTACCTGATTGGATCGCCACAGCCTCCACTCTGGGTCTCTGAGCAAGACCCTTAACGCCGCACAATGGCAGCCCACTGCTCTCCAAGGGGATTGGTTAAATGCAGAGAGTTATCAGTAAATTAAAATTTCTATTTTCTATAAAAATATAAGTAATATGTGTGAATGAAACCTGCAACCAAACACAAAACCATCAAAATGCCGGCCCTGCATCTTTTTATAACCTAAAAGCTTCCATCTAAGACTAAAAAGAGATGGATATTATCGATCTAAGAAGAGATGAGAAAATGTTGAGGTTGAGGTATTATTCAGTCCTGGAGACGGTAAAGTCAGGATCTTTGGAAATGTTAAGGGTATTATCCACAGCCTTGCTGTCGTACCTTCTACAAACCACGTGTTTCAACCACTGACAGGACAAAAACAGGATCAAAACAGGAAACCATTCAAGGTGAAAAAGCTTTTTCTGCATGATGATCATGATTTCATGTAACTGAAACACAGATGAAAAGAGGGGTGAGTTTTTAAGCTATTCTACGGTTTCAAAAAGCAAAACGGTTCAATGTCAAAGCTGTGTTGTTTTTCTGTGAAAATTTAATGAACATAAAAAAAAAATAAAGACATTGAGCTCACAAGATGACAGCCAAAGCTTTTATGATAGAGGCTTTTTCAATTTGTTTTCTGACTTTAAACTGCCCTATTTCATCCTTAATGAAACTAAGGAGCCCAAATGTAATCAAAATAGAAAATTATAAAGGACTGATCAAAACAAATGTTTATCAGGGTGGAATAAACCTTTCTAATTATATTTATTGGGATGCCAAGTTAAAATTACCAGGGTTTAACTTTGTTTTATTAAATCAGTTTTATGAATAAAGGGATCTTTATTTAGTTTAAATGTTGTCCATGGATTTTTAGAGTAATTCAGTTTAATTGTCCAGCGGATTCTACATTTATGGGGAGCTAAAAGTTGCGGTGATGAAAAAAAAAGGCGTATTTTGGTCTCTCAGATTTGGAGCAAATTCTTTACAGAAATATTTTCAAATATTCTCGATGCAACATGCATAACGCTGGCCAGCAATCATAACATCGGTCAATGAAAATAAATATAACTTTATTTTTCAGTGGTTTGAATGATTTTGAGTTTAAAAAGATTGAGTCTTGATTTCTCTGAGGTATTGATTTCTTTATTTTTACATTTGTACGCCAGTAGCTCAATGGTTGCATAAGGTATTTCTGAAATATCGCATACTGCTGACTTATTTTTTCATTTTGCGCTTTTCTTTTTGCTCGTTTTGTTAGTAAATAAATCTCTCCTGTGTGCATTTACAGAAAAAACACAATATGATCGTATATACAATATTGCTCAAATAGTAAACCAGAGAGTAAATGGGCTAAACAAGTCAGCCACTATAAACAGAGATCAAACTTCTTAGTTCCAGTGTGAAAAAGACAATTTTATTTGCCAAGACAAACCATAATAAGAACGTTTGTTTTACCATACGAACTTAAATGTTACTAAGTTGTGTGAGTAAACGTCCTTATCAATACTGATAGTGGTGATGGCAATGCTAAATGCTCACAAAATATTTTACACGAATCTTAAGATTTATGTAATTCTAATACATAGTAAATTCCCATTTAAAATTGAAGTTTACATTTTTTGCCTTTTTTTTCCTAATCAACAAGTTATGACTTTGTAAGCATATTTTGTAGATTTATTGTAAATATTAAAGGAATAGTACACCCAAAACATGATTAGCCTTCATTTTCTACTCACCCCCATGCTGAACAACACCCTGGAGTACTTTTTTGATATCTCAAATGCATCTGGAGATCTGGGAGGCTTCTTGCTGTCTGCTGACATTCAAATAATGGAGGTCTATGGCGCCCGAGGCAGAAAGGTCCATAAAAGTCCACAAAAAACGTGTCAATATTCCTCCATACTGCTCGTCCAATGTATTCCAAGTGTCCTGAGTGGGTAGCGTCCAGAATTTACTCGAAACGAAGTCATTTAGAATGTTTTTAGCGCATAAACAGTAGTGTATAGGATTTCCTGAAAGCGCGCACATGCGCGATCACGACGCTACGGAAGCCGGCAGACCAAACCAGATGAAAGTGCGCATTCAGCGTCTGCTCTTCCAATAATGCAAGCGTAGAAGAAGAAATGTGCCGTTTACCTGTGCAAAGAAAGAAACAACGAAAGAAAAATGTCTGAGGACTTCAGTGTTGAGGAAGAGCATGAGTTCTTTGCCGAGCTGAATGCGCTGGTTTGGTCTGCCGGCTTCCGTAGCGTCGCGATCGCGCATGTGCGCGCTTTCAGGATATCCTATACACTACTGTTTATGCTCTAAAAACATTCTAAATGACTTCGTTTCGAGTAAATTCTGGATGCTACCCACTCAGAAAACTTGGAATACATTGGACGAGCAGTATGGAGGAATATTGAAACGTTTTTTGTGGACTTTTATGGACCTTTCTGCCTCGGGCACCATAGACCTCCATTATTTGAATGTCAGTAGACAGCAAGAAGCCTCCCAGATCTCCAGATGCATTTGAGATATCAAAAAAGTACTCCAGAGTGTTGTTCAGCATGGGGGTGAGTAGAAAATGAAGGCTAATCATGTTTTGGGTGTACTATTCCTTTAAGCTTTGTGCAGAGAGCTCTCGTAAAGCTTTATGGGATTTGCTGTCACAGCAGCCCGCTGTCACCATAGGCTGTTGCTACCCCACAGTGCAGACTAATAACAAGGATGGGGCAGGCACCGCATGGTGGAGGACGAGTTAAGTGACCAATGGATTAAAGAGCAATGATCATCTGTCCAAATGGTCAGTTAACTGAGTTTGCTAAAAAGTCCACTAGATAGTCCCCGCTCTATATAGTGATTGAGGGATTTAGGGGTTTTATTGGTTAGGGCGGACGTTCGGACACAGTAAGCTTGTATGACCTATGAGAACAACCACATTTGAACAGAGCATGCATAAGGAGAAATTGGCTCCTGCATGCGCTCACAAGCGCATTTTTTTTAAAGTGGAGAGGGCGGGTCTTTCAAAATATTTGTGAAAAAAATCTCCACACTACCTTTAAGAAAAAAATCTGAACAGGCATTTTCTTTATAAGTACCCAACTAAAATGTCCTTTAACCCTTATGAGAGAATAAGTCATGGTCTTTATACTCTAAACTGAAAAGTTTGTTTGTTGAAAAGGAAAAGGGTACATTTGTTCAAAAGACAACACTATAAGCATTGTTAGTAGAGCCCAAATTATATATAATTGCTGCAGACTAACAAAGAACCCAAAGGAACCCCATTCCTAAGGAGAGGACCCGTTCTTCCGGTTCAATTTGCATATTTTCTAAGCCAAAACAAGGCTTTGGTTTTTTGCTCCACTCTATAAAGCCTTGAACTTAATGCTATTCCTGACATTTTGAATTGAGAAACGTGTTCCAGCTTGAAAACAAAGTCCAACGGATTTTTTTAATATACTTTTTTGGAATGACAGAGTATCATCGTACCTTAGATATGACTTCATTTGGATATACATTACAGCCCAAGTTTATTTACCTATGATATTCTGGCCAATTCAAGGTGAACAGAAAGAGCCTAAAAACACTGGCTAGGTGACTGATGACTTACAGCTCAAACATAGAGCCTGTGGCTGCAGCTATAGCCAGTGTCCAACTGGAGACTAAACTCCAATTAAGTTCTGGCAAGATGAGATCTACTGTATGATAAGGGTTCCAAAAGTCTTTGTTTTAGAAAATTTATAACCAACAAATGTCTCTTATGTGACAGTGCAAGGAATGAGAACATTGTTTTGGGTAAAGGGTGATGCTTATAAGCAACAGCATTAAGAGCAGCATTCAAATAAAAGAGGACCTGCAATAAAGAGCAGAGCAAGAACTTGTCACAGTTAACAGGGAGCTCTCCTATATGATATGGGGTATATGAAGTAATTTATTCAGTTTTGACAAAGCTTATCTTCAGCATAATAAAGGTTTGGTGTTACTAGTGTTGTCAATGTTTGTAGGTAAAAAAAAACAAAAAAAAACAAAAAACAAAAAAAAACAGGGCTGGTTGTGTGGTTTTAATTAAGGTGAAAAGTTTAAGTATACGTAAAGGAAGCTTCTATTATCAAACGGGACATAAGTCAAGACTAAAGCAGGGGGAAGTTGTGGCATAGGTGAGAGAGGAAGGAGAAAATTGAACAACCTACAACACCAACAAGGGTTAATCCAAAGTAAAGCCTCTTTACCACTGAAAATAATGCTTTAACTCAGGTTTTTCCAAACATGGGTCAACCCAATAACAACTGGCATTTGGCTCCCTTCCCACTGGCATAAAAAGCTGTGTCTAACCCCTAGCTGGCAAGCTGTGGCTTCTGTCTCCCCCCAGCTGCATGCCTGGTGACACTATCAAATTGGGTTAGTGTTGAGGATGTCACAAGTGTGACAGAAATCAAGAAAGTAAACAGTGGAGAACATAGCCAGGGCGTTGTAAATGTGGTTTATTGTTTTGCTCTTTTATATTTCCATATCGCTCTCACCCGAACTGCACCATGTTTACAGAGTTGTTTTCAGCTTGTTACATCAGAAGCGGCTGGTAGTGTGTGTTGACCTCCTTATGTTCCGTTCAATAGTGGGTCAACCCGGGTCTACGATTTTAACGCAGGTCACTTGCCAGGTGTTTTGAACCAGGCAGACATGCATCAGTGAGCTGTTCCCACTGCCACTAAAAGCTGATTGTTTACGGGTTTAAACGGGCATTAAATGTGCATTTGTTCTGTTTAGCTTGGAACCCCAAAGTTTCATAGACTTAGAATAGTAAAATCCATTAGAAAATAATTCTGATTGTTCCGGCATCTGCTGGGGGATTTCTTGGTATTTTTTCTGAGGATTTTATATAGCTTATATCAATAAGAAATATATAATGACATTAGTTTTGGCCAAATTGTCCAGCCCTACCTTGAACTATAAACAGTCAGATTGCAATATTACACACATTAATTATGAGAAGAAAACCAGTTAAAATGTTATACAGCCAATAAAACTGCCTGTGAACCATATGAAAAAATACTTCTTTGGTTAGCCCTCTGCAAAACAATCCGATGTCCATCAAGCACCAAAGCAAAGCCAGCTTTCAAATTATCTGTATGTCAGTGAAACTGGACCATTGATCCAAGCACAGAAAGAGACCTGCAGAGTTTAACATGTTACCTGTGAAGGAGTGAAACCCGACATCCTGAAGGCAGAATGAACCAAAGGGACTTCAGTTTTCAGCAGCATCTCCACATAATGAGCCGTGCACCAGTAGACAGGAGTGATTCCTGATTCAGCCACTTTCTGAGGAAAATAGACCTTCCAAGAAAAAAAAAACCCAACAAACCCTATTCATGAATAACAATTTTTTACTTGCTGAGACAGACATAAGAATTTTAGGTTGAATAATTTTTTTGTGTGTGTGTAGGTGTATTCTCATGTGTAATAGTTAATCTGTGTGTGCTCGACAGAGCTGAACATTTTATAAAAGTGAACAAGAAACGCAATGACAAGTTTGCACCTACAGAATCTGTGACCAAATAAGGAATAACCCATCACAACAAGGGACAAGATAAAAGCTGTTTTTTCTGTAAGATTTTAGAGCTATAGAAAGTAAACGTCACTGGGCAATTATTCCCCTGAGGCCATTTTCTTGTTCTGTCCTCTGTTTAGCATTTTCTGTTGTAAACATGTCTAGTTTTTACTTTTGTTGTATAACAAAAAACTGAATAAGACTGAAAGTGGTCACTTGCAAATATCAGTAAGGCCCTGCCTAAGGTTGAGTTGTGCTTAATTCACTTATAATTCGAGCGAAACATTAGCTGCCCATCACAGCACATGCATCTTTAAACCCTTCAAATTAGAATATTTAATCATAAATAATTCAAATAAAAACATTTTTTATTTGTTTATTGTCTAAATGATAAAATAAAAAAAATAATTAAAGTATATCGACAACAAGGTGAAGTGACATCAGCAAAAGGAAAACCTGCAACAAACCTTTCTCATGTAATAAAGGCTTCATCTTATACTTTGGAATGAGACTGAAAAAAGAAATGAATTCACTTTTAGTAGCTACTGTATAAACAGCTTGTGAATGCACAATTTATATGCAACCCATATTGAATGTGTTTGGAAGACTGACAGGAGTTTCAGCGTTCCCTCTTTTCTTCAACATATTTCCACTTTATTCTTAATACTTCAACTTATTCTTTAAATTAGTTTTTAAACTTCATTCTCAATACCTTATCTTAACTCTGTTATAAAGAATAAAAGTCCATCAAAAAAGTCGTTTTTCTCCACCATGTGATGCTGTGTAAGTTGCTGACAGATCTTTAAAAAGAAAAACTGTTTGCACACGGTCTTCTACACCTACCCGTCCTTTGACCTCTAATAAACGAGACTAGATAAATTCGAAGCCTTTTGTTCTAGAAACATTTAATCTCACACTGAAAACTTTTAATTCAATTTAAGCTGTAATTTGAAAAAATTATACTGTAAAGTAAAAAAAAAAACTTCATTGCTGCCAAATACAAATTAAAAATGTCTTTATTTAAATATCTGTATTTAGAAAATATCGTGGACTTTTAGTTGGTGACCCATGACTTCCTGTTTTCTTTGAGTACAACCTGAGAATGCAACCAATTTCTCCAACAAGTCTAGAAAAAGAAACATTGTTATCATTCCACAAAACAAGATGAGGATGGTAGTACATAAGGCAAAGCTTGTTGATGCTAGAAAAGTGTTAAAAGAATGGTATCTTAAGGAAAAGAACTTCAACATTAAATGCTTTATGGATGCCAACTGGTTGTGTGTGAGGCAGGCCAGGAAATTTTTCTGTCTTACTATTAGAAACATAAATTTGCAGTTTGGAAAATTCGGAGACTCTGACAGAAACTGTTTTGTTTGTTTGGATGCTGCCTTCCAATCAGCAGATAAATAGTTGAATTATACCTGAAGCTGAGGGGGGATATGTGAAAATGCTGCCCGGAGCTTGTGGACTCAGCTAGAAGGATGAAAAGGGGTCAAAAAGCTGGTCCTTCAACTGGAAAATAATCCAAAACAAGTGCAAGAGAAAATAAAAACTACTGTTCTGGCGTAAAATCGACCTCATGTCATTTTGCACCATGACTCTGGGCACTCTGTGCAAAAAGGAACAGTAAAAAAAAAAAAAAAAAAACCCTCACTCCATTGCTTCCAACTTGTTAAATATTTACAGGGGTAATCTACATTTCCTGTTGGTACAGTATATGGAGGTTAGTGTTAAGTAATTAATACTAACCTCCATGTAGGTACTTGCAAGGCTTAAATAAACTTAAAAAAGCAACCATTATTAAGTTTTGACCTAATTTAATTCACAGGTACAGCTTGACTTGCTTTTCGTTGGTGAATGTTCTCAAAGGTTCCTACAGCATAAGGCAAGTTAAATTCAAGACTTTTTAAGACTTTTTAATGCCACTGGAAATAAAAATTTAAGACCAAATTTACAAGAAACACAAGAAAACCCGCTTGTGACAACTTAACCCAAAGGTTTATTTTAACATAGACCCTTGCACTAATGATTCAAATTTTGAAAAACTTCCCATACAGGAAGAAAACAAGCAAATGACAGATATATTTTAACAATTATTTAACTGAATTCACAAACTTTGTTTTAGCAGGGAACAAAACAAATCAGTTTTAAAGCCACAACATAACCAGTGCTACGTCTTTTTTGCTGCTATTTTTCTTTGTATCGTTTTCTTAGTATGTTTGATTTGGTGATAAGTGGAGACGTTGCAGAGACAAGGGTGGAACAAAACTGAGAAATACCGCCTGTTTCTCAGTAACTCGATTTTGACGCTTTGTTTTTCGTGTTTCGCATGTGACTCCACTGCCTTAATTCCCATCATTCTGAGCTTGAATGACTTCTTGCACAAAATCCACGGTGCCTCATGTATGTTCCCTGGTTTTAGCCATGGAGAAAACTCTTGGCTGGAGACAATTTTCGTTACATTTACACTTGCTCATATTTTCCAGACAAAAAGTTAATGGTGCATCTCCCAAATGTCCCGGCCGCAACAACCCTTTTATTGGTTCCGCTATCGGGACGGAACAAATAATGGCGAGCCATTATTTTTTTTAAATAAAAAAAAATGTTTTCAATTTTAATGTTTTTTTCAGGTTACAAAAATAAATCGTAATAAAAATAATCCTATTTATGATGTTTTAAAAAATAAGACCTACGAAAGACAAATTTAAGACATTTTAATACCTATTAAGGCCTTAGTTTTATTTTGAAGAATTCAATGCCTTCTAAGACTTTTTAAGGACCCGCGGGAACCCTGTTCTCATGGGAAAAAAAATTAAAGAGAATTTATTCAAATACTGTTTTTTTTGTGTTTTTTTACAGAAACAGATGTATGAAGCAAAATAATTGTAGAAAACTAAACAATAGTGGCACACCTTAATCATTTTATGTTCAAATGGTTCTATTATAATCTGAATATTGAAAGAAATAGTTGAGATTTATCCTTACTGAATGTAGTAAAAATTAACCAGCTACAAAATCTTAAGAGACCTCATCAGCCTCTAATGTAAGAACTGTAAAACAAAACGGATGTTTTCTAGAGTCATTTCAGGTAATGGTTCCGCAGGTGTTACTCACTGAAGCATGTATCCGTGCAGGCCAGATGAACGCTGATAAAAGCAGAGAGGACAGGTTTAGTAACAGTTGCAGAGACCGCTCCATGTTTCCAGCCATGATGAGAAAAACTGTGGAGGCCAGCCAGTCATGGCCTGGATAGTCATACTGCTGACTTACTGTAGAGAAAAGTTAGGGAAGCAACAGGCTAGAATGACAAAGGAAAATGAACAAGAACAAGCATTTTCAAAACAGAAAAAGAGGTAGTTTTATTTGGAAATGCATCTACCGTATTAGTAAAGTATTAACTGCTATTCAAACTTAATAAAATCAAACCACTATAACACCATTTGCTTACTTTTTGCAAGCTTCTAACCAAATTGAAAGATACCATTAGCATGCAGAAATCTTTGATAGGATAAAGCAGTTTTTCATTAAATATAGCCCTAGATGTTTGATGAGTGCATTCAGGCACTACTGCCTTGTTCCATAAAAACAGCCTTGCTCACAACTGTTCGAAACAATCCCATGCCTTACTGTATAAACACCATCCACTTTTATTGCAATTGAGGCTAAAAGCCATAGAATCTATTTATGATAAACATTGGAGCTCATAATTTGGGAAACCTTTGGGTTGAATGTTTTATCAAGGCAACATCGACATCTGATGCCATTTTTTAAGGCTTAAAAAAATGTCCTCTTTTCTCTGCTTTGTTAAAATATTGATTACCTACTACATTCCTAATCATATAAAATGTAAATTACTTAAAATATTTTATTTTTAATTGGAAAGAAATCCTTGGTATTTTATTATTGTCACTTTTTTGTTGTTATCTTTTTCCACCAGAATTCAAAAGATTTACATAGACGTGAAATCCAGCGACGGATGCAATATCCTGCAGCCATTTTAGACTTGCTAATCACCAATCCACTGCATTTCATTGATATTGATTTCAAATGAAACGGTTTAAAAACCCAACTCATGTTTTTCTGATAAAAAAAAAAAAAAAAGACGTAACTATCCAAGAAACCCAACAAGCATCTTGTATTTTAAGTTTCCTTTAAACCAGCAGAACATTTAAATGAATCCTTGGCACCTGCTGAGAGAACCATCTGTTATGATGGCTGGTTAAAATGTCAGATACAGGGAGGATAGATTTCGGTAGCTTAAATGTGAAGAGTCACCGTGACTCATAGCTTTGCCTCATGTTTTATGCATCTGGCATTTATTAACATGCAGGTTTTGATTTTTAAATGACAGAAACTCACTGTGGTATTGTTTTAAATTAACGGGATAGAATATATTTCCTTTACACTTTGGTTCATCATACAGTATATCTTACTGTTTGACATATATTTGAAGATTGCAGGCTAATAACCTACAGAAATCTTTCTTCTATTCTCTTCTATTCTATCTATAAAATTCAGCTTTTTTTTCAGTAAAAAACTAAAAAAGTTTTTTTTCCTCCAACAAAAATATCTATAAAACAGTCAGGATTTATAATTTGGATTTATGAACTAGGAGAAAACACCTGAATTCAGATGTAAAAAACTAGAATAAGCTTGTGAGCTACTTCTGGTCCAACCCCATGACAAACGCATGCTCTTTGAATCTCATTGACAGACAACCCTTGTAAATTTGTAATGAACACTGTCAAGACATCATTTTTAAATAAGGAATCATAAATAAATCAGCGTCCCAGAGGAGAGAAAACACATTTTGATCTACCACCAGGCAGCAACATGAAGGAAGCAGAGCAGCTTTACCCAAAATTGATTAAAATTCTTTCCTCTGAATTAATGGTTTTATTTCTTAATTCCAACTTCTGGTTTAGTTCATTGAGATGTAGAGATTTTAAAGCCTCTGGTTTGTTTCCATACATCAAATAAATACATAGAAAATCACTAATTGCATGTATATTTAAAGTTAGTTAGTAATGTATATACAGAAATTTTAAAGCAGTTAACTTCTCTGCAAAGTCTTTATAATCTTCAGCTTGAATTTTGGGCTTTTTAGTATTTCCAACTTGTCAAAAAATCTTTCATAAAAGTTTTTTGGTTCTTTTGTCCACTTCTGAAGAATGACTGGAGGAGAGATGTGGCTATCAGTTGTCATTTGGGACAAAAGAAGGCTGAACTCCCCGCTGAGACACAGATGGAGAAAGATAAAGCGTATTGTGGTGATCAGACAAACACTGACACTGAAATCTTTCAAAGGCGAAATTGGTGGCGTTACCAGCACAACACTGCGCCCACTCAGACTTGTGTTGGTGACTTGTTGTTTATTATGGGGATTTTAATGTTAACATGGATAAAATATGCAGCCATTACAACATGAAAATGCTCTGAACTTTTATTCTAGGCTTTAATGTAGCTACATGTTAACAGATTCTGCCATTCTTTTGTTTTTTCGAAACGTTTTCAGCTGATGCTGCTAATTCATAGATTATAAGGAAAAGCAACCAAATCTATAAAAGAAGGGGATTTGGCAGTTTGCATCTTTGTTACTTGCAGGGATGTGTTAAAACAGTGAAAAGACATCAACGATGGAATTTAACGAAGTAAATGATCTGAAGGTCAAAGAGCTCCATCTTTCACTACACTCTAATGCCGTTCCTACTCTGTAAGATTTAGGAATATTCTGTTACTCTATGGGACAAGGAAATTTGATGAGTGCACTATAAGTGGTGACTTCCAATTTCTTTAATAATAAAGCGTGATTGATGACAATAAAGAATCGTATACGGATGAATATGTTCAATCAAACATCAACGGATCGACTAAATATCTTGGTATGGGCTGCAATAAAAACTCAGTGGTCTGTGACTGGCCTACAATCCAACATGCACTCAGCTGATCATGAAGATGCAGAGCAGCTGTGACGTGTCACAGCTTGATTGTTCCAGGGAGGACAGGTTATCCCAGATGGAATCCAAAACCTGTCCGTTTTTTCTTTTATTTTTTCTGGCAGCACCGTTCAGGACCTGCTGAACCTCTCCTGCCAAATTTCTCTCCCTCTATATGTTCTGGCAGTTCTATTTTCCAATTATTCTTATAGTTGATGAATTAAGACATTTTATAGATCCCTGTTTTATATAACACAATATATGTAATGATCTTGGTTCTGTTGTTTTTCTTTAAGTTTTCTGTTTCAAGTTTAGCCAGGTTTTTCATTGATTTCTAGCTTTTTTTGGTGTGTCTGGATTCATTTAAGTTGCTTAGGTTTTTCTGTCTGTCCCCTGCTGCCTCCTTGTGTTCTTTTCCCTTGGCTTCCTCGTCAGCTCTAATCACACCTGTTCCCTATCAGCTCATTAGCTCTACCTTTGTTCAGTCAGCCATAAATACACTCCCTCTGCAGTCCCTCTTTGCTGGTTCCTCGTCTTACCTTTCCTCACCCTGGCTCCTTGTTGGTTTTTCCCTGATGTCTCCATGGTTCTGGTTAGTGTTTGATTTTTATGTTGGATTTTTGGATTCCTGTTTTTGTTTAACATTTTTTAAGTTGGATTTTTGGATACCTGTTTTTGTTGCCTGATCTTGTAATAAACCCTCCAAGAATTCACCTCTGCCTCCCAGCTTCTGCGTTTGGGTCCAATCTAAACCTTTTAACCAAATCGTGACAATATATTAGTCTCTCCTGTGAATCATGCAGAATCCTGGCATTACAGTACATTGCCTTGCATTCTTCTTCTGTGGTCCATCCCATTTATTTTTAGCCGAATTGATTACTGCAACGGTGTTTTCACAGGTCTGCCTAAAAAGTGGATCAGACAGCTGCAGCTGATCCAGAACGCTGCTGCCCGTGTCCTCACTAAGACTAAGAAAGTAGAGCACATCACCCCAGTTCTAAAGTCCTTACACTGGCTCCCTGTATTTCAGAGAATAGACTTTAAAATACTTCTGTTAGTCTAGAAATCTCTGAATGGCTTAGCACCTAAATACATCACAGACTTGCTATCAGTTTATCAACCCTCCAGACCACTCAGGTCTTCTGGCTTCAGCCTGCTCTGCATACCTAGAACCAGAACTAAACATGGAGAAGCAGCATTTAGTTCCTATGCTCCACTTATCTGGAACAAACTTCCAGAAAACTGTAAAAGTGCGGAAAGCCTGAGTTCCTTTAAATCAAGACTAAAAACACATTTGTTTAGGATTGCCTTCGACTGTTCTAGTTAAACAGTTCAACTAAATCATATTTTCTTTAGTCCAACAGTTTTTAATATTATTTTTTGTTTCTGCATTTTTTATCTTATTTTATCTATTTTTTTTTTCCTACTTGCTTTGATTCTATTTTATCTTCCTGTATTTTAATCATGTAAAGCACTTTGCATTGTCTTTGTACTAAATTGTTCTATACAGATAAATTTGCCTCGCCTAGCCTTAAAGCAGCTGCTTTCCTATTGGCTGATCAGTGAACGTAGGTCTAAGAAGCTGTCAGTCATTACGGCTCATCTTTGATCCCATGATGCTGATTAATGACACCTGCCTTATTATGCAACACAAGACTGCAGGTTTAGAGCCATGACTAAATATTTCCTAAGATTTTTCTACATCCCTCATCTTTCATCTGCAATGTCCGATAAGCACATTGTATGTAACTGGCATTAGAGTTGAGGACAGAAAAATTAGAAACAGACTAAATGAGGACCAGCCTGTTTGGAAGGGTTTGAAGGTGAAAACCTTCTCATCAATAAATCCAGCACAAGTCAGGTCAGTAAAGTTGAACCTGAAGACTTCTGCACTCATCTCATTTTGTATGATGAGACTAAATTACAGATGTCTCTTCATTTTGAAGATAGCCATTCAGGAGGCTAAATACTGCATGTCATCTTGGGGTAACCTTCATTTGGTTGTGGATTTGTTGCCGTCTTTGGTTCTCATTAACCGGCCTCTTGGAACTTTTCAGTTTCGTCAACCTTAATCTCCTCCCAATAACTAATTATTCATTTTGCAAAAAGAAAAAAAGAGGCCGGTTAATGAGAACCAAAGACGGCAACAAATCCACAACCAAATGAAGGCTTAGAGGTTAGAGAGACAGGTTATGTGTCCTATTTTGTGTTTCCATTTAACTGAAATCTGAATTTTAGGTGAAGTTGTAAAAGTAAGAAAAAAATTAAATCAGAATTATCACTGTTTCTATTCGGTTCAAAGCCATTTAACCAAGCACCACAAATCATGCATGGCTGTAATAAAGAGGATGTAGAGGCTGCAATCTAACACTGACCAAGTTCCTGATGATGTGGTACACAACCAGCAAAAAAACATTTGTATCCTTTATTTTTTTTTAAACCTTTGAAAACTTAAGGTACTTATTTTATTTTATGATTTAACTGGATGATTACAGAGCCCCAAGAACAAAATAGCAAACCTGTACACCGATCCTTACTTTCCGCACTGTTTTAAAGGATACTAAGACCTGATGATGTTTTAACTCTTTGTGTTGACAGGTAGGTCTTTATGTGTTTCATTAGCAGCTCCAAGTCACTCATTGAATCTTCCTGCAGTATCTGTAGGGAGCAGCCATACCTGAGAAAAACACAAGGAGACAAAATAATTTGAAAAAAATAAATATAAAAATCATATTCTTACCTTTTTTGCTTCTTACCCATATAAAGATATCGAGTTTACTGCTTAACTACACTTTCATCAGAAATTCATCACATTTTCATTTCCGCACCCTTTTTGAAAGACTAAAAATCAAACTGAAGTACTGTGAAAGTCTCTAACAGCTCTCAGAGCTGGTATTGTATTTCAGGCACATAACCCCCTGATGACTACTCAAATCATAGTCATATTACAGAGCAGAACAGGTTCTATCAAGGTGAGAGAAATGGATCCACCAGGGCCCAAAAAGCCCAGAAGGACTCCTTAAATCCACACCGCCCAAGTCCCGGCAAAAAATAATTTTTGCAAATTGATTAACAGTGATAAATTTAGGTCCTTAAAAATGTCCTTGTGTCGAAATAGTTATGTTTTATAAAAATACACCCCAGTAAAATTATTTTTTAAAGCACAGCCTAGGCTACAACACTTTCTTTAGATGGGTTTTAAGACATTAACAGGAGTTCAAACCTCATATGAAATAGTGGGTTTTCCTACATCTCTTTCTTTAGTTATCTACAAAGCAAACCTATTTAACAGTTTGTCAAGGTGAAAGATAACATCTCAATAAACTGTTTACAGCTCCAAACTGTATGACTAAATCTACTTTGTAAGTCAATGGTAACATGATAACTGCTTCTCCATGATGCCCATATCTACACATTTTATGTCTATAAATGGGACAAAGGCTGGAAGAGGACAGGGGAGATGGAACAGGGATTAAAACATTTGTGAATGCTGGCTTATGACCAGGAAATAGAGTAAACAAAATTACCGAATAGTCAACACGATCTTCATGGCGACTGGCCGGTTTAGGAGTCGGTCAAACCAGAAATGTAATGCGTTTGGGAATGCTGGCCTATCGGTTCGAGAGTGCTGGTTTTGCATCTTGGAGAGGGGGTACGATAGATTCAAAAAACAGACTTGGGGCCTGGCGAAGCACATGGTGCATGTATAGCAGACATGCCGAAAGCCTGATTTTCATTGATGGCTAATTAACAGTCTTTTGCTGAACTGGAAATCATCAGAATCAGCTGTGCTGAAGCAGAGAAACCGCTAAAACCTACAGTAGTAGCCATTCAAAATGTCCCTGCTTTCCTTGATGGGCCTTGGCTGGTCACAATTCTGGTCTACAATTCCTTTTTAAACATCAATATTTGTATGCTGATGAAGATTCTAAGTCATCCAGGTCATAGTCATTCCGTAAAAGTTCAAAAAAATCCACTGGACTTGGTTTCCAAGATTTGAAGACGTTTCGCCACCTCTCCAGTAAGCTTTCTCAATTCAAATGTCTGGATTCGCAGTGAGTTTGAGTCTTATATAGACAAAGCCTTGTATCGCTTGGAAACATGTAAATGGAAACCGATGAGTGGGTCGTTTGGTTTCATTGCTAGCCTGTAGTATCTGAAACCTGTGTATGATTCTGAAGGTCGTTCGTTAAAGGGGGGGATTTTGTTTTTAGATTTAGTTTTTTGAACTTTTACGGAATCAACATTTTTACTAAGATATTCTTTCTGTCATGATTTGTGGACGTTAAGATCGAAAGAGAAGCGCCTTCTCCTTTTCAGACCTTATAATTTAGTGAAAGGGAGGAGTCAGAGTAAAAAAAAAATGTGATGCCCTGGCAGAGGGTGTCACTCCAGTGGCTGGAAGTTGGAGGGTATACTGCTGGGAGTTGCAGGGAAGTGGGCTGCCATTTGGCTGGCGTTTGACTGGGAAGGGCCATTTTGAATGGCTACTACTGTATAGGACAGCGGTCCTCACGAACCGACATTGGGCATGCCTGGTGTATAGCAAGGGAAGCAGACTCTGACCTAGAGCTGGGCGATATGGCGATATATATCGTGAGGACGAGAGAAACATGTCTATCGTGACCTTTCTCCTCTATTTTTTCTATCGTGATAAACTTTTTCACTGTTCACTCTCATGGCCGCAAATTGCATAACTGGTGTTCTTGGTTTGAGGTTGGGATTCTCATATTAGGAAACAAGATGATGGGTAAAAAATAGGCGATGAAAGATTTTTTTCAACCCTGTCCATCTGACGGACTATGAAAACATAAAATGCAACATCAGTTGTGGTATATCGTGATATATATCGTTATCGTGATATAAAATAATCCATATCGTGATATAGTTTTTTTTCCATATCGCCCAGCCCTACTCTGACCTACACGTTCAATAAAACACTAGGATAAACAATAAACTTTAACCCTTGTAGGAGCTCAGGAAAAACAAGGATGCTTGTGACATTGAGGGACACACGTGACTATACAGCTCTTCATGAAAGTAAAAAAAAGGTCTCTGAAAATGACCTTTCACCAGCCTCACCACTTATAACCCATTCCATAATCTTTATTTTAGCTGGAAAGTTTCCCTTATATCTAGTATGTAATAAAATCTTTACCTATTCTGCTTAAGGTGCATGGTACGCTGGTTGGTCATGAAATGGAAAGCTGCTTGTATTCTGATTGACAGCCAGCCAAACTCCATGGCAGTGACTGCAGCTTTATTTACATTTTTAAAAAGTGCCTGTTAAATATATATTTTTTTACATTTCATGATCTGACCTGTGGGCCATCATTTTGTGTGACAGAAGTGAAAATGCCTCACAGTCCTGCATAGATCGGGATCTGCTCACCCTAAGCGTAGCAGGAGCAACACTGCAGGCATTGACGGGGGGAGAATTTGACACTGGCTGAATGCTCGGGTCAAAAATGCTGGTAAATGCCTTCTTGGGGAACTGATAAACATATAGAACAATTTCAATCTAAATAAAGTTTTTTTTATAATTATACTAAACTTGCCTAACAAAGTTTAACTATTGGGACTTTAACTCTGTGTTTTGGTCAGAAGAGTCTAAAGTTGACCATCTTAGGAACAAATCCTCAAAGTTAATTTGGTGTGAAATAAAGTATGACTACGGGGAAGTGCACCTCATGCCCCATCATCAAGTTTGAACCTGTGGTGTGCTGGGCTTTTTTCCTCACTTCTCATTAAAAGTTTAGGAACCTCTTTATATCACAGTAAATGCCATCTTCAACCTTAGGAGGTTGAAATGGATCCCAAGAACCTAGACCTATAGGAGATGATTATTTTAATGAACTAAAGTTAAAAATCAACAACACTCCGAAGATTAAAGGGCATCAAAAAAGACATGGAGGAGAGTTTTTAAAACAAGACTCAGAAGAAAACGGTAAAAGAGACTTGAAAAACAGACCTTTAAAATTTGGCAGCAAAAATCAGGTCTTTAAATTAACAGAAATAAGAACGTGTTTGATGATTACATAATTTGCTCTGTTTGCACTTCTCAAATATATTTATGAACAGGATTTTGGAGGATTTACTTTGCATAAGAATGCAAACCTGTTAAGATTTAGATGGCTAGAGGTAGAGCTTCACTGGCTGGCAGTAGCATCATTGAGAAAAAATAAATACATTTCAGATATCGCTTGCCTAATTAAAAGAAGTGGGTTAAGTCTTCAATAACATTCTATTAAATGAATTAAATGTAGGTGCTTCATATAAAAACATTTTATCACTCAACAGGATAGAGCAGTTTGGTTTCCTTTCAAACTTCTACAATAACTAGAGCAACGTCCTTTTCCACGTACCTCAAGCATATATTGATGCCCAGCTGCTCCACAGATGATAACGCAACACTCTTCACATTTTTCTCCTCCGCTGTGACACAAAACAATTAAAAAGACACGTGAGAGTCACAATTAATGATCGTCTCCTAGAAGGAGGAATAGAAAGGAAACACTTTCACCTAACTGGTTAAGATTTGACCATGATGAATGGCGGAAACATGACAGCAAATCATGAATTACTGCTTTAACGGTGCTGGAGACTTGACAGTGTGTCTAAGCGGGTTTGTGCTTTGCCGTTTTGGAGGCAGTTGTTGGCGAGGTAGCGTAGTATCAAGGTGACTCAGGTAATTTCACCAGCAGTCATTCATGGATAATTTCACAGCGGCATTTTGAGGTTTCTGTGAAGCAGCGCTGTAGCGTTGATTTCGTAGTGGTGGCAGTTTGAGGGTAAAACATGGAATTACTAATTTTTCACCGCAGGAACCTCTTTATCAAAAGATTTATTTTCTTTTTTTATGTGCAAGAGTCAACAGGCACTTAAGTCTCCTGCAGAGTCTGCAAAAAAAGCCCTAAATGTTTAGTTGTCAAGAGGTTCTTATTAGGAGCCATAATCATTAAAACATATTAGTTTTTGGAAATGCAAGTTTAATAGTCTGAAGACTTCAATAATCATGAAATAAATGGGAAAAAGACACTTTCACTTGAAAAATTTTGCAGCCATATCCTGACTTTTGGGAAACATAATATCATAAGTTAACAGATGAATCTTCTGCTGCAGATAGTTTGTAGTCTGATCATGAGGAAAACTTAATTAATTCAAAACATCATCATCCAGAAGTGAAAAGCTCACATTCAATCTACAGAGGGATGAATGGTGCAAAGAAAAGCATCAGTCAAAAGATAAAACGTTCACCAGAATTTGCATATCAGAGTGATCAATCAATGCTGTTACCATCAGGCAGGAGAACATTAATCACAGGCCATCCAATCTTGTATTAATTTCGAGAACTTTCTGTTTTGCTCTTCACCCTTCCCTCCTTACATATTAACAACTCTGAAATCCTCATACTGATGGCAATTACCATCTAATGGAGACAAATCTTCTCGTCATTTCTATTCCCCCTCTAATCTCCTCCGCGTTGTGCCCCCAGAGTCTACTTTACAGCCTGTAATAACCGCAATAACAAATATTAAACTTTTGTTTAAAAGAGCCACCATAAAAGGTGTTGCAGGCAATTTATCTCCTATATTAGCTGTGACTACTATTACTAGTTGTAACTGCAGAACTTATGAAGAGTAATATTGGCAACCTGCAGCTTCGAGCTGATTTAGTCCCCAGTCTTTCTACAATTTTGTTCTTCAGATAAATTAAAAAAGTAATATTGAAAATAATGAATCCTGCAGAATTTGAAAGGAAGGAGTTGTGGCCATGAGGAAAATTAAGAAGCAGATATGCACAAATTATGCACAACAATACACCCCCTAATGTGTGGAGCCTTGGAATCAATTTTAAAATAACTAAGCAGGAGGAAATTGCATGTCCCCCCCCCCCCCAGTTAAACTCCTGCAAGTCCTGAAACTGAAGTGAGTCTGTCAGAGAAGAGTGTTTTCTCTTCAGCAGGGTTTTTATGTTTAGGCAGCAAATTAAGTGGTCCAAGAAAAATGGTAGAAAAGCAGCAACATTAATAGTGTATTTTTAGAACAACTAAAGGCCTGAAAAAAAGACTGGCCAAAAAAAAACTATGAGGAAAAAATACAAAATAATCGGTTTCATTTGTTAATTTATCATAGTACAAGCAGAAAAACAGAACATGAAACAGCTTTATTTTATCTGGAATTAAGCTCCATCAAAATATTTCTGCCCAGTTGTTAGTACCAACACACATTTGTGTTACCAAGTTACCCATTTGTGATCAAGACCTTCGCTTAATATAAATATATATCAAGGTACAATTTAATTGACATATTTTGATTTCTTTTTCATGATGTTTTTTCGCCACTATAGGCATTTAGATTCATCTCCAACCGTACCTTCCAACTTTTATCAGGGTTTTTTTTCCTCTTAATTTTCTGGACTTCCTTAAGACTTTTAAGGATGCTCTTTTCTCTCCAAGGTGATTTTTGTTTTGCCTGTGTGCTATATATGTTGATTCTAATGGTGCGTTCACACCAACTGTGGTGCCCACAGCAAGAGTGCTCGATTTAAATACTATCCCTTTGAATAAGGCATGGGAAAGCGTGGTAAAGAGGCCAGTGATGAATTCAGTCATTGGTTGACTGGTTGTGTTTGTGACATAGATTGAAGGAGTGCAGCCAAGATGAAGCTTTTTTTTTTTTCAACGGAATATAGAGAAAATGATGTTGGCACAGGATGATGTAATTATTTTTTAGGTGGCTTTTAAAAAAGGTATTCTTAAAATTGCTGAATCATTCATCCTTCGTCTCCCTAGCTCCGGCCAGCAGCTGCCTCTCCCCAGCAGTCCTGCTCTCTGGCCTGCTGAACAAAGGGAAGTACAGCTGATGCAACCATCATCCAGATGCAGCTCTTGGAGTCAGTGGTGAAACTTTTTCAGACACTAGAGATTTCAATAGACCCATAGACATTGATGCAGACAATGGCTTTCCATTGAAAAACGAGCTCTGGATCCCTATCAATAAAATACTGACCCACACAGATGGGAAGTAACAAAGTACAAATACTTCGCTACTGTACTCACATAGATTTTTCTGATATTTTTACTTTACTTTACTACTTACTTTTATGGCGACTTTTTACTTCTACTCCTTACATTTTTACACAAATATCTGTACTTTCTACTCCTTACATTTTAAAAAATTGGCTCGTTACTTTAGTTTTGAATCATTTCAATGGAGTTACCGTTATTATTTTTCACGTCATCAATACCAAATTCAATCTAATTGGATGGGAATCTACGTTGCATTTGACGCACCACTACAAGATGAATCGACAGATTCAGCGGTATTCATTTCGGCAGCAAATCATTGCAGCTTGGTGGCGGTGGCGTTAGCATAGTAGTATGGACGACGAGATGATTGAAAATGAACAGAACGGAGATCTAGTCCTATTGCCAGACATCCATTTAAAATGTAGGCAACGGCATGAAAAAAGTGGTTTCTACTTTTACTTTTATATTTTAAGTAAATTTACAAGCCTGTACTTTGTTACTTTTACTTGAGTAAAGAAGTTTAATCAGTACTTCCACTTTTACCAGAGTATTTTTTAACACAAGTATCTGTACTTTTACTCAAGTACGGAAAGTGAGTACTTTTGCCATCTCTGCTGACCCAACATGTTGAGTTGAAGCTTGGTAGCAGATAGAAGCTCAAGCTCCTCCTATTTGATGACGATGTATGTGGTGAGCACGTTGAAACTATAGCAGAAATTATAGCAAATGCTGCAGTCATTGTGAACACACCATTAGTCTTAACAAAAATGTCATTATCTGTGAGTATTGACAGGTTCTTGGTTCTTTTTTAACTAAAGTCGTTTCTCACCTCCTCCTTATTGTGTTTTCTCCCACTGAGAACTTAAACTTATTTGTTTTGTACCTTTTTTCTTAGAACACACCCAGTGCAACAATGTTTGACACCCACTGGTTAAGATTATTAAAACCTTTCAAATCCATTCATCCATTTTTCGTTACGCTTATCCCTGCTGGGGTCGTGATTGATGCTGGTGCCTTTCACTCTTCCAAATATAAGTGGGAACATTTTTGTAAGATATTTTAAGAGATGTAAGGAGAAGTGGCAGACTGCTGGTAGAAGTATGTTATTCTTCAGTTTCAGCAGAGAAATTATCTTGACTTATAAAAAAAAAAAAAGACAAACAAAAAAAATAAAATTGAGAACTTCACTTAGCCCTTAACCTTTAGATGTTGGATAACATCTGAAGGCTGTTCCCCTGACATCTCTGTTTGATGAGATCTAAATCAATCTGAGAGAAAAACAGACACGGAAGAGAGAAAAAAAAAAAGAATAAAACGTCCTGATGGACTGTGAGGGAATTTAGAGAAAAGCTAAAACAAAGCAAACACTTAGAATTAAGACTTCTAATCCAGGCTTGATGGGGACAGAGCTTTGTTCTGGCAGTTATAAAGAGTGCATGAATAAGAGAGTTAATGCACTGAAGAAAAATGTTTTTGTCTAAGGAGTGATGAAAAAAAGTCTATTGAAATATACATAAACCAAAGCAGACAGAAGACATTCTATATCCTTTCAGTCCCTGGTATTCATTATTTATACTGGATTTTTAACAAGAATACTTGACATTATGCCTGACATTGCATGACATCTAACCGAATTCTTTTAAAATTCTTCTGTTTTGAAACATATTGAAAGTTATTTTTAAAACAAAAGCCAGTCATTTTCCTACTTCCTCATTTTAACTTCTCCAGTTCTAGTTGCTGCATACAACACCAGAAACAATCACATTAATAGATTTATAAAACAACTTTCAACTAATCGAGTGATTGAATTACTGTATAATCATGATCATATACTGATCCCTAAACATGAAATTTGCTAAAAGAGCAACCCCCTAAAAATGTCATATTTAAACCAAAAACTGTATAACTACTAAACAATATGCATTATATAAAAGATTGAAACTTTATTTTGTCTGTGAATATGTTATATCCAGGACTGCTCAAGTGGCATTTCCAAGTGTTTTTGTGTTTTAACAATGTAAAATACATTTACAAAAGTGTAATCAGTGTTTTAAGCCAAACTCTATTTATTCATTTTATAGTAAAACCCATCTGTATATTATGCTATTGTACATAACTGTAAAAACCTCTTTTTTAATAGTAATATCCATCTATATATTATATTCATTATTTATAATAGTATTCATCTCTATACTCATTCAGTAGAAATACCCATGTCCTGTATTTATAGAACCATTATTTATCCTGCACTTGCTGCTATTGCACTTCTGGTTAGACCTAACCTGCATTTTGTTGCCTTGTACCTGTACATGTGTAACGACAATAAAGTTGAATCTAATCTAAATCTAATCTAAAAATACACCTTCTTATTGAGGTATGTAAAGTTACTAAGAATATGTATATATCCACTGTAGTGCAGAATCATCACTTGAGTTTAAAAAGAAGCGTCAACTACTGGATGTTTTGTTATAAAATCTCCTCATAGTTCATAGTGAAGATGAATTGCTTTCATGCTATTCCAATAAATGAAATCAACCATTTAAATTTGATTATAGTTTTTTTTATTTGAACAGGAGTCACATTTTGCGCTTCGTATTGTTCAATAATAATTGTTACACGCTTTCATCTTTATAACTAGCCACTGTTGCCTTGTAGTCTCTCTGACTGTTCTCTTTGTGCATAGGTGCTTTTACACCAGATACTTCGGGTTCCCTAAACAGCCTTATACATGCCGGTTAGGTTAATTGGTAATTCTAAATTTCTCCTAAGTTAATAGATAATTCTAAATTTCCTCAAGCGATGAGTGTTTGTTTGCGTGGCTGTGACCTCTGGGTCTCCAACTAAACTACATGCAGTGTAATGATGAAATACATGGTTAATAAATCAAATGCTTTGGTAAAAAAAAAAAGAATGTGATCAGAGACAGAACTACCAACTGACAATGAGGTAAAGTGACCTGAAACCATTCAAAACATAACATTTTAAGTGTGATGTTGAGATAAGACAAAAACAATAATTAAAGAAAAAATCGAAATATATAAATTGTAAACATGTGTCCTGTCCACACAAGTGAAACCAGTACCAATAAGGAAAGGATTTATTGCTGGGTGCAGAGGTGCTGTTGTAACAATGCCACAGAACTGTCTACAAAAACACTGGGCATTCCCAGAAAACCCACGCAAGGTCAACATTGAGGTAAGGAGGTGAATGTAGGTTCACAGAGAAAGATAGTGCAACGTCATTTCAAGAACAGACACGGTTTGCTTGTATACACCCCAACACGAAAAAGACGTTTTAATAGAAATGGGTTAAAATATCTCGGTAATGTTTTCAAAAGTTGCTAAAAAGCTACAATTTTGAAGGTGCATAGCATTTCATATATATGTAGGGTGGAATGTTATCAGGAAAAAAATCTATTGCAGTGTTTGAGATGATGGTTGAGATATTAATCATGGTTAACAAATTTTTCAGCTACTTGCGAATGTTTTGAACCATCAGTCACTAAAGATCTAGCACTTATGAGGGCATTAGGGGCACTTCAACTCCATCAAACTGCCAAAATATCAATATACAAAATGTGATTTTCTGACACAATAAATACAATATATTTTTTTTTACAATATTGCAGTCCTTTGGCATTTCATATTGCATTGAAATATACAATTATTTAATAAAGATATATAAAATATGTTCCTTGGATATAGTATTTGGTAGGTTTTTCAACATACTGTTTGCTAATCCAAACACAATCAGTCCTCACACTGATTGCAACACATGTTTGTCTCCATTACATCTCTGCAGCATGTGAAAGAAATAGTTTCAGCTTTGTCTCTTTATAATCAGATGTAGTTCTAACACGGGACCAGACTGGTACAAATTAACCATGTTTGAACTATTCCAGCCTGACAGAAATGGAGTGAATTTGAAAGTCACGTACACCTTGAATATATGCATGTGCAACTTTTTCAAAGGTTATATAGCAGTGTCCCAGAAATGAAGTGATTTTCTGATAAATGATTGTCTGTACAGATAAAGCTCCGTCTTCCCCAGCCAATCTAACCCTTGAAGTGGCTTATTCTGCCTCAACAGCTCCAAGGACACCTTCCAGTTGTTTTACAGGTCACATCCACAGAAGCCTTTTCCTGCAGTCTTTGCCTTCCCCTTCCATCTCAAACTAATGTTGTGGTCAGAAAAACTAACTTAGAAAAAACTGAAGCAAAGATCTGATCAAAAATAATGGTCTTTCTTTGTGGATTAGATACCAGGGGTTTGCCAGCGACATAACGTAGCAGCCTATTTAGTGCCAATCTACTACAGATTTCCAAGGTAAAAAACCAAAACAAAAATGTGTCTGTTTTCATATTTCTCTACCTAAATCTGTTCTTTTTTTCTTCCGAATCTGTTTTTAAATCATACTTTAAAATTTGAGCCGAATACGACAAAAAAGAGAAAGGAAAAACTGAGCTATATTTAGTTTGGGAAAATGTTTAGCTTAGCAAAAACAAGTCCTTTTTATAGGTCAGGGGCCTTCAGGTCAAGTCCTCCAGAGTACTGCACCTTTTAGACATATTTTCTTCACACAAATGTTCAGTAAAAATTAGAAAAGTATATTATTAATATCAAAAAACAAGCAAAGACCATTAAACAAAAGGCCATAAAGCTTGGACTTCTACTTATCTTCGAACCAATGATATTTTAACATTTTATGAACTTCTCAACTAGTTCAAACCTAAAACACTATAAATGTTTATGCTGCTTAAAACCATTAGGCTGATGTTATTGAATAGGGCTTTGATTATAAAAGCCTTGCACATAAAGTTGCACCAGGAAAATGACAAATTCAAAGCCAACAGGATTAAAAGCTAATAGAATACTGCAGCATGTTTTTTCTTTTTTTAATTTTGTAAAATAAAGGTTCATTAAGACAAATAAGTAGGCAATTAGTGCTTTACCTTTAGGAAAAATTACAGCTCCCAACATTTTCTGGGTATTCACTAATTAGCTTTGTATCCTTCTGACTACCATCAGTCTGATAAGCTTGTTTAGCCCCCTGGCTACGAAACAAGCCAACCTGCTGACACAGTTTGCTTGTTAGATTTGTGAAGCATAACATATTTTGACCTGAGGTAGGAAGTTGCTCAGAAAGTGTGAATGTTTTTTTTTGTTTTTTCTCCCATGTCTGTAAATCCAGGGGGAAATCTCACAATATTCTGATAGCACAGAAGAAGATGTCAAGCGTTCCAGTTACAGAAAGAGGGACTATCATAATTCCTAGTCTCATCCATCTTTTAAAGCTGCATTCCTTGTATCATGTAAACCAAAGGGAATTTACATTACAAATCCAGTTACAATATACAGTGATTTTGCAAAAGTACTTGTAAAACTCTCATATTTCCATAATTTTTTTCATTAAAACCACAAACTTTGGTGTGTTTCATTGATGGAGAAACCACCTGTGGTTCATTGGGAAACATTGTCAAGTTAAGCAAGAAAAAAAGCAACCCTCTATTTAAGCTAGGAGGAACTTCTCTTATAAAGGCAAAGAGAAAAGAAAAAAAGATGAATCCTGAGCATTGCTATTTGCTAAGCTAATGCTTTAATCCTATTGTGTTGGAGCAACATAAAAAAGATAAAGCTAAGCTGCAGTTACTGCAAAAGTGAAGCAGAAAACCTCCAGGACAACATAAGCTAACGCTCTGTCTTATTAGCTTGATTGACAAATAGAGACTGACACGGGAGTGGATTTTTACTCCTGTCCCGTCCCACTCCCACAGAAAAAAATGGTGTCCCGTCCCGATCCCGGGCCAGAGTAGAAATCTAAATCCTGTCCCGTCCCACTCCTGGTGAAATTACTCCCACTCCCATCCCGCTCCCATTCAGAATGACTCCCGCTCCTGCACCACTCCCATTCTTTTGTCTTCAATAAGATTTCTGCCAATACATTGAATCTGAATTTCTATGAAGGGTCAGTTAAGTTCCTGTTTCTAACTGTAGTAACTGTTGGTCCCTCCATTGTTGTTTTTGAGCGCGGGTGAAAAACTCAGAGCGGAAGCACTGTTGGTTTTTGGGTCGTGTAGTTTTTTTTGACTCGCATTATAGCGTAGGCTTCAAGGAAAAAAACTACAAAATGGCAGCGCCAGTACTGGATTTTTTTTTCTTTCTATTTTATTTTATTTTTTGGCATCGATCCTAGTTTTTTTTAGTTACTATTGGTTTATTCCTGCTCCCGTCTGCTCCCGTTAATGTTTAATCCTGTACCGTCCCAATCACGTGATCGTTACTAATACTAACTCCCATCCCAGGGGAATCTCACGGGAATCCCGTGACCCGTGGGATTCCCGAAAAAATGTCAGTCTCTATTGACAAAGTCACCCCACATTGGGGTTTAGTTAGTCTGAGCTTCCCAGGAGCAATTCAAACCTAGATGTCCTCTTTCAATAGCGATGGACATCATTTGAATTTTAACAATTCCGGTTCAGATTTCTTGTTTTGATTCTGGTTACTATCGATTCTCAAATATTTTTCCTTTAAGAAGAAAAATCATAAAAGTTTACATGTAATCAATAAGCTGGAAAGTCGGGTTCTGTCAGGATGAAATCGTCTAAACTTCTAAATGAAATTTAATTCCTTGAAAATCTAACCTTATGGGAAAGTTATTTTTTTTTTTCACCCAATATATTATTTTTAATAGCTCTGTTATTGGATGCCATCTGCACTCAGTGCAGGAGATGGGAAGCAAGAGGATCCTAACTTGATTAACATCCCTGTTGGATAATGTTTCCCACCCCATACATAAAGCTGTTGCAGAACTGGAGAGCTCCGTCAGTGACAGACTGCTGTACCCTAAATGCACCAAGGAGCGCTATCATAGATCCTTCCTCCCAGCAGCTGTAAGACTTTATAACCCCCACTGTCCTCAACAACCTTAATAAATTCTTACATTAATGCTGATTTCGCACAGTTTTCATCTTAGACAATTAAATAACATGTTGCAGTCATTTTGCACATCTCTGTTGTTGCTGCTATTTTGAAATATCTATTACTGTAAAAATTTCCATGGCTCTATATTGGTTATTTATTCCCCAGGTGCACAGTATTTATATTGTTAACCCATTTTACAGTACAGTATTTTATTTGTTTATTTTTTAACTCTTCACTATTATGTTATTCTTATACACTTTTCAAATGTTCACATTTCTTGCTGCTGTAACACTAGAATTTCCGCATTGTGGGACAATTAATGGATTTTCTATATTGTTCTATTTTTTTAAAACCTATGAACTGTAATTTAATCTTATGAATTTTCTTTTTACTGTTATATTTTCACATGGAGATTTCTGTTTGAAAAACCTAACTAAAACACATTAACATATATCCATTGTCTGATGCCACAAATACTTTTGTGGTATTAGACAGTTTTATGATTTTATCCACCTGATTGTGACTGAGGTGAAGTTAAAGGCTGAGTGGCTGAGTGGAAGTAGCAGCACAGCAGGAAGGCATCCTGAAAGAGTTTATGTCCTCACCATTGTTTAATGCACCTCAATTCCACTCAACTATGCAAGTGGTGATGATTACTTTTTTTCAGAAAAGAACAATCAGATTTTTTACTTCATAGTTAGTAAGATTTACAATTTACAAATTAACTAAAAGAATCAGTGGTAGATAACACCACTCAAAAAAATAAAAACCCATGTCTTGTTTTCTTCATCCTGTTCACATGACCACGGGATTAGCTCCATTCAAATGCACTTTACACCTTACATAGCATATTTGTTCATAAATCATATATAGTACATTTACGTCTATGTTATTTTGTTACATTTTTAACAATGTTTCACTCAGATTCAAAATATATACGGGTAATTCATCTAACAGCTGAATCAGATCGTTATCAGATATCGGCCGATACTCCCAGCCCAGGTATCGTATTGGATCTGAAAAAAATGTATCGGTATATCTCTAATATCTAATAGGTTATACCTTGGATCTTTGGATGCTCTCCTACCAAAAATTAAGATATAAACAACTGACAGCTCATTGTGCGCACTCTAGTAACACTGATTATTAACGAGTCAGAGTTTGTGGTAAAAGGAGGATCACAAAGAGGGGGATGGGATAAAGTCAAATGCAGAATGTGGAGTCAATAAAACATTACACCAATAAAAGGTACTAATACATCGTTTGTATGACTCTATTATTAATGTACCTTTTTCAACATTTAACATAATAGAGCATGTTTTGCGTAGACTTATTTTACTGGCTACGTTGAAGTGGCATTTGGTGATTTTTATCTGACAACACTGTCAGAAAGAAGAAATTGTTTGTTCCTAACTGACCTTTGTACTGAGCCGGAGAGAAGAAGCATCTTGAGGCAGAGCTGGATAGATGGGCAACAACTTTCTCCAGAAGGTCAGCCAGCACTGTAGAGAAAAATCAGATTCATAAATAATAATACAAGCGAAAGCAGCTATAATGTATATTAGATTAGAAGATGTATTATTCAGACTATATTGCATACACTCCTTAAAGGAATGTAAAATAACACTGATCTGTATTATTAACAGCCATTTCATGAATGAGCCCCATGGTGACTTTTGAATTTAATATGTTATTGGCATTTAAATAATACAAGCAAAGCATTTTGGAAATATGTGAAGCTGACAAATGAAGCTGAAAATTAGGGCTCATGTGCAAAAACACATGTTCAGCAATGTGTTCAGTCAGCTTTGCAAGCATCCACTCACATCAATTTGTGGCTTCAGTGCCCCCAACTGTCCCTGAATAAACCCTGTCTACATCACTGTGGGAGTCGTATATCACAGAGCTGTGTGACAAAGCCACCCACAGTCACTGAGGATGTAACAAGGAAGATGCTGATGGGGATTACAATGAAAACCAAAATAAATACAGTGACCTCCTACAGAAAGAAGTCAGGAACAGCAAAGTTGATAAGTCTAAAGATGCTGTGATGCATAATACAGGTAAAAAAAAATTCTTTACAGCAGTTGCCACAATTAATAACCTTGGTCAAGATTTCCTAAAGCATGAAACTTGTTATGTTACTTCGGAAAATGCCATCGTTTGCTTCTTTAACCATAGTGTTAGTAAGTCAGTCTCGGATCCACATCCTATCGAGTGAGAAGCTTTTTTCTTGCAGTCATTTCCCTAGAAGTATCAATGCACATTTACATTGCTTTAATTGCTAATTTCCCTGTAGTTCTCTGTTATATCAGGGAAATAAAATAGGAAATGAACATCTAAAATCAATGAATAAAGACAACTTTTCCATGTTGTATGATTTGTCTTTTATATTTACAGAGCTTACATCATGCTAAATCTACCTTTTTAAGCTTTTAACTATATTATATAATCCTTTCATCAAAATCATGCATTAAGTCGTATATAGATTCATTCACACATCTCAGAGTAATCCTCATGAATTCTGCCGCCGGAGCAGCAGCCCCTTCCTGTCCTGTGAAAATGAGCATTTGGAGAATATCCATGTAAGTGCGCCCCCTCCTGGAAGCAGCTACCTTAACTGTGCTGTGCCCGCACAGTAAAATCACATCCACCTTTTCCAAACAGGGAGGGGTGATGATTCTGGCTCAAAGTTAGAACAATTGGCTCTATTAGCAGCTAACCTGCACAGGGCAGCAACCTTTTCTTAGCTAATGTCTAAAGCTCGGTTTTTCCTGTACATGTCTGCAAGGTCGCGTCAGCCAAATCACTTAATGTTGGGCTCCAACGGCCCTCTGTGTTAACAGATCCTCATGGAAAACATGGTGAGTGAGCAGCAGCACCTGCTGGAAGGGTTTGTAAATGTAAACATCTAGAGGCGTCTAATGATTTAGTTCATAAATATCACCACTATCAACAGAAAACTCCTGGAAAGAAATGATTGTCGCTCTTGGACGACAAAGAGGCTTTGGAAAAGTTGTAAACAGCTGTGTTTTCTACTTCCTCGTGTAGTTGGTGATGTCAGCTAGCAGCTTTTGCTGAATACGCACACCCGGAGCTGACCAGAATGGGGGAAAAGCCGCACAGAGCATAAATGTTGCAGACAGACGCTGTGACAGGCAGCTCATTTTCCACACATTTTCCACATTAAATGTGTATCAAGCATAATGAGCCATTTAGTTGTGAAAATCTGTATTTTTGGCTTTAGAGCTCTCTGACTTCTTTCAGGCCTCAGAAGTGGTGTGAAACAAAGACGTCATGAAATGGCATCCACACAGGGAGAGGCAGATTCAAGTGCTTTTCTTTGGGTAAAAAGACAACTATATTACATAACAAATTAATACCTCTGTAGTGTTAAAGGCATCATTTCGTCATATAATTGCCTATAAGTGACTCTGACAGCAGCTATTCTTGAGGAGTAGGTTAGAATAGCTGCTGAGAGGAGCAGAAGTCTCACTGACAGTTACAGGAATCGTTTGGTGGCTGTGATTGCCTGTAAATGTTGTGCAACAAAATATTAAGTTACAGTAATGGTACCATAATCTTTGTCCAGTTCTGTTTCACAAGTTTTTTTTTTTTTTTTTTTTATCATTCTGTTGAAGCATGGTTGAAAAGCAAGTTTGATTATCATTTGCTTATTTTCACAGAATTTATCTAATCGTCATTTTTACTTTTGTCAGATTTAAGTCATACCTGTGGCCATTTTGAGAGTTCTTTCATTAAATGAGGGGTATCAAATGTTTCGTCCACATGTGTAGGAAACCAAAGGTTTTTTTTTTAAGATAACATACATGTATGTTTTGCTAAATTGTTACATGATTGATGAATCAGTTGCAAATCAGGATAGTAGGAAGGTATATCTGCATAATTGTTTTCATCTGCAGGCTCGAAATAGGGTGGCAGGTGGGCCTTTATTCTGACACTGCTAAATAAACATATAAATGAATTGCAGGATATTTTGTAAACACAGAAAAGCATAATGATAATCATTTCCCCATCTGTCAGCTTAGAAGACAGAGGCTGATGATCACAACCGCTAGCAGAAGCCAGTCAGTGAATGTGAGCTTGACTGAATGCATCTTATTGATATGCTGTTGCAAGAGACCAATTAAAGAATCAATACACTGACAAGAGAGAGAGGTAGCGAACATGAAACAGCTCAAACAGTCTTGATGAAGAGCTGCTATAGTGAAACATTTCTGTCTCCCAGCAGGAAAAGAAAAACAGGAAGAAATGGATTTTTAAAAAGTATATTATTTAAGATATTTAGCTGATGTGGAAGTCAAACCTTAAATGTAACAATTTCCTTTTATTGAGCGCTTTTTAAAAAGAAAGAACCAAGTTTTGTGTGGTTATTGACATGTCAAACAGAATATTATTGCTGCAGCTGAGGGAAGCTTAGGAGATAATAAATCCTGTTCATCTCTTTTTTTTTCCTATGAAAAGACTCAAATGAGCCCCAGAGAGCAGAGTGGATGATTCTGTAGGCAATTTCCAAAGTGTACTGATGAAAGGCGTAATCAGGTTTTCTGCAATGCTTCATTTGAATGTATTTTTGTCTTTCGTCAATCAGGACCATTTACTCCTATATAAGAAAAATAAGCGTAGGTGCAATTTAAAAAGCGTCAGTCAATGACAGCGGTGATGAGTTATTAAATGTGAATGTGGGCTTTGGATTTCTGTAATCTTTGTGGGGAGAGTGTGTGGTACAAATGCATTAAAATAAAAGCCATCAGCAGTTCATATATACTAACACAGGCGCTGTGATTCAGTGCATTAGTATGGATTTATTTGTACATTTGAAATATTTACATTCCCCTTAGGAAGATTAGAAACAGAAGCTGACTCACGCTGTATTTTCTTAAAGTTTTTTTTTAAAGTGTGAGAAGCAATTCCTTCTTATTTTCATCATACAACATTTTTTCCTCCTTATGGTAGAGTGAACCATAAATAAAACATAAATCAACAACATGGCTGTATTTCATTTCAGAAAAAAATATCTCCAACATTTACACTATGTTAAATCAGGTCTAGGGTTAAAGCAATACTATGTCATAAAACTTAATTTTTATGTTTATTTTTAGTGCTTTGACTTAAACTGTCCAAATAGTATTAATGTGTCTGAGGAAATACAAATAGCAGATTTTATATTTACATGAAAGCAACTGTAAGGTAAATGAAGCAAGACTTTAGAGCAGGGGTGCTAAAGTCCAGTCATCAAGAGCTACTACCCTGCCACATTTGATGTGCCCCATTTTTGACACACCTGAATCAAATGAGTGGCTCGTTACCACTCATCTGCTGAGCTTAATGAGGGGATTGAGCTTTTAAATTCATGTGTGTTAGGGAAGAGATGCATATAAAAGTTACAGGATGGTAGCTCTTGAGGACTGGACTTGGGCACCCCTGCTTTAATGAGACCATTGCTGAGTTTAAATCCAGTGGCTGTTGCTTCCTATGGCCAGATTTGCTTCCTATGGCCAGATTTGTTGGCCCAGTACACCATAGTGCAGCACCGAGGCCTGTTCGTATTGGAAGACTGCTTTTTGCCCGTTTAGAAGGACAGGTCCAGTGTATCCTACATAGCCTTGGGTATCCGATTATTCGTTGCGAGCCCAAGCAAACCGGCTGCTGTGTGCTCAGAAAAAAAAAGGTAAATGGAGCAGAACTGTGATGAGTACTGTAAGTGCAGTTTATTACAATACAAGAGCATGAATAGTTCCGTCTGAAATAAATGAAAATAGTTGTTTTTAATGGTTATTGGGTGAGATATGTGGTGGGTAATGTGGTGGGTAATGTTTTGTTTTTTGAAAGGTTTTATCTATGCATTCTTTGCCTCCTTTGTCGCCTAGTACCCATGACAATAACCACAGACAGTACAAGCGGTGAAAGCCGGAGAAGGCTGGACCTGTTTGAATCCATAGCTAACATAACTCTTTCGGCCTTCTTAGTTTCACAGCGCTCCAAGGACCCAGACCAGGTAGCACAGGTCCTTGGAGGATGCAGCCGCTGAAATCAAACACACCCTATAGGGCTTGGTCGTCATGACGTAAGCACTTTGCGTCGCCGCCATCTTGATGGCCTCTTTTACCGCTGCTCAGACTACTGCCTATGACTACTGCATACTGTACTCCCTCTCAGCCGTGTTTTAATTTCATTAATTTTACCTTAACTTGATTTCAACAATAGTAAACCGTTGCTGTATTGTGGGCTTTAACATCGCAACACATGATCGCCATGGGAAAAACATAGAAAATGGGTTAACTTTCCACCACTTTCCTGCCTGGAGGCGCAACCACGGAGACCAAGTGTCAGAGATAAAGAGTCGTTGGCTAGCTTGAATCGCGGCTGTAAGACGACCGAACATAACTTTCCACAGTATCCCGATGTCAATGAGAGTGTGTTCCCTGCATTTCATTCTGGTAAGTTAAAGATGCACGGTTTTATTTTATAGCCTACAGTGTTTCTTTCCTTCAAGGTTGGGAAAAGGCTCGAATACGTGAGAAACCCAGAAGGTTTGGGGAGGGTTGGAAGTTAATGTTACTAACTACACCTTTGAAACACATAGCAGCTAGTTAAAAGTACATTACATGCGTGAGTGGTTGTTAGCACTAGTGGATAGCAGTTACTAAACTAGCAGGTTCCAGAGCCCGTCTGATCACAGCTTACCTTTGTACGGATTACTGTGTTCCCACTGTTTGCTGGCTTTATGATCTGCAGCTCCTGAACCCATCCATTCATGAACTGCACATGAGACTCCAAGGACTTGTAGCTTCGGAACTGTTTTAAAGTATAGGCGCTCACTTATCGGTGCTCCACTCATTGTTTGGAACTTCATATGGATCCAAATTATTAATAATGCCGATTTTGTCAACATACCGGTCCCTGGCTTCTCTATTTAATGTGTCCTGGTAAATTCCAGATCTTTTTGGGGATTTTAACATCTTTTTTCTCTCTACTTCTACATCTCTTCTTTCAACAACAACGTTGTATCAGAGCTATATTTACGTTCACGTAGCCCTCAATATGGCCGCCACGTCCCACAATGCAACGCGGATCTCGAGCCCTATTTTTCCAAGCCAGGAAACTTTTCCAGGAACTAGGGTATCTCTCATTTTCTATGTTTACTCTGCACTGTTTCCACAGTACCAACTAGAGTTAGTACAGATAAGCTGAATAGAAATGGACCCAAACTCTAAGCCAAGTGGTGAGATAGTACTAATAACATGATCCTTTGTGGACCGTTCTACGCATTTTGGCTTTGAGAACATTCTTGGCAATAATTTTCAGGCCTTGTAGTGTAGCTTATTTGTTGTCGCTATTCTCTGTTAATTTCTATCTGTGGGTACAAATGTAAAAATATTTTCAGATTCGGCAGAGGAGCAGATACAAATAATCAACCTACCTAAAGCGATGTGAATGAATTTAACCTTTGAAAAGAAACAAGGGAATCTTCTAAAAAACTTTTGAGAAAAAGTTTTTAGAAGATTTAGACTTGGTATTAAAGAGCAATTGCTTTGAAAATTGTCCAAATTTGCTGCTTTTGGTTTTAGACAACCAGTTTGTATTTCAGACAGAAGCTCATGTATATTCCACTTCCAGAACAAATTTAGGGATGGTGGATAAATGCAATGGTAAAAAAAAAAAGTTGCTGTAATCACAGCCGTTCTATGCATGAAGTTTGTATGTACTTTACGTGATTCATACTGCCTCTTAACGTTTTGGATTCTTTGTTAAAATATCATAAACTCATTAAAAACAATTTTAATTTCAAATAATGGGAACCCAAAGAAATACTTCAGAGTAAGCTTAACCAAAAAATTCAAGATCATGACCGTTTTAGTAGGAACTAGAGTTGGCAACCGCTATTTTTAAATTTGATGGAGCCTGATGCTGCTGAACCAATAAACTGAAATATAAATTATAGAACAGTTTTTTGTCATTTTCATACATAATCGTTATCAGCAGAGACAGCGAAACTGGTGAGATTCAGAGTTGGATGTCTGAAGCTAAGACGGGTCAAATTTGTCAGAGCTGCATAACCTGAAACTCAGGCAGAGCAGTAAAAGGTCAGTCTACAAAGTACTGAATAAATTAGAAAAAAAGAGGTGACCTATCTAGTCCTCTTTTTGAGCTTGTTATGCAACAAAAGTTTTCAGTATAGATGTATGCTGGCTTTATTGTAAGTGAAGTTACTAAACTATTAGCGCTTAGTATAACCTCAGTACCTACTGGATGGAAGACAATAAAGAGATGTAGTAACTTACCCTTTCCAGACAGAGTGTTGGATTTTGATATGTCTTCGCAGAAATGTCTTCGGCAGATTTCTAACCAGTTCTCCTCATTCTTTGGTTCTTTCGGGGAAGCCAGAAATGCACTAATCTCACTCTCTATGTAAAAGGAAAACAGTATTCCCTCTTAGTAAAAAAGAGAACGTAATACTGCTTAAACAAGGTTTAATGAAAGAAACAACAAAAGATATAAAAAAGAGAAGGTGAAACTGGTATATCTCTTACCTTTTGTGTTATTTTGAAAATCCTGAAGGTTCAGAACATAGCAGGGGGGTGGTGGGTAGCTTATAAACATCGGCCAAGAGTATGGATCTTCCCCCTGAGTCAAAAGGGATAACCACATATTTCGAGTGTCATAAATATTTGAAAATAAACCATAATAACTATTTAATGGCACCTTTTTCAGACCTGGTTGATTTCTATCATTTGCATAATTTCCTTATTCAATCCGATCACACAAATATTTTCCAGGTTGTTGCAGCACCATCAATATGCAAAGCTGGGGCAACACAGTTACATATCAGCATCTAGAGCCATTATTTCTATACAATGTAAGCTAGCTTCCTAGTTTTCAACTTGGCAGTAAGGAGATCTGGTAAAAGTGGTAACACTTGATGAAATACATTAATGTTCTTCCTTTGCAGTTCAGTAATTCATGATTCATTCTAGGACGTAGTTTTTGTTTTTGAGTAAGTTCAGTGTAACCTTAAGATATGCTCCTTTTGTTACCAAGGTTTAGAAAGTCAACTTTCCATTCCTTTTTTCTGTCATTAGATGATGTCATCGTTGAGAAAGTTCAACAAGCTGGAGACCATTTATTACACAGAAACATTACAGTGGGAGGATGCATTTTTAAATATGTTTATTGAGACTAGGATATCGACAAAATTATCTGATTGAAAATTAAGTGCATTGCTTTGCAATATATTTTACTTTTCTGACTAGGCTGTCAGTGGATGAGGATGGTTTTTCTCCGTCTCCCTCCCCTGTCTACCCTGCTTAGCTCTGTTTCTTGTCTTTTATTGAAGCCTCTCTTCACATAGCTTCCCAAAACCTACAAACTGACTTATAGTTCTGGTCAGCTGGTTTCTCAATGCAATTGATCACATTTTTTCTACACGAAGACAGGGCAACGGGGAACCCTCCTGTGCAGGCGTTTTTCTCTGGGTACACAATGGCTTTGTGACAGAAGTGGAAGAAGTGGAAGATTGGAAGATTGTGTGCCTGTCTATGAAGGACGTAGAAGATGGATACATATTTGGATTTTTGATAACAAGATTTCTAATGTTAGGAGTTGGTGGATACCTGGCATGTTGTGAAATTCAGAAGACACGGGGGCCGGTTTGGCCATTGTCAGGCTGCCCAGCGTGTATGAGGGGATCTGCAGAGCTATCAAACTCAGCCTGAGATGTTAAGGGACCAGAACCATAAACTGGATGTGATCCTTGCACAGGATCGCAGGCTGGCTGCGGTTCCTGGACTCCGAAGTGAAATGGTAAAATCTTGGAGAAAGTTGTAAGCTTGGATCTTGGCGGAGTGGAACACAAAATCTATTCTATTGGGTTTTGCTATGATGAGACTCCAGCAAAAACACTGACGGCTGGCAGAAATAATTTAACAACCAGCCTGACCCAAACAATCTGTCTCTATCTGAAGTTAGGCTCCCCACTGAGTCTTGTGGCCTTTATCTAGTCGAGTCTCCCGAGATGAAATGTAAATATGAGGCTCTGCGCCCTTGGTGTATCCCCTAGTCCTCTGTCTGTCTATGATCGGTGGTCAGCTTTCCAGCAGTTACCTTGTTTGGAAAAAACTGAGACAATAAAGCTCCTCACAAAAACGTCACCCTAAAACCAGCCAGGCTCCTGTTTCAGTCTGTTTAACTCTGATACCCCCATCTATTTCATATTCCTTGCACTAGCTTGTAAAAGTTTAGTATGCCTTTGCAAATTCCCAAGCTAACATATAGATCATTAAACAGCCAAGCCCAGATTACTAGTGTCTGAAAACCCACGCAAGTTTCCAACGTCTGGGCAACATATTAAAGTTTTTTATTTGAGATGGAAAGAATGAAAAGGCCTAAGAATTAAATTCTGAAGTTAAAAGATTAAGTAAAACTGTTTTTATTTTGTAATCTGTAATTGTACGTTCCACTTTTGAGCAGTCATCAATACTTTTGTCTGAGGGGTGTACTCATGGTAAGACAAAATGCCCAAAGGGACAAGTCAAAAAAGGTTGGGAAACATTGTTCTAACAAATAACACAGTTGCTTGTTTCCTTCATTCGGAGGCTCAGATCTTTTATTTGTGGAACAGTTTGCCTGTAAATCTCTCTGGATTATTAAGATGCAGTTGAAAACTTTCTTGTTCAAACAGGCCTTTTGTTGAATGTTTATTGTACTTTTTCATCCTCTCATTTATCTTTTATTTGCGAATGTAAATTAGTTTCTTAGAGTTGTCCTATATAATAATATTTGTATTGATTTAAAACATGGACTTCAATATGCTGAGAAATCTCTTTCGTGATACAAACGACAAAAAACAGCTTGAATTTTCGTGTCTTTTTTCTTAAAGAAAAAAAAAAAGGTTCTAAGCTCATTTACAACCCTCTCCTCCAGAAAGCATTTTTTAACATAATTTCCTTGACCTCAGCATAAATGAATTCCTGTTTGGGCTCAGCATAAACAACACCTAAATAATTGATATCAATCCCCGAGCAAGCTGAATAAATAAGGCTGCATGCTTCAAAGAACGACAGAGGCAGTGCTGGTTATCAGTAAACATTTTTTTTTTCAATGTGCAGAATTAGTAATTTACACAAAGACAGAGAGGAAATTGAAAGGAATGGTCAAGTTTGAAATCTGAAAAATTAGATGATATATTCTCTGTAGATCATAATTAATGAAAAGAAGGATTAAAAGATAAAAATATTCAGTCCTTGCAAAATCTTTTTAGTTAACCAAAAGGTTTTTACACTTTATGAGCGCCTTTAGGCGCTTCCCTTCTTTTATGTTGTTAACAACCTATAAAAAAAGGAGACTATATTCATACACTTTAAATATTAAAGCCAAAAACCTCAATACATTTCATAGATTAAAAGTTAAGGCAAAGTTCAGAAGAGTTAAAAGTATATATGTTCTAAAGATATTTTACAGGTTAAATTGGAAAAGTGCGCAGTAAATTTGTTTAATTCATCCCCTTTATACATATATAGTATATATATATAGTGGTGGTAGGATCATGTTGTGGGGATGCTCTCCATTAGAGAGAGAAGCTAATCCTAGTTAATCAAGAATCTGGATGGAGATGGGTATTGGTCGGCTAATACATACAAAAAAGAAAGAAAAAAGAAAAAACAGACTTCAAAATATAAAGCCAAGCTGCTAATGGAAGACTGAGATCAAAGCTTGTTCAAATGTTAGTGGTTCAATAAAAGTACAGACTCAACTAAGAATCTGTGGAGAGACATTAAATTGATGTTCATAGACACTCTCCATCCGATTAGAAATAGGTCTGCGCTATTTTTGCAAATAGGAACAAGGAAATATATTCTCTAGAGGTACAGAGCTTGTAAATTTACCTCAAAGGGCCTAAGGGGCTAAAATTGCAGCAAAAGGAGGTTACATTAAACTGTAAGCTGTAAACCATGCATCATTTAGATCCTGCTTGAAAATAATGAGTGACTTCTCCCTCCCATTGCAATACCCCTAAGATTGTGGTACTAATCCCTCTGAAAATTGAGATTTTTGAACTGTAGTGGGAATCTTTCTTTATCTTATGAATTGTCTTTAGATTCAGCCTAATATTTTTCTATTTATTCATCCTCAGAAAAAAAAAAAAGTGCTGGAAGCTGACCTCTTCAAGGACACGAGAGGGAAGCCTTCTTTCAGATGGACCTCCCACCACGTTTACACGAACCAATATGTGATTCCTCTCCACTGACAGACTGTCAATGATGATCACCCTGAGAAGAAAAGAACATTTTTATTATAAACAGCTAACACAATTTTTTTTTTAAGAAAATGCTCAATAGGACAAAGGTGATCTTTAATGGACATATAATAAAACATTTCAGGGAACCTATAATATTTTTCATTTCATGAATATAAAAATGCAGCAATAGTAAGAATGTATAGCAGAATAAAAAGACTGTTTTAAAACCAGTTTATACATTTTATTTGCAACAAGTGAGATAAAAGCCTTTCCACGGAGATTGTAGGAATATTTGAACGTGTGGAAGTTCAAATATAGAGTTAGGTTGTTTAAACTTTAGCTAAGATCAGAAAATTTCCAATTACAAGGACTGAACGACATCAGTCTTGGTAGATAGTCCATCTAGTAGGAGCACTTGTGATTTGAGAAACTAATCAAAAGGACTTATTTTGTCTACGGCTGTCCTTCAAAGTCCAAATTGCTCAAAAATGCTGTATGCTTTTGCTTTAATGGAAGAAAAAAAATGCTTTAAATGTGAATTTCGGAGCCATCAATGTTGACAATGCCAGATATAAAATGAGAGAATGGGCAGGAAATAACAAAAAATGGGTTAAACCAAAGGTTAGCAACCAAAACACAGTCAGGATGACAGAGAAAACAAAGCGAACAGAATAGAGGCTGATGTCAAGCATTACCACAAAAACAGGAGAGAAATAAATGGCAGGAAATGGAAACATAAATGAACCGGTCATTATTCTCTAAAGCAGAGTGAGCACTCAAACATGACATGTGAGCGAGCTCTTCAGGGCCATCTTAACCAATAGTAATAATGGTGTCTGCCATTACCAAAACACAAGAGCTCTTAAAGAAAAACTTTGGAAAAAATCTCCTTTTATTTTTATTTTTAAATAAATAGCAGTTGGCTGCCATTGTGTGGCGCCCAGGGAGCCATGTGGGGTTAAGGGTCTTACTCAGGGACCCAGAGTGCAGTGGTGATTGAACCGGGTATTTGCAACCTTCTCATAGCACAACCCCACTGCTCTGCCCACTAGGCCAACACTCAAAAAATATAATTTCTTTAAATTTCATTCTATTAGAGAAAAGTCTATAATAAGGATTTATTAAATTAAACACTTAAGACTTTAAAAAATACAATAATAGTCCTACTTATAAAGTTCATGTTTTCACTGATGCCTATATCTTTCATGGATGTAGCACAGTGGTGGAAACTACATTTACTTGATTACTTGTTTAATATTTCTTCTTCTTTAATATTTTTTGGTGTAGCTACTTATAACTTTCACTCTACTACATTTTTAAGTCAGTTATTGTACCTTCTACGCCATAACATTTCTAGGAAGCTAGTCGTGACTCGTTTCTTTTGGCTCAACTTAGCTTTGTAATCCGCTGCTGCTGTTTCTCTTTCCTGATTGATTGAATTTGGACACCACTGTTTTAGAGATTTGGGGTGGTTTCTGAAAGTTACAAGGTTCATTAAATTGACTCTGAAAATCAAGCATTAATGTATTGAAGTTAGAAAATTAAATTTGAACTACGCATTTAAAAAGTGAGCACTTCAGTACTTTAACTTGAGTAGATCTTTGGCTGAGAAACTTTAATTGTAGCTGAGTAAGATCTGACAATCTGCATCAATACTTTTCATACAGTAGTATAGGTTAGCACTTCATCCACCACTGGATGTAGGTCCTATTTTCTATAGAAATAACCCAAGCCCTCCTGCAATCTATTTAAAGTCGTAGAGAAATGGCTGTTCCAACCGTTGCATTTCTGAATTCTCCCACGTGGTGCCCAACTTTACACGAGAGAACAAAGTGAATGTGATTGGTCGTTTATCAAGGGGGTGGTTGTGGCCGGTGTCTCTGAAGCATCTTGCTAGCAACTTAGTGCTAGTATGTTCCCAATGGGAAATTCCATTGGGACAAGTAGCACCAAATTGGTGACTTAGAAACGACACTGTCAAGGAACGCTATGGACAGAGGAAACATCCAAGAGGAGGAGAGTTTTGTGTCGGAGGTCGTGGATGAGTCTACTCCATCATACAGTTTTTATTTAGAGGAGGAAAGCGGGGACGAAGATGTTATGGAAGAGGACGCCAGGGCGGAAGAAGCTTGGTTTGGTGTAGAAGGCTTACAGCCGTACATGTTTGAGCCCTTGCCTTGCAATGCGGCCAGTTCTGTTAGCTATACGCCTGCTGAAGACACAGACGTCCATCCCTGTGAACACTGGGACATAACTCAATGGGAAAGTAAATAAAGATTCTTATTTCTTATATCAACCGTTGCATATATTAGCTGTGACATATGAATCAAGATGCTATGACTGAAAAAAATAATTGACAGATGATAGTTGATATATGATTGGCCAAATTTAGGTGTACAAGTTGTCGTATAACTAACTGGCCTGCAGAAAATAACGGGGGGGGAAAAACAGATTTTAAGACAGGATTTTTTTTTTTTTATAGAAATTTTCTAAATTTTGGGACAATATAGTCTGATAAAGAATACATTTATATACATGTTTAAACCAGAATGATTTGACATTTAAATCTGACTTCCCTATGACTTTAAAGCTAGTAGGTAGAAGATCCCATGGTCTGATGAAATCAAGCATTTGGGACAAAACAACACTGGACTGGGTGGTGGTACAGGTATCAGGGTGGTTGCACCTGTACCACCAATCAAGTTAAGATCCTGGAATCATATATGGACTTCCTGCATGTGTGGGTTCTTTTCGGCTTCCTTCCCACAGTTCAAAACCATGAATGTTAGGTTAATAGCCCCTAGACATACAAGATGCATGAAAGCAAAATTTTTACATACACTCTTGATGCACAAAAAAACTAAAACTACCTAAATTATAACATACTCTCAAACATTTAACAGTTTTATTTTCTGAATTAAGAAATTAAATTGAAATAAAGCAGTTTTTAGATTTAACTCAGAATTTATGAGGTAATTTATGATAAATTAATCTGGTTCTCTGTGAAACAAACTTTTAGTTTAATCTACTGAACATTCATCTTTCAGCGCCCTGTGTTTCTGGCATCGTACCCCTCTGTGGTGTCTTGGTCAGTGACGTTTTCCCTCTGTCTCTGCACCAGCATGGAGAAGATGTTATATTGGCTCTCCAGCAGCAGGAAGGAGTCCAAGCAGCAGCAGAGCACACTGAGCAGTCTGCAACAAAGCACACAAACCAAAACAAAGACATGAAATTACGGAGAGGACTGGCAGACCGAGATACAGCAGCAGGACAGAACTACAGAGAATTACATACTTTAATTCAGCACCCGCCACACTGCTGGGCAGAACCACACAGGCAAAGACTCCAGTTGGACTTTTCTTTTGTCCGCTGGTGTTCTGTCTGCAAGTATTTGGTCAGCCAGCCCAGTTTTGACACTCCAGCTTATTAAAGCCAAATTAGGTCTTTGTAAAGTGGGAGCCATCGGGAAAACATTCATGCTTGATTTTCGGTTATTGCTAAAAACAGCCGACTCAAAGAGGCTGATCAGATCCAGCAACATTTTGAAATATTAAAGGAGCAGAAAAGATGGTATAGAGCAAAACATTCTCAGTTTAAGACCAAGACATTTGACCTGGTGGAAGGACATTTATTATAAATCTATGAAATATTCATCACATCCTCCCTTTTGACTGATTTTACTATTACCTTCTCTATATGAACTTAGAACTATACTTGTACTATTCTATTGTGCATGACCGGAGTGCTTTGTTTCTTAAAAGAGACTTTTTTAAACAGACTCTTTTTTTGCTGAAGTTTGGACGGCCTCTTTGATTTCTCTTTGAGTGACAACTCCTCTCGCTTATTTTGGCACCAGAGCATCAAGAGGCAGAGTTTGTCAGGGACTTCTCAGCCTCTATAACAACAGAACATAACAAAAACAAACCTACAACTCTCTGTTTGAGCTGGATGCTTCAAACTGAAGGGACAAAGTGCTTTAAGGCGCAAAAGTATGTTTAACATCTTTTTTTTTTATATCGACTGTTTTCAGCTGTGTTTTCAGTCTCAAGATTATCTTTGTAATTAATAAAGTACTGATATTAGTAAACTGATGCCCAGTCGACAAGTTCTCACTGGTTCTGCAGGAACTTTCTTGGTATGAGGGGTTAATGTAGCGTCCACAACACGTGCAAAGCATATTTTTAATGTCTTTCCATTCTCAGCCAGGAGGAATAAATTCTATAAAATAAGGACTCAATCCGATTTCCTGGAACTCCTTGTGTAAAAAAACATTTTAACTGACTTTCTCCAAGATAACTTTAGATTTGTTAGCTTTGCTTTCTTGTTTTTTTTTTCCATTTAAGCCAAATAAAGAAGTTGAATGTACTGAATTGACTCTATAGTGTCTTGAGAAGACATGTCGTGAATAAATAATATTAAAAAAAAACTGAATTTAAATAAGTGCATGAAGGTGTATTCACTTACTTGAAGTTTTAATTCATTTTAACATTAAAAACCAAAATTTATTCATATCAGAAATAGCCTACCATATTGTGCATTGATATTACACTGTGTGCAGAATTATTAGGCAAGTTGTATTTTTGAGGATTATTTTTGTTGTTGGGCCACAAATGTGTTCTCAATTGACCAAAAAGACTCCTTAATATCAAAGTTTCATAGTTTTGGAAGTTGATGTAGTTTCTTTTAGATTTGGCCATTTTGAGGATGTCTGTGTGTGCAGGTAAATATTACTGTGCAGAATTATTAGGCAACGTAATAAAAAATAAATATGTACCCATCTCAGTTGTTTATTTTCACCAGGTAAACCAATATAACAAATGAAAATTCAGAAAAAAACATTTATGACATTCAAAAACAAATCAGTGACCAATATAGCCACCTTTCTTCACCATGACACTCAAAAGCCTTCCATCCATAGATTCTGTCAGCTTCCACATTGCGTGCAGCAGCCACCACAGCCTCCCAGACACCGTTCAGAGAGCTGTACTGTTTTCCCTCCCTGTAGATCCCACATTTCATGAAGGACCACAGGTTCTCGATGGGGTTCAGATCTGGTGAACAAGGGGACCATGTCATGTGGGCATGTTTCTCCTTTTCGACTTTTTTTGGACAGCCTCGCTGTGTTGTATATTGATGCATGTGATGGAGCATTGTCCTACATGAATATCATGTTGGTGATGGTGACTTCTTCTTGTACCACTGTTTGAAGAAGGTGTCTTCCAGAAACTGGCAGTAGGTCTGGGAGTTGACCTTGACTCCATCATCAACCTGAAAAGGTCCCACAAGCTCATCTTTGATGATACCAGCCCATACCAGCACCCCACCTCCACCTTTCTGGCATCTGAGTCGATATGGAACTTGCTGCCCTTTACTGATCCAGCCTGGTGCCCATCCATCTGGCCTATCAAGACTCACTCTCATTTCATCAGGCCAAAACACCTTAGAGAAATCAGTCTTCAGATATTTCTTGGCCTAATCTTGACATTTTGTCTTGTGTGTCTTGTTCAAAGGTGGCCTATTTTCAGCTTTCCTTACCTTGGCCAGGTCCCTTGTGCTCCTCGGCACTCCAGACATGTTGCAGCTCTGAAATATGGCACAACTGGTGGCTAATGGCTTCCTGGCAGGTTCACCCTTGATCCGTCTCAATTCTTCGTTTTTCAACACGCTTCGTGCGCACCTGTTGGCTATTTGCCATGAACCGCTTGATCGTGTCATGATCCCGCTTCAAAAGCTTGGCATTTTCCAAACTGCTGTACCCCTCTGAAAGACAGGAAATTTTTGCCTTTTCAGAGTCAGTCAAATCTCTTTTCTGACCCATTTTGCCAAAGGAAATGAAGTTGCCTAATAATTAAGCAAACCTTATATAGGTTGTTGATGTCATAAGGCCACACCCCTTCTCATTACAGAGATGCACATCACCTGATTTACTTCATTGGTAGTTGGCTTTCAAGCCTATACAGCTTGGAGTAGGACAACATGTATGAAAAGGATGATGTGGTCGAAATACTAATTTGCCTAATAATTCTGCACACAGTGTAGATTATTTTTTTTACTTTTCTTATTTTCACTGTTTTCTGTTGGTGGTGAGGTTTTGGTACCTTAGTTTACTCTCTTATCATAAACAGAACAATGTATAATCTTGTTTCTACACTGTTTCTACAATTCTTATTTCAGAGGATAAAATGTCTCAACTTGAAGTGAACCACAAAAATTATCTTATTAAACATACCATCCGTCTCAAACAGATGATTGTCCTAATGGTCATATTGCCATATATGAGCCCTGCATAAGCAGTTAGTGGAAACCATTAGTAATGTGGGGAGCAGCCTACATGAGTGGGATTGTCATCTAAATAGGTGTTCAGTTTGCTGTGCTCAGCTTGTTATGAAATAAAACAATCTAATACAGCTACATTGTAACAGCGCACTAATGACCATTTATTAATATATTTACACAATCTGCTGCTCATCAGTATAAAGGGTATACCGCCAGAAAGAACTCCAAAAACAAAAAAAGATATCCACTTCTATGATCAGAATTGAGATAATGGTCTGGAAAATAGTTCATCTTCCTTGTTATGGACTTTTAGTTTATGAAAAATAGAAGGACAAAGAAGCTGTTTGTGGAGATGAACTGCAGATTTTGATTATTTTCAAATTGAAAGGCAAAAAAAATTATAAATCTTTAAAGATATCCAGATAATATCAAATAAGGGAATTCATCTAAAACAAAAAGAGCAAATTTGCTTTAAGCGCCTGCTAGAAAATGACAAACGGAGGCCAAGCTAGCTGTGGGGCAGAAGATGGTTGCTAATACAGTAGGTCTCTAACTAAACCTGAACTCAATCTACCACATGTATGAGCAGGTACAAAGAAAGAGAACTGCAGTAAAGGAGAGCAAATAGAAATAGAATCAAATTTAATACTGACAGGAAAAAAAGATAAAACCTAAGTCTGTACTAAATGATGATATGTTAAAAAGAGTTCAGTTCTCCAACAGTCAATGAAATAGCTTAAGAAAAGCATCAGAATAATAATCAAACTTTGGAAATCAGCAGGAAAAGATCTGGCTGCTTGTCAAAAAAGAAGCTTTAAGTGCAGAAGTGGCTCCGGGATTTTAGCCCTCATTAGTTTTTATAAACAGCAAGATATTTGGGGGGGTTGCCGTCTTATTTCCAAGCATTTAGCACTTTAAGAACGCTCAGGCCTGCGTGACAGTAAGTATTGGTTATTAAACCTCAAATGAGCAAAGTCATTTTGTTATTAAGGATTTGAAAACTAATGAAACAATGAAAAACCAAAGTTTGTGAATGTGAAAACAAGCAGAATGCTTTTGTTGTTTTTTTTAGCCCTCAATGTTTAAATTTTCTATTGTTTCAAATCCAATCATTTAAAGTACAATTTTAAACAAAAAATGCTTCAATAATATAAAAACCTTTGATTTGTTTATGTTGCATGTAGTTAACTGAAATCACAAAGAGCTTAAGCAAATATGCTTAAACATAAACAATTATGCAAAAGTGACTTTAAAAACTAGAAACTAGAAAAAAAACATGCTTTAAGAAGAAATCCATGTGTTGCTGTATAGGTAATGTAATTTTGAGATATAATATTTTTAAAACATCTCAAATTCCAACTGTAAATAGAAAACAAGTTAAGTAGAAAGAGGAATGCCCTCCAGTTTATTGCCAAACATTTCAACAGAAACAGAACAACAAATAGATTTCCCCATGTTCCTTTAAAGGAGGCAGACATTCAGGAGAAAAAAAAACACTTCTTCCAACCGCAAAACAACCAGCAGCAGTAATCTATTATTCATTATGTGACATACATGAAATATGAACACCTGAGCACATTACAAGGCCAGGTCTCTCATTTCCTTGTCTACTGAGGGAAGATAATCACAAAAGGTGATAATGTATCTGTGTTGGATCTCAGGTGAGGAAAAGTTATTTAAAAGGCTCCACAGACCAGAGCCATTAATAAAACCTTTGAAGGAATTCACCCTGAAAACTCACAATGAAAACACTTGAGAATAAACAAAGGTAAGGAAAGCAGCATTTTCTTTAAATGCTCTGCTCAGAAGTACATGATTTTGTTTACCTTTCACTACATTTTCTGGCACTGTTTAAATAAGACAAAGTACTTTATAAAACCATTTCTGTCCTTTAAGCCATTTCACATTTTGTAACATTAAAACCAGAAAAACAAATCATTTTATTGTTTTTGTTATAGATCAACATTAAGTATGAATAAAAGATTACTTCTTTCTTAAAAAAATTGATAACGATCTCAATAGTTTACTTGCTCAATAGTTTACTTGCTATAAGAATATAGAACCCCCTTATATATATATATATATATATATATATATATATATATATATATATATATATATATATATATGTATATATATATGTATGTATATATGTGTGTATATATATATACAGTATATATATATATATATGTATATATATATATATATATATATATATATATATATATATATATATATATATATATATATATATATATATATATATATATATATATATATATATATATATATATATGTATATATGTGTGTGTATATATGTGTATATATGTATATATATACATATGTGTATATATGTATATATATACATATGTGTGTATATATGTATATATATACATATGTGTATATATATGTATATATATACATATGTGTATATATATATACATATGTGTATATATATATACATATGTGTATATATATATATATACACACACACATATGTACATATACATATATATATATATATATATATACACTATATTGCCAAAAGTATTTGCTCACCCATCCAAATTATTGGAATCAGGTGTTCCAATCACTTCCATGGCCACAGGTGTATAAATTCAAGCACCTAGGCATGCAGACTGTTTTTACAAACATTTGTGAAAGAATGGGTCGCTCTCAGGAGCTCAGTGAATTCCAGCGTGGAACTGTGATAGGATGCCACCTGTGCAACAAATCCAGTCGTGAAATTTCCTCGCTCCTAAATATTCCACAGTCAACTGTCAGCTGTATTATAAGAAAATGGAAGTGTTTGGGAACGACAGCAACTCAGCCACGAAGTGGTAGGCCACGTAAACTGACGGAGCGGGGTCAGCGGATGCTGACGCGCATAGTGCGAAGAGGTCGCCAACTTTCTGCAGAGTCAATCACTACAGACCTCCAAACTTCATGTGGCCTTCAGATTAGCTCAAGAACAGTGCGCAGAGAGCTTCATGGAATGGGTTTCCATGGTCGAGCAGCTGCATCCAAGCCATACATCACCAAGTGCAATGCAAAGCGTCGGATGCGGTGGTGTAAAGCACGCCGCCACTGGACTCTAGAGCAGTGGAGACGCGTTCTCTGGAGTGACGAATCGCGCTTCTCCATCTGGCAATCTGATGGACGGGTCTGGGTTTGGCGGTTGCCAGGAGAACGGTACTTGTCTGACTGCATTGTGCCAAGTGTAAAGTTTGGTGGAGGGGGGATTATGGTGTGGGGTTGTTTTTCAGGAGCTGGGCTTGGCCCCTTAGTTCCAGTGAAAGGAACTCTGAATGCTTCAGCATACCAAGACATTTTGGACAATTCCATGCTCCCAACTTTGTGGGAACAGTTTGGAGCTGGCCCCTTCCTCTTCCAACATGACTGTGCACCAGTGCACAAAGCAAGGTCCATAAAGACATGGATGACAGAGTCTGGTGTGCATGAACTTGACTGGCCTGCACAGAGTCCTGACCTCAACCCGATAGAACACCTTTGGGATGAATTAGAGCGGAGACTGAGAGCCAGGCCTTCTCGTCCAACATCAGTGTGCGACCTCACAAATGCGCTTCTGGAAGAATGGTAAAAAATTCCCATAAACACACTCCTAAACCTTGTGGACAGCCTTCCCAGAAGAGTTGAAGCTGTTCTAGCTGCAAAGGGTGGACCGACGTCATATTGAACCCTATGGATTAGGAACGGGATGTCACTTAAGCTCATATGTGAGTCAAGGCAGGTGAGCAAATACTTTTGGCAATATAGTGTATATATATATATATATATATATATATATATATATATATATATATATACACACACACACATATGTACATATATATATATATATATATATATATATATATATATATTTATGATTCTGTGCACCAAAAACATCTGCAGACCAATCATTAACTATGGGCTTCCTGTGTGTATTATACTCTCAGTACAATCTAGCTGTTCTCTGCAGGCCTTAGAGGTTTTTTAGAGAACATAACTGAACACACAGAATAATAAAAAACAAGTAACAAAGCAGATCAGAGAGGAAGCCATGGAGAAATTTAAAGAAGATTTTGGCTATCAAACTAAAGCCCAGGTTGTGAAACAACTAGGCACTGTCCACTCCATCACCTTAAAGTAGATGGTACACCTGTAAACCCAGCAAGTAGGGCTTTGTGACAAACCAATTTTGACCAAATTTTCTGTAAAAAAAGGTTAAACTTTTGGAAAACCGTGACTCGTTTGACCTTTGCACCCCTTGGGCAAAGGTAAAATAGGTGAGAGTGATGCGATCACCTTAATTTTATTGTACAAATACTTAAAACTGTTTTACAAGCATGTGTCATAGATTGTAATTAGTTGGAGTTTGAAATCAGCTTAACTTCCAGAATGGATAATTGAAGAATAATTGTCATTTCGTGTTTGTTTCAAAATAAAATTGAGATTTTGTTTTCAAGCTATCCTACCCCACCCTACTATAAAGACTTGGCCATCTAGCCAATAGGCTAGACTTTGAAGCATGGAGATGAAAGTGTCATGGTCTGGGGATCCTCACCATCACAGAAATCACTACAAATTTTACATAAATCCACCATGAAATGCTCTATATCAAAGGGCGGAAAATGTCTGATAATAAATTGTAAAAGAAAATTATAAAGCAAAGCTGAATCCTTAGAAGTCAATGATTTAAACATTGCTGTAAATACAACGAAACAGCTGAAAATTAAAGCACGTAAAGTCCATGTTGACACAGAACATGATAACCTCCAGATTTGATGGCATCCAACTCCAAGGTGTATGCAAGAAACCGCTCAAATAATTGAAAACTTTAACTGAGGAGTGGGGCAAATGTTCCTTAGATGATGTCAAACACAGGTAGACGCGAATCTCGCTGAAGTTAAGCTAAGGTCAGACTGGTTCTTTGGAGCATAGATTATTTTAAATCTTTTTCCTTTGAATTGAAAAACAACATTAAGGTTGCCTTTAAAAGAAAGTACTTTCATCAGTATGCTTACATCTTTAAGATCACATTGAAATAATTAGCAAAACTGTTATGCAGTTCTATAGGGATAAAAGGTATAGTGAACATGCACTTGGTTTATTTGTAAACCAGATGCTTTAGCAAGTGAGTCATCTAATGCACTTTGCAAAGTAAGAACTTTTTTTTTTAAAGCCTTTTAGTATTGTACTTATAAACAAAGCAATAGCATCTTCTGCAGCTCCTCGTCCAAAGCCACATTTTAATCTAGATGGCCAACACAGGATCAAAAGGTCTCAAATTGGTTGTATAGGAGATTTACTTCTTGGGGTTTTGCCTTCTTGACCACTTCAGAGATAATTAGGGTCACATTTAAAATCCTGTTTTTTAATGTCAGAATAGGACATTTCTGAAAGGCCCATGAAAATAAAATGTGCAGCCCATCGGTTTGATTAGTCTTGATGATGTAGGCTGGGTTCTTAACTACATATCGACTAAAGCAGAGTGTTAAAAATGAGAAACACTATCGCACTGCTCGTATGTAAAAATCTAATCTCTGAAAACCAACTTAACAGCTTCCAGCCTCCTAACACCTTCTCCTTAAGTCATCATTGATACAATCTTTACCACAAGGTTGCTGTTTCCATGATGAGGGCGTAAATATAACAATAACTCTCTTTAATCAGGTTCTACCAGGCTTTCTACTAAATGCAGACCAAAACCTCTGCTGCAGTGTCATCAGGCTCAGTTGCAGCAGACCTTATTAAACAATATGATCAGTTTCCAACTAATGAAATCATTATTATGCAATTCCAAAAAAATATTTAGCAATCAATTATTAATGATTTCATGCATTCAAAGTAGACCAGTAAAGTTAAAAGTCACAGTATTTTTTTTTTTTTATTTAATCCAAAATGTATCTTTTAAATTTAAATTTAAAATGATAGAAGTGACCAGTTATGTTATAAAACTTATTTTTCTGGAGACTGATGATGCTAAATGGAACCATAGCACCAGAAAGCCCCTTTATTGAATAATCTCTGGTGTTCATAGACTTGGATTTAAGGGCAAAGACATTCCCAGAAATATTTCAAAGAATATTTTATCTAAAATCTAAAATCGTGTTGAAGACTTGTCCCTCACTCAGTAATGTTTTTACATTGTTCCACACTGCCTATTTACAGAGGTGGCTAGTAACTAGTTACATTTACTGAGTTGCTTGAGTAACCTTTAAAAAATAAAAAAAGACTCACTGAAGTAAAAGCTTCTGGCTACTCCACTGTGAGTAACTTTACTAAATAAAAACATGCTTGTTTTAAACAAATATGCACCATTGAGAGACACACTTTTTTGTAATCAAGGCAAATTGGTTAAATGTTATTTTCCATCTTCTGTGTCATTTGGAGGTTAGGTAAAAACACAATAAACAGTTTACGCTAACTTAACCTATTCTAGATACTACTGAAGAGGATTAGGCCCACTGAAAAAAAAAAGTTAACAGATTTTTCAATTTTATTTCAGTGTAATATTGGAAAAAAAGTCAGAATTCAGACTTTTTTTCTCAGAATTCTGACTTTTTTTTTCCGAATTCTGACTTTAATCTCAGAATTCTGACTTTAATCTCAGAATTCTGACTTTTTTCTCCAAGTTCTGACTTTAATCTCAGAATTCTTACTTTGTTTCTCAGAATTCTGATTTTTTCTCAGAATTCTAACAGCTAACAAACATGTTAGCATCAAGCCATAGCCATGTCTGATTTAGAGACTAGCTCTCTTGTTTTAATGACCTTTTGCTCCTCCATTAATGAGGGGACCCCTCGGCCACGTAAAAAGTTGCCTAATTCCATCATTTTCCACTAATGTGTCACTGGCCCTCTCAAACAACTCACATCTTTGTCAGTGAAGCTGAGTGCTCCCACATCCCTTCCTTCATGGTGCCCATCTACATTAAGATCCAAAATTCTGAGATTAAAGTCAAAATTGTGAGAAAAAAGTCAAAATTCTGAGATTAAAGTCAGAATTCTGAGAAAAAAGTCAGAATTCTGATATTAAAGTCAGAATTCTGAGATTAAAGTCAGAATTCTTTAAATTTTATTTCAGTTTAACATGGGAAAAAAGTCAGAATTCTGACTTTTTTCCCATGTTAAACTGAAATAAAATTTAAAAATCAATTAACTTTTTTTTTTTCCAGTGGCCCTAATCCTCTTCCGTAACATACTGTAACTATTGAGTCTGTATTTTTTATAACTCAAAAAAAGTATTTGGAATGGACCGACTTTTTGTATCGTATGCTTACTGCATTTTATATATTTATTTTATCTTCATCTTAAATTCACTTAATGTTTTGTTGAATTTTACAACATTTTGTAAAACATGAAATCATGAATAGTACGTAAGTTACTCAGTACTTTAGTCGCCTTTTTATCAAATACATTCTCTGTGCAGATTTGTACTGATGCAAAGATCCAAATAGTTCACAACAAAAGCTGAGTTCTGTTGGTATTTGAAAGTCAAATCCAACATACCCAACTTCCACATTCAGGAATTTTTCCACATCAATAGAATAACTTATTTACTCATTTACCTGTTTAAACAGTTTTTTTTTTTTTTGTTGATCTGACATTTACTCAATAGCTGACATGTTACTTTTCACTTGTTAAAATATGTTTCTACAATTTTTAATGAAAGAGACACGACATAGACTAGTTTTTCTCTCTGTAATTAAAATAGTGGCCATGCGGTAGATGAGCAAAGGAGCGTGAACGCGTCCATAAGTGGAAACGAGAACACTATAACCTTAGAGATTACATTACTCTGATTTTCCATTTATAGGGTTAATGGAAGATATGCTATATAGAAAAAGAAGAAAAGGACTGACTAAAAAACAGCTAACTGTACACTTTAAGCGGCCATGTGTTATTCCTAAACCCCCTTGGTTCACACAGAAAGGTGCATAATAAAAATGTCCTCCAAAAGAAGGATCATTTGAATAGAAATTGTTAAGATAGATGAAATTTAAAGAGACATTTCCACTCGGAATTTCAAACCCAGGTCACAATAGATCTAATATCTACCACACTAATAGCTTTTGTTGTGTTTCAAGGCAGCATTTATAAATAGTTGCTTTAAACAGCGCATCAATTCAAGGATATGGCGGCATTTCATACAAGCGCCTAGTTTAATGTAATGCGCAAGGAAAAAAAACATATTTAAAATGTTTTTTTACTAAATGTTTGGTTGGAACAATTTCTTTATTATATTTTTATTTAACTTTTAAACAAGATATTCGATCATTTCTGATGATGAAATGGCCAGGAAGCCGGTGTACATCCCACAACTACATTAAAAATGTAAACATGGCACCATTTGAGTCATTGATAGTAAGATGTCTAATTGAGCACAGTGAGCGGAGCATGAAGAGGCACTGAGTGCAAGTCTGTCAGTTAATGCGTCAGTCTGGGTGGTAAATGAACAGAGCAATTTGTTCCCTTCGCTTGGCTTCTGGATGTTAATAAGAGTGGGCTGACTGACAGGCAGAGACGGAGTGAGTCAGCAAGACTCCAAACAAGCAGAGGCTATTGTGATTTAGGAAGCTTTTAAAAATACAAAGGAACCAAGAGCAGTGATGGGAGCTGTTTGAAGAAAATGATGTGAAGATAAACATCTGGACTTTTCTGGGATCTTAAGAATAAACTTCAGAAATGAAATAAAATTCAAGTGTGAAAAAACAACTATTACATCATTTCTCTTCAGTGTTGTGGAGCTTTTCTTTCACTTTAACAAGTCCTCTCACTTGTAAAGGAGCAAGTTACTCATAAATACCCACATAGCCTGGCTTATTTCATTCTTATCCAGTAAAATCCTTTCATCAGCTTCCAAAGCTGGCTAATCAAAGTATAAGGAACCATGAAAAGCGGCTAATGCCAAAGACTACGGGGAGTTCATGTGTGCATACACCAGGTGTTAATCCGATATCATGTGCTTTCCCCCTCCGATGTCAAGTTATATGGGAAAAAATATCCATCTCACCTCAGGCCGAACGTATGAGACTGCTCGTAGTGGAACAGGGAATGGATCTTCACATCTGAATTCACAGCAACGAGCCTGTCAATCAAATCCTGTGGAGCAAAATGAGAGGGGGTGATGGGGAATGCAGCAGTTTGAGTGCAAAGTGAAAACAGAGAGGAAATGCACAATGGACTAAGATGGAAAACGCACATCCGCCTCAGTGGTACGAGGGTTTAATGGAAGGCCTTTGTGCTTTCAACTCACACCCACAAATGTGTGGGAGAACGTTGAGAGCTGAGTCAAAGTGCAAACATGCCCTCTTATGGTGAGAAAAGGACGTGCATAGAGTCTGGAGAACACTTTCTGGGAACTGCTCACAGGTATGGAAGTTGGCGTCTCTCGCAGGGTGTATTCACTCTTGTTAGCTAAAAGCTGTCGGCCCAGAAGCTCCCACACGGCGAGGGAGGAGGACAGGAGGTTGACCAAGGACAAGAAAGACTGATGAGACACAAACAAGCATGTGGTAAAAATCAAGAGAAAATCACACCCCTGAATAAAAAAATAAAAATAAAATACTTCAAGACAGTTTCTAACAGAGAATCATCAGATTATAGTTTTAAAAATGTATTAACATCTTCAATATACAGTTTCTACTTAACCTTATTTGCTGCTTAAATAAGTCAATTGTCCCAAAAATATCTAAACAGCTTTTTGAGTGGATAAAGCAGGCTAATGTTTAAGATCTATGATGGCCTTTCCAAAGCTTGTTTCTCTTCTTAAAAATCAAGATCCGTTCCAAACCAGCCAATACACCTGAGTCAAGCTTTTTCTATTCCAAAACATAGCAACTCTGCCTAGAGAGTGCTTTCATATTATGAAGCCTAACAGCTACTAAAAGACACACAGCCGAACTCACTGAGGATAATTTCACCACATATTAGTGGGGGTGTTAGCAGATATCTGTGACTGTATAAATATTCTGTGAATCTATGAGATTTAGAGAAAATCAGCGCTTCATTCAAACGTGTAAAGAAGTCTTATCAAAGCGATAGTAACAGCATGCGGTTTGATCTGTCATGTTTGGATTTAAATCACACAATATCATGTCAAAAATGCTCACATGTAAACTTTTTAAAGGAACTGCACAATCTTATTCAACAAAAGGAAAGATTGTTAAAAAGAAAGAAAAATATCCCAAATTTCAAAATGCTTCTGCTTCTTTTCAGCAGCTGAATAGAATAAGAGTTAAACCACTGCACTCATTTCTACACTGTTACATTAACGGAAAAATATAGAAGACAGGTTGTGAAACCAAACCTGCTTTTTTTTGGTCCATTCTATGGTGTTGATAGAGGAAGGGACTTCTGTTTGAGGACTCCCTGTATGTAACCTGGGAGCTGACACACTGATAAAGCAGACTTGAACATTCCCAGTAGCAGGGTTGAGGACACAGTTCACAGTTCACTGACAGTCTGTATTCACTCGGATAGCTTCAGCGAGCGAGATCACTCGGCTCCTGTCAGGCAGCAGCGGTGGCCTCACGCTAGCAGACCCTGAAGCTTCAAATTAAATTTTCAGGCTCTCGTATGAGAATAGAGAGACAAAATTGGTCCAAAGTAAAAAACTAAAACTTCTATCATAAAACCAGACTTTAAAATGATTTCACATTCCCAGTATCAGATTCTAAGATTTCTTCAAGAGCTTTTATCAAATTCAGAACATTTGAATTAAAAATATTTACCTCAGAAATTATTGTACTAAAATTTTGATTAGTTCAATATCAATTTTTCTTTTTTTTAATTTTCATGTTTAACCAAAGCCCTACAGTTTATGATCATTAAGGATTTCCTTAGGTAATGCCTCAGTTTCAATGCATGAACATTTTATATGTGCATTCTTAGCTTTAAACCTCACAGATAAGTGAGGTTTTAAACTAATGTTGCACCGATACCGGTATTGGGCGGGGCCCGGATGCAGCACTAAAATTGTGGTATCTGTGAGTACTAACAAATAGGGCACCGATACCATTTTGAGAGCCAAAAGTTTATAAAAATATTGTCACCCATTCCTGGTAGGCAATAAAAAGTTCTACTGGATTCTCTTTGTATTAGTCTTTTTCCTGCTTCACAAAGGTAGGCAGCAGCTTGATAAAGCCATGATGGCAATTATTTTACATCCAATTAGTCTGCAGTTCTTCATATATACACATGCACATCGATTTCAAACAGATTGTATCGGGTATCAGTATCAGGGCCAAAAAATGGCATCGGCGCAACACTATTTTAAACGTAAATCATTGTTGGTTTTTCAGCTTTAGCAAAAAGGAACAATAATACATTGGAAACTAATATTTTTCCACTTCAGTTTTTACTCCCTTTATACTTATCCAGGCCTAGAAAATAAAAGAATAAAATATTGCCCTTTTTTCAATACTTCAGAAGAGCACCTCAGCACCCTGCTGGGGGAAAAAAACACAGTCCAACTTCTTCAGCTTATATAATAAGAATTTAATTTGCATTAAAAGAGAATAAATAGACTATTCTGGAACCTGTTGTTTTACAAGCAGATATTTTTCTTAAAAACAGCCCTGAAAATCCTCTTATCAGACTGTTGTAAAATTACAGAGCATCTTCATCCAGAGGCTTCTTCAGGCCAGATGTAATTTTTAGAACTAAGTGACTCAGGAACCAACAATAAGGAACTCTATGGCCGCTCTAACAAACATGGTCCGATATACTGACTAAATTAATATGAATAAAAGCAACAATAAGCTCCAGGGAGCAGAATTTGAAAATCTCTATCAGCATAGATGGAGAATTATGGATATTGCTTCAAAATGTGGAGGATACGGACCCTCCACATAATTTACTGGGTGGCTGTTGGGAACCATTTGAATATTTCACCTTTTGCCTCTGCAGTTTCTAAAAAAAAAAAAAAAAAGATAAAATCAGTTGTGCAGGTAATTATTTTGCCACTGGATGTCACCCTGTCTTTTATATTGGACGTTAGGTTAATCCAAATGAAGAGTTCTGAAATTAAAACGGGATTCTGAAAGGATTTACATTTTCCAACTCTGGCATGGTCACATCTTCTCAGTTTAAACTAATTAAAAGATAAATGTTTGAATAAATCTATTAAACTATTGATGTTTTATTGAGTTTTTTTTTTTTTTTTTGTGTATAAATGGTTTTAGTACGGTGGCCCTGAAGTGCAAACTGCAACTACAAATCTAAAAGCGCAACTACATTAAGAAAAACAAAACTACATAAAGCAAAGCGCATCTATATTAACCTACCGGAAAAGGTAGGTACCAGTGGGAAACATAAGACATCGCTGATTGGACGACGGGGCCATTTGACCCTTGAACCGGGAGTCATTCTGCCTGCTGCGGCTTTTGAAAACATGGATATTGTCGGCGCCCCAAACATAGCTGCCGTTATCCAGGAATATTTTGAATCAGGACATACGTACGAGGTGATACTGGATATGCTCAAGACTAATCACGAAATTTCAGTTAGTTTGCGTACACTGAAGACACACTTAAAAGAAGCTGGACTGTTCAGACGACGCAACTTTCGGTTCAAGGGTCAAACGGTGCCGTCGTCCAATCAGCGATGTCTCATGTTTCCCACTGGTACCTACCTTTTCCGGTAGGTTAATGTAATTGTGTTTTCCTTAATGTAGATGCGCTTTGCTTTATGTAGTTTTGTTTTTCTTAATGTAGTTGCGCTTTGCTTTATGTAGTTGCGATTTCCTTAACGTAGTTGCGCTTTAAGATTTGTAGTTGCAGTTTGCACTTCAGGGCCACCGTATTTTAGGTAGACATGCAACCATAAGTAAATGTGTATTGATATCTGATATTAATATTGCTGTTATGGCCCATAATCAATATTTAAAGATCTCATATTATTTCTCCACCCTTTCGACAATATAAAAATATGAAAACACCACCAACATTGCTCCTATGGTTCTGTTGACATTACTATCACTGTCAAAGGCCTCAACAACCACATGGTTCTCCCCATAAAACCATATAAACAACATCATGATGGTAATAAACCCTGGTTATCAATATCAGCACAGATTTCCTTAAGGGATTATACAAATATGTCAAACATCAACAGTCACTTGCCGATGTATCATTCATAAATAGTTTTAAGTAAGTTTTATATATTCAGTAATATACTCTACTAATATGTGATCCCTTTAGTTTTGCTTATTTTCCAATTTCAGTTGAATAAAGTTTATAACACATTACCTTCAGGCAGCTTCTGTCTATGGGGTCCATAGGTGTTGGTCTGGGATGCGCAACTCTGGTATCGTCAGCCCCACTTTCGAGAGCCAACCACAGCTCTACAACCAGCGATGTGACAAAACCTAAAGGTGAAGTTCTGGTTTTAGAATATCTTCCTTCAGTTCCTCTCAGAAGCTACCATCAAATCATGACAAATTCTACAGATTTAAAGTATTAATATGAAATCAAAAATATACATCCACTCAGCTAACATTTGATAAATGTTCAATAGCAGGTTGTCAATCAACTGAATCATCTTCTTAGCCTAAAACTGACTTTGGGAATAAAATCTGAACATGATATTTGACCGCTCTCCTTAGCAGAGCTGGAGAGCTCATTGAAAGTGTGTTCCAAAGCTAAAATAAGGGCTAAATAAGAAGCTTAATAAGTGCAATATTTTCTATTCTAAATCCATTTTGATGTGCTCTTAAAGGATTAGTGGCATTGAAGCCCTTATTTAATAGGTGTAGAGGAGGATAGAGTAGGGGGAGGTTCAAGTTTTGAACACAGAAAAGCTGCCTCAAGTGCTAAATTGGCAGCATATGGTGCACCTGCTCAACTACCAGAACCTCAAGGTGTCCTCATCTCCCAATTCTGTCCAAATATCCAATATAAGCTGTGGTAAACCATTTTTTACTCACTTTGTGCTATCCGTGAGTCCCAGTGGAAGTGAATCAAGCCTCCAGAGTTATACTCCCACTCTCAGGCCTGAAGCTTCACTTAGACTTTGCTAAACGTGTTTCGTTTTTATTGTGGTCAAACATTTCAATCTCCGTTTCATCCGACTATAAATATATTTTCAAGAAGGACTTTGGCTTGTCCCTGTGAGCAGCTGCAATTTGAGTGCGATAGATACAATCTTCGGAGCAGGGGTTACTTTTAAGTTTTTAATCCTAAGCAGTTGCCAATCATTGGCTTCCCCATTATTGTAAGCAATGCTCTATCCAGAAAATGCTTCTGTTGTGTTAAGGCAGGAAAAATAAACACTAAAAAACAATAAACTGCCTTTCTCCTGTCAAGTTGAAACATCCTTGAACTTTTAAAACACTTATCAAAAGATTTAGATGAGTCTACAGAGGTTTGAGCCTGAGTAGATTAGAGGTAATCTTAGAAACAGTCAATTCTTGCTTTGAAAATAATGTCAAATAAAAAAGGGTTTAAATACCTTCTCAAAATAAAACAATCTACAAATGTTCTCCTCCCTTTATACCTTCTAATGATGCTCTTTTAATTAGCTGTAGTGGTACCTGATTTGTTGAACACATCATTCCCTGTCATACAGCTGCTAAATGCATCTAAATTGGACAGTGAACAACCCCTGAGACAACAATTTAAAGCAATTCTTCACACTGCCTGCACAGCAATTTACAATTCAGGCCTTAAGCGTCCCAGCAGGTGAGTGTTTGTTTATACAAATGAGCACTTTGTTACCTGAACTGTGCAGAGCTGCAACCCCTGGGGCAGTCGCAGCTACCTGTGTCACCATTACTCCGTACCCAAACTTCTCACAGCGACTCACCTACGATGAAAACGTGCAAACAGACTCATAACTAACAAGACAATTAATAAATGAAGGTGTATATTAAGCAAGCTTTTAAAATATTAAAGGAAAAGGAAAATTTGTGCTCAAGTAATATAAAAAAAAGGATTTTATCAATCATGATATGTCTTTAAAAAAAGCTAAAATAAAATCAAGCTCTTTAATTAAAGTACAATGCTTGATAGAAACAGGCTATAATTATAAAATGTGGGGAGCTCAAGGTCCAAAGGGAGTCACGCCAGACTTGCATGTTGAGCTGGGAATATGTGTCTACAATGTAAAATCTGATTCCACATCCAAGCAGAAGCTGAATCCTAAACAGATAAACAAACGTTAAAAATAACACAGCATCCTTTAGGACCAAAATCACAAATGTATGGTTCAGGTAAACTAAAGACATTCGTTAAATTAATTAAAGAACATGTTTAAAGACTTTGTCATTTGCTGCATTATTAAAAGAAGCAAGAAAACAAAATTGTGTTTCTAGCGTTTAATTTATGTAGGAGAAAATCTAAAGACATTTGTTTTTGACCGGTCTAAGAATAACATGATGTTTTAACTTGTTCACATTATGATCAAGGCAAAGTTTGAATTAGGTGTGTGTTAGAAGGTGAGTTACAGAATTGTCAACAGTTTTTCCTTAAACACGTCTGAAAAGTGTGGCATGCTTTTTATTGTTTTTAGCTCCCAGTTTGAAAAATTTTCAAAACCACAGATGTTTATTGGGTAGAAAATTCTACAAGCTTTCCAAATCTCAAAACCAAAGACTTTTCCGATTATTCACACATTAGCACAGGCTCATTTAGTTCGTTTAGATTGTTTAAAGATCATCTGTGAACATATTTCTTTTAAACTGATGCTGTGGATTCTGGTCCGAAGTTAAAGAGGGCATTTCTAACACAGATTTTATTTTGGGGCTGTAGCTGCATGTTTACCATCACCATCAGGGTAAAAAATCTGTCCCAGTCTCACTCCTTTCTTAGCCTCTAATAGGTTTTCTTCTAGGATTTCCCTGTTTAACTGAACCCATATTTCCATCAATTCGGACCAGCTTCCATAACCCCACAGCACAACGCTGACACCTTCTTGTTTTCCCCTCCAGAAAATGGTGTTAGTCATTTACCCTACAAAAGTATCTTGAACGCAGAACATTTTGACCTCAACTGACCAGAATATTTTTTATATGTGACCACTATGTCTCCAAAATGGTTTGTTGAACTACTCAACAGTCCTTTTAGGGCAAAAACAAACAGCATAGCAGCCCCTTTGATTGGTTTTTACCTAGCTATATTTATGCAGAAACTAAACAACACAGACTGTGTTTGCATATTCAGAGGCATCTAAATGACTCAATTAAATTATTGTAAGGAATAAAAAGAATAGCAATATATAAAAGCAACAATAAAAACGTTCATTATTACACGGCACAAACATCTGCAACTTTGTGTCGGTTTATCTGATAAAATCCCATTGTAATATACTAAAAGTTAAAGCAGGATAAAAGATGAAAGTTCAACATGTGTGACTATTGCACCCTTAATCCTAGTTTAGAACTGTTACTCTTACTACTGTGAAACAATCATTTGAACATAAACATAATAAACACCTGCATTATGTAAGAGACTCAACAAGCCTGCAAAAGTTAATTATTTCAGGAATTGTGTAAAAAGTGCAACAGTATCGTTGTAAGATATAATCCAAGTACCGGTATATTGATACCAATTCTTATCACCAAAACAGGGAGGTTGATTCCTATGAAGGCGAAAGACTATAAAATTGGCTTACATATTAAGGCAGATACTGGATAAAACTTTTATTCCAGCTCACTCATGCCAGTGATTTTAATGGTGCGTTCCATTGATACACGGTAGTTGAAACTTCCTGGTTTAATTTTTAAAAATCAATCACCCAGAGAGGTTGGGATACAAAGTACGAGATTTACATGGATTTTAAACCAGCAGCATAGACCAAAAATAAATGCAGTAACAAAACGTTCATTTGTACTTTTTGTCCCATTTAAACATGGGTTCAAATAATACTGTACTGTATTTTTGAACACAGTGTTTACGCTACCTGTAATTGAACATGGCACACCGCCACAGCAAAATAAAAGCTGCCACACCTTCAGACCAAATAAAAAAATTAGAACATAAATATAATAAAACAGAGTTGAGGATATAACATACTGGAAATTTCTTCACTTACTGGAGCTGAAACAATTGAGTATCAAAATAAATGTAACTAATTTAATATCGATTAAACGTTAACTGGAGTATAGAGACTCTGAAACATAGTTTTAGTGAACAGAGTGACCCAATAAGAGCAATAATTATACTAAAGTTGTAAATTAATACAAATATTTTGCATTTAAGATATAAAAAAAAAACATTTTGTCTGTCAATATTTTCTAATCGGAACTCAAGTGGAAAAAGTTTGAATTTAGTTAAAATTCAGTTAAAACTCTTCTTTAAGAAACCGTTTGCGATTATTGATTGATTAATCGAAAAAAAAAAGTCAACAAATAATGGATTAGCAAAATAATTATTAGGTGTAGCCCTAGCCTTATCTAATCATAATCTAATCAAATGTGCTTTATTTTGACAAACCAAGACTGTTCTGTTGTGCTGTAAATCTAGCAATTGTAAGAAGCTAACTGGTGACTACAGAGTGCTGGGATGGTCTCAATTGTAAAGAAAAACTTGATGACTTCTTTTTTCCAAAAAAGCAAGTAGAGACAAAAAAGTGACTTTTCTCTGTGTTTGTGGCGAGTTAAGCAACTTCACATGAAAGCAGAAACGGTTATATTGTTACTGTTTCACAATAGCAGTTCTCTCCTGACTTCATCAAATGTTGTCTGACAAATAATTCACCAAGCACATTTCCTACACAATATAGAGACAAAGCTAATAAAAAAAAAAAAAAAACATGCTTTTGTTTCCCGTAGGAAAGTTTAAAGCTTTCCTTAGTTGATGGCATCAACTTGCAGTCCATGACTTTCAGACTAATAATACAATTATTTTTTTTACCTGATTCTGATTTCCTTGTTATCTCTACCTAGAAGTAAAAAAATCAGGTTCCAGAATTCACAAAAAATATGAATTTTTATTTAGAACCTTTTTATATCTAAAAACAAGTGCTTTTTTAACCTGTGCCATGATCTCATGATGAAAAAACAAGAAGACTGATCAAATTGGTTAATTTAGTTTGTTCTGCAGAAACAAAGGTCAAATAGACCAGACAGGTTTGTTTAGAACATTGCAGTTTAATCAGCAGTCAAAGTTTCTTCATTCTCGATAACTAGTCCTGTATTACCTGTAGTTTTTTGCTAAAGCGGGAGAACATGTAGGACACGCATTCCTGGATGGCTCCTGTCTGCTGTAGCAGCAAAAGGCCTTTAGGGGTTGCAGCAAAGTTCAGAAGACTGCCCAACAAAGTATCTTCCCAGACGAGCCTGTTCCAGATCCACAAAAGAAACCAAAGAAAGTGACAACAGTTCGCACTTTTAAACAACAAATACAAGGATTTACTCTCACATTAAAAGAAACTTTTGAAGAAAGGAACGTTACAAATTTAAGCTGTTTAATCCCTTGACATCTGAACTTATATATAAATATATAACAAAGGTGTGTAAGCTATTTGGCCTTAAATGGTTTCCAAACTGAGATTGAATACTTTACAAAAAATAAATTAAAATTTAGCTTTGTTGCACATTTGTAACAACAGTTATAAGGGTCAAAAATAACAGACCACTAAGAGATCAGTCCTAACAGAAATAAGTACTTGACAAAGGTTCCTAGGGCTGCGCTGAATGCATATTTGGAATTTGGGGAATGTTCAAGCTATCTGGTTAGCATTATACAGTTTGTTTCATATTTACAACAATAGGCATCAAGAGATTAAGCTGTTTCATTATTCAGTACCGCAGGCTCATTAGAAAAAGAAGAGCAAATATGGAGCATGTCAGAAAAGGAGAATTGTTCAATATCAGAAAGTAGACTAATTGAACAAATACTTAAAAATACCATTTTATAATAGAATTAATCTTATAAAGTGTTCATGAATAATACTGGCTTCATCAATTAAGATTTTAGTGGTTCAAAGACTATTCATAAAAATTATTATGGTGCTTCTATTACAATTATGTAGAATCTCTTTTCTGCAATGCAAGGGTCAAAAATGCAATAGCTCCCTATTAGTGACTTATAGTGAGTTTACAGCCTAATAATTGATTTATTCAATATTTTTTAGGTTATTTTCATAATAAATGGACACAGTATCAACAAAACATAATGTCCTTTATATAAATATTGCTGAACGGATCTCGGTGAAACTATGTAAAATAACACGAAATAAATAAAGATCTAATAAGTTCAACGTCCTACACTGAGCTATGAGGGTAGTATCAGTGGTGAATTGATAAGTTGGTTTTTATTATCTCTAGTCAATAATTAATATTACTACTTTGAACCACAACTCATGCAAGCATAAAAACTGTTTGGTTATGTGTTGTGATTCAAACGTCTGTTATTGGCAGGAGTTATTCCTGGGCTGACTCCAATATCTGCTTTTATTGGTTAACTAATAATAAGAGAATCTCCATATTGACACGCATATAAGTTCATATTTAATAGGTGGAAAAGTTAATTGTTAAAGGCTGTAAAATTTATTTATAACTACAATTATCTGCAGTAACAGGTCAAGCAAACATTGAACAGTCAGTACACTGTGTGATCTCACATGTTTGCCATTTCTTGGGTGGATGATCCAGTACAAACTCCAGAAACGGGGGTCGAAATCCTTTCTGATAAAGAACTTGTCTGTGAATCAAAAATACATAAAACATTAAAAAAGAAATCTCATGTACTAAAATCAAACATGGTGAGATTTCCTTCCTTCCTATGTTTTGTTTTATTCTAAAATTAACTGCAAGACATTATTCAATTAAATTAAGTTTATTCATGTACAGTAGCAACAATTCACAACATACGTCATCTCAAGGCACTTGACAGAGACAAATCTACCAGATCATACAGTCAGATTGATTCAAAGTTTTCTATCTAAGGAAAACCAGCAGACTGCTTCGACTCATTTACTCAACAGCAATCCCTCACACCAAGCATGCTTGTAGCAACAGTGGAGAGGAAAACTCCCTTTTAACAAGAAGCTATTATGAAGATATTGTTACAGTTTTGTAACAATCTAGGCCCCGTTCACACGAAGTCAAAACGAACACGAAATGCTAATATTTTCCAGAACGTTTGTCTTAAAGACGGAGACGTAAAATAAATGTGATCGACCACAAGAATGCATGAAAACGCTGCAAAATGTATGCCAGGCCTGTAAGTGGCGCTGTGGTGCCAAAGCAAAAATAGGCGAAAACAGGCAACGAAATGTTGGGCATGCGCAGTAATATTTATACAACAACCAAACCGGAAAACCGGAAAATGGCCCTGCGGGTCCATTTTCGTGGTTCAGTCAAATTGAGGTGATGAACTATGTCGTCTATATTGCTCTGTTCTTCCTGGAGATATTCCAGAAGAAGAAGATTCTGTTGTAAGCCCGACAGCAGGGTGAGTAGCATGAGCAGCAACCATTCAACACAGTACGGCGCCATTGTTGTTGTGATACTGTGTCGCGCATGCGTGTTTAGAGGCGACGCTATGACGCATGCGTGTAAGAAAAAAAAATGCGGTTAGAGCTTAAAGATGTAAACGCGAAAACGGCGTTTCAAAATCTTCCCACTCTGAAGGCCTGATAAAAAAAAGATCGTTTACAGACCCCCGAAACGCCGGCTTCGTATGGATGAGAGGCTGGTTTGGTGAAAAATTTGTGCGTTTAGGCCAGGGTTTGACTTTGTGTGGACGGGGCCCTAGATTGTTGCATAATTAATGTTTCACTTTGACCCCTGGGCTTTGACAAAAAAGTCAAGCCCAGGGGTCCTTCAACTGTTAGATGCAACTCAGCTCCAACCCACCTAAATAATAAATAAATCATTAGCAGGATACAGCAAAACTTGTGGGGATTCATGCGGCACTGCTTGAGCCAGGGCATAGGCCCCAAGGACAGGAACTTCTCTGAACCTTTGCATTTTCAGCTATTTTTCCGGTATGTTCTGCCTACATGTATTGGTCAATGAATTGAAGTCCATTTCCATGGTGATCATTTGCTGTCCTTAATGGACAGTGTTCTGTAGATTTTAGATGCCCAGCTGATTGAAAAATGGCTGAAAGCCTTCCTAGTCTGCTTTAAAAAAGGAAAACATTTAAAACATGCAGGACACTGGACTGACTATGCACAACCACTGGTTTAATCTCAAACAAAGGCTGCATTTATCTATCTGAATAAAAGCAATGAAAGCCACTGCATTTTCTGTCTCAAAAGAAGATTTTTATGTACTAAATATTGTTACTATTCCACTTTCCATTACAAATGTCATAATCGAAACGAGTAGACTTCTTTTAAAGAAACACTTTCAACCAAAACAAAGCTGCTGATGTTGTACTACTCAGACTAGTGTTCACCAAGGCTGTGATTTCTCCTCATTGGATTAAAAAAGAAAGGAGTTGGAAAATTAACGAATGCATGTTGCAGCTGTACCTTCTGCCATGCTGCAGCGATGGCCTTGTGCAGAGAGTAAGTTTGCAGGACCTGCAGACCCTCACAGGTGTTGTACATCTGCCTACAGACGAAGAGGAAAGCTCCACATAACGAATGAGACTCATCTGATTCACTCAGAGATGGCAGGGCTTGACTCAGCAGCCTCAGCGTGAACTGTACGATGATGTGAGCGGCGACTGTTCTGCAGAGGACACAAAATGGGGAGCGATGCTGAACAGAGATAAGATCATATTTCATACGTAATCTGGGTCGCGTAGATCAGGCGTTCCCAAATGTTTCCATGCAGCAACCCCCAAATTATGCTACAAAATATTAAAAAATTTAAACAAATTTTCTCACTTTTATTCCCATTGCATTAATATTACAGTTGTTAAACGTGAAAATATCAGATACACTTTTTTCTTAATATATTCCCACCGAATAACAAAACTTTCAACGAAATGTTGATACGAACAAAAAAAAAGTTTGTGCATAGGGGGCGGGGTTTAATATCTTTTATTGTTATGCATAGCATTGCTAACTTGTAGACATGCTTCTGAGTTCTCCGTAGTGCCCCCTGGTGGCCCCCAGAGGGCAGTGGTTCCACTTTGAAAACCACTAATGTACAGAAGCTACTATTTGAATCGCGAAAAAGTTATTATTTATTTCAGTCCACAGTTAGATTACAAAATAATGTTATCTAACTTTTATTTCTGTCAGTTATAATTTTCTGCTTAAAGCTGATAAAAACGTTTAATGGTAGAATATTTCTTTAGACCAATAATAGATTTTAATACAGAAATGCAGACTTAATGTGTGTGTTTATATCTGTTATTTTAAAAAGGTGTGAATCTGAAAAACAATCATAATTCTGATGCACTGAGCATTACTCTATACATAACATACATAATATCTTTCCATATTGTGTTTCACACCTTTTTAATTTGGAGCACTGTGACTTAAATCCTTATTATGTGGATTTCTAAAGCCTTATTTTAAACAACTATTAAGGTTAAATCTATGAGTTTTTATTAAGATACTTTTTGTTTAATTACATCAAACACTAGATCTGTTTGTTTGATCAGCGTCTTACTTTTCACCGTGGGCACCAAGAAGGTTCTTCTCATATAGGAAAATCTCTAACCCTTTGTCTGTATTTGCGATGCGGGCCAGAATATCAGCAATGAGGATCTGTGTTGCTGCGGGATACTTCAAGTTAGTCTGTAAATAGACAGAGAAAAAAAAAAAACCCAAATGAAAATAAATAATATCAAAGAAGAACTTAAGTGATCAAATGTTTGCCTATGATAATTACAATGGTGCAAAGGGACGTTTTCTCTTGTTTAAACATGAGGATAAATACAGTCTAAAAAATAGTCACCTCTTACTGTTGCCAAAACAGTATTTAGACTCGAATATATATCCTTAATCTTGCAAATTATTTATTTAAAGCAGACACTTAAATAACAAACCTACTTGTGTCGATTTAACCTAACCCAGAGCACCATTAGTGACTGCAGATAAAATTAAGTTAGATAATCTGCAGAAGTTCTTACAGTTTCTTCGTTTGGAACATACAATTTCTGACTATAATGGAGAAATGTTCATACAGATGAAAGCATGTTGGAAGTGGGTTCATCACTTGGGGTTGCTTTGTAGCCCAGATCGTCACAGTCATCATATTGTGTATTTTAAAAGCTTTCAAACATAAATTTAATTGAAACCTATTTACTTAACATAGACATAACACCATAAAGTCTATTAAGGGACCACAACAAGGATAAAGAATAAAATAATCCAGGTCAAACCCTTAAAAAGAAAATAATCAAAGTCAAAATTTCAAATCTCATAGCAATTTATAGTCTCAGACGGTGGATAAATCAGTAAAAGCAGATCTGTAAATGTATGAGGTCTAATTATTCTTTATAACAGGAGTGCCTAAGTTCAGTCACCAAGGTCTTTTATCCTGCACCTTGACAACGCGTCCCTTCTCCAACACGACTAAATCAAATAAAAGGCTTGTTACCATACCTCTGCAGAGCTGAATGACATGTTGATGAGGGAAATTAGATTGGAGTATTTTGGAACAGAGATGCATATAAAAGTTGCAGGATAAAAGTTCTCTAGGACTATTCTAGGGAATCCCTGGTTTATGATTTCTACTGTCGGGTTCATAAAATGTAGGTTTTTGCAAAAGATGAACTGAAATACACACTTATGGATACAATTCCTGCAGGAAGGAGAGACAGTTGAACCCCAGACTCAAACGCACTGTCTCCCACTGGACCTCCTCTGCAGAGCATTTTATTAACAGAACATGACGCATGGTTACAAACAAAGTTTTATTCTGACAGAACAATTGATCAGTTCATGAAGACAGAATGCTCCATCAGAATGACAAGGCAGGATGGTCTCCTGACTGCATCATGACACAGGAGTGGAGCATCCCCTTGCACAAATGTTTCATAAGCACACATTAATTTTATAATCATCATTGAATAATCCTAACATCTACCAGCCAATAAATGGTGGAACGTGTGTATTTGCGTGTGTGAAACACAAACCCGTTGTTCAGTAAGTAGCGCAACAACAGGTGAAACCAGGGTTTCAATGACAGGAGTCTGGTAAAGACAATCAGCAGCACATTCTGTTCGTTCACATAACATCCCGAGCACCTCCATCACCAGACTGCTGGGCGACAAGGAGTCTGAGGACATAAAAAAGACAAATTTACTCTCTAGATTTAACTACTTCCATATATAAGCTGGGTAACTATGAATCATTGTTTTAATCATCTGGAGTTTGCTGATGATCACACACAGATAAGAAAGCTATGAATATTTATTCTCTACTATATAACACAAATTGTAGTTATGAAGAGTGTCTATAATCTGAACCTGTGCACAAAACAATGAGGTTGAAAGTAGTTGCTTTGCTGAAAGGAGTTACTTCAAATAGTTAGGGCCTCTGATCAGCTTTTCTTCTGGGCAGCTACTGGGCCTTTCCTAGTAGATACAAACTATGAGACTCAGAATCTGTAGAAAGGACTATTTTCTAAACCTGGCTACAATCCCTCAGAAAGACTCAATGAGTGTCCCTAAGAAGAGAAATTTCTGGGTATTCTGGGAACCAGTTATACCAAAAATCAATCTGATGAATGGGTTTACATCACCCATCTAATCATGGATGGAAAGAAAGTGCAAGTTGATGCTAGTTTTGTAAGTTGGGTGGGTTTACATCAGCAAGTTCCCAGACGACTGAAGGAGGCTTTAATTGTTCTTTGGTGTAGGATGGTGCAAGCTGACAGCTAACTGGTCGGGTTTACGCCCACAACCTGTTTCCACTCAGGTGGGTTTGCCTATAGAACCAATTTTGGGTGGTTTGGTTTTGGTTAGCAGGTGCTTCATGTCTGCAACCCAGTGGTGGTTTACACTGCCAGTCCTCATCCAGCTGAACTGGCAGGACGTAGAACTGAACCCCAATGGTTGGGGGGTTTAAAAGTAAAACATGTCTTGGTGAGTAAATGCTTACAACCTGCTTTTGGGGTTGAGGTTGGTGGTTCCAGGATCGGGTTTATGTCTATGACCAGTTGCAGGAGTGGGGGTGACTAGGTTTATGTCTACAACCTACTTGAGGTCAGATGGATTTACTTCAGCTACTCAGTTGCAGGTAAATGAGTTTGAGTTCACTGGATGTACTTTTACAGCATGGTTCTGGTTGGGCAGGTTTACATTTATAAGCCTGGCAAACACTGTAAGATGTTTTGACCTTTTTGGGCCGATTCGTGCAAGAATTATTTGGATTGGACCAATTTCAACCCCGTCATGATCCTGTGTTGTGTAGTATACGAAGGGGCGATTAACCTCACATGACCACCTCCCGATTAGGAATCATAAGGCCGGGAGAAAATCAGACATGCTTGAAATTCAGTGGGGCCTCGTAAGCTGTTCGTGGGCAAATCCTCCTGTTCGAGCAGAGCTACAAGCCGATTTACCAGAGACTCACGCATTGCGCATGTGCAAACAAGGGAGTTCTCCTTCTTCCAGATTGTCGAGTCCGACTCGCGCCATCTTTCTGTATTAAGTCAGACGTGTGATTGTTGGACATAAAGTGTGAGCAGGTAGATCGCATCAGAGCGTCGGGCCGTACATTGTAAGAACAACATCGTGAGCTTTGAACTTTTAAACCCTGCTGTTTCGTTGTACAGTTTGAGCTCTGCTGAGTAAAATGATTGAAAAAAGCGTACAGTGTATGCCCAGTCAAGCTGATCCCGTGGTAGGTGGTTAGGATGGATGGATGAAAATCAAATAACAATTTGTTTTAAATTCTTAAACCAATTTTAGCAACATTCAAAGCCTAAAAAATTAAAAACTGGTAATAATAATTTTCTAGTAAAAAGAGTGAATTAATTTATATTCCTTCCCTTCTCGACTAGAATTTATTAAATCTCAATGCTGCAATAATTAAACAGAATTATAAGGGCATCTGTTTCCTGTTTCAGGCAGCTTCATAACACTTCTCTAATAAAAAGAAACTCAGGAGTGTAACTTCTTATCCTTACAAGACCGCATTTAAAGCAAATAACAAAAATAAAGACTCAGCATGACTAGCTAAAGCAGTCAAAGGAAATGATAGCCTAATAGTTAAGTAAAAGAACGTTATTGATTGGCAGAAGTGAAATTCCTAAGTATGAAGAATAGAAGTCATAGAAACTCAGAAGAACTACTGGAGAAAAAACTGACTCAGTACAAGGTTGGCAGATAAAAAGCTTGGTCTAAGGAGTGTTGTTCTGAGTCAAAGGGAGGGTCAGGATGTTTCCTGAAAACTTGATACATACAGACAGGGATGAGGAAACAACTCATGGACGTGTTGGAGAGCATGTGACACACCTGTCAGGGAGGTGTCGCTGCTCAAAGGTCGGGGGTGTTGATACATGATGTTAATCAGGATGACAATAAAGTCTGTGAGAGTAACTGGATCTGAAACACAAACAATAATGACAAACTGTCTTATTTTGGTGTCTAGACAGTTAAATAAAGGCTAGATCTCAGAGAACAATCATCCAAGCAGCAAGAAAGAAAGCAATTGAACTTGAACTTTGATTGCTTGGCATTTTACGTGGAGAATAAAATGCCTCAATCTCGGAATTGTGATGGTTGTTGAATCACGCTACCAGCAGTCAAATCTGGTCTTTTTTAAGATCTGAAATCTGACATCATTAGTTTAAAAGCAACATATCCAACACTGAAAATAACTGGTAAATAACTGGATAAATATGATATCATGTTAAAGAAGGAGAGTGAACAGAAATCTTTCAGTCTTAGTAACTTAAACTCACATTTTGTTCTATATAATTAAGTTTGCACCCATCTGCTCCCATTAAAGCTGTATTATCAGTGTCTCGGTTCTGAACTTTATATTTACCATGCAAAAAACCAACCTTTGCTTTTTTTCCCCATCTGCTTACAAGCATCTGCTTAGCCCTTAAACCTGTTTTCTGTACATTAGAGTTTGTTGTAAATTAATTGAGTGCCAACGACAAAATGGGCCCAAATGAAACCCTCACTACCATGCTTGATATCTGGACGTTTTTGTGCTGGAAATCTGTGCTTAGTTCTATTTCATCCCTACTGACCGCCAGAGGGCGGTGCTGAAAGCACTGAATGTTCCCTTCGGGCATGCGCAGTTCGAGTAATTATACCAACAGAGTCACACCTGTGACACCGGATGACCACTCAGAAGCTATATAGCCTGGTGTCATCCTTTGCTCTGCTCCATTTTTCTTCTCGCACGCGGTTCGTTAACTTCCCCGTTGTCTGAAGCCCCTGTCTCTTGACCGGAGTTGCGGTTATTCTCCGCCCTCCCAGGGCTGCAACGGGTCGATTCTGAGGATTACGGAAGGTAAGTGAGTTGTTTGCTGGTGATGGTAGCGTCCGCGCCCCCTCTCCCGGCTCACGACTTTAGCTTTTTACCTACAGCTTCATGCTGTTTTGTTTCGAACTGGTGACGGCAGCGTTTTCGCCCCTACTCCCAGTGTGAATAACTTCACTGCCGAAGCTATATACGGTTAACGTAGTTAGCTTCTTTAGTTTGTTGGTGTTATACCTGGTGACGGCAGCGGTTTTCGCCCCCTCTCCCAGTATATTCCCTACTTTTGCATCCTTTTTTTCACCGGTCTGCGCTGCTATAATTACTGACGGCCTCGGTTTTCGCCCCCTCTCCCAACCAAGTGGGGTCTACTTCGTTTGCCGAAGTTGGAGACGGCTAATATTGTTAGCCTTTTTTGGTTTGTTTGCAGCCTTCTTCCTCGGTCTGCTTAGTTATAAATAGTGACGGCAGCGTTTTCGCCCCCTCTCCCAATATCAACCTTTTTTGCAGCCTTTTCGTTGGTCTGCTCTCTTAATTGGTGACGGTAGCGTTTATCGCTCCTACTCCCAACTTAAGTTGCCATACAGCTAACGTTGTTAGCTTTTTTTGTTTATTGCTTTTATACCTGGCGACGGTAGCGGTTCTCGCCCCCTCTCCCAGTATCGGCCGCCTTGTGTCCGCAGCCTCTCTTGTTTTATCCGCTATAATTGGTGACGGAAGCGTTGTTCGCTCCTACTCCCAACTAAAGTTTCCATACAGCTAACGTTGTTAGCTTTTTTGGTTTATTGGTTTTATACCAGGTGACGGTAGCGGTTCTCGCCCCCTCTCCCAGTATCGGCTGCCTTGTGCTCGCAGCCTCTTTCGTTTCTCTGCTGTAATTGGTGACGGCTGCGTCTGCGCCCCCTCTCCCGATTTTCGATAACTTTCTGTTCTTCAAGCCTTGTCGGCCTTCGACATGGATGGCTCTCACAGCTGCATGGATTGTGGGGCTGCCCTGCAGGCAGGGGATGGCCACGACCTGTGCCCTAACTGCCTTGGACATGAGCACCTTTTGGAGGCGCTGTCTGAGAACCCCTGTATGAACTGCAGCTTTATGCCCCATGCAGTGAGGGTGGCCCGGTTGGCCCAGTTGTGCCCCCAGGAGGGCTCGGACCTTCCGCCCTCTGGGCAGGTGGTTCCCCCCAAGCGTTCTAAGCGCCGTGGTGGGACCACAGCATCTGTGCCCCTCCCCCGGACGAAGCGGGCCAAACCTGACCAGGGCCTGTCCACAAGGGTGGAGCAGTTGTCAGCAGAGCTGGCAGAGATGAAGTCCTTGTTGCAGACACGGCAATCTGATCCCTCGCTCCCAGTGGTTGGGCTCTCTTCCCCACCAATGCCCGAGCTGGTTGTAGAGGATGACGTTATCTCTCTGGCTGCTTCCGCTTCTCATTTTAGAGATGAGGAGGAGGCAGGGTCCTCTCAAGCCTCTGAGGCTGGTTCATTTTCATCTCAGAGTGCGGTTGGAGAGGCCGGTGACGGTTCCATGCGGGAGGTCATGTCTATGGCCCTGAAGCAGCTGCAGCTGGAACTCCCACAAGGAGAGGCATCCAGCTCCGGCAGTGCTTTTTTCAGACGTGGAAGGGCTCCTACTCCCTTTTCTGTACCTCCATCAGAGGAGTACCTGAAGGAGTTACACGCCTGTTGGCGGGAACCGAGAGCGGTGTCGCGTCTCTCCTCGGATGGTCGTGTATTAGCTGCCATGCATGAGTCGGTGAAGGCCGGCCTGGACCGTATGCCAGCAATTGAACCAGCTGTTGCTTCACTGATTGTGTCACCAGATGAAGCCCTGCGTCCTGATGTCCGGTGCCCGCGGACTCAATGTCGGGTTACAGATGACCTCCTCTGTAAGGCATACAATGCAGGAGCGCGTGCTGGCCGCCTTGGCAATTCCCTGGCGCACCTCATGTTTGCCCTGTCTGCATCTGTTCAGGACACTGGTGGTGCAAGTGCGGCGGTTGGTTATAGTGACGCAGCGCTGCAGGCCTTCGCGCTGATGACCAGAGAGCTTGGAGGGGTCATGTCTTTCCTTGTCCAAGCTCGTAGACAGGTCTGGTTGGCACAGTCTCCTCTGACTGAAGCATGCCGTAGGACCCTCAGGGGTGTCCCGGTTGTACCAGGGGAGCTGTTTGGATCAGCTGCCTTGGAGGCGCTGGAAAGGACTGCTCAGGCACGTCAGACTAGCCAGCAGCTTTCCGGCCTTTGCAGGAGCATACCTGCCTTTCCCCAGCGATCGGGCCGCCCTGCCACTACCCCCAGCGTTCAGCCACGACCTCAGACTGGTGGCAGACCTGTTGGTTCCTATCCCCATGATGTGCGGCAGAGACTGAGGAGGGACTTTCGTGAGCCAGTCTGCCTCCCTGTTAGACAGACCCGGGCCTCAAATCCTGGACGCCCTCCCCCCAGAGCCCCCAGGGGCCGTGGAGATAGAAGATGATGCCACCGGGCCAGCCGTCGGACATTTTTCCCATCAGCAGCTGAATTTCTGGGCTGCTCATGCCGTAGATCCATGGGTGGTTGCCACCTTAACCAATGGCTACAGGCTCCAGTTCCGACGGCGGCCCCCCCTCTCACACCGGGTCAAGATGACTGTCATCACAGACCCAGTGAAATCTCAGGCACTAGACCAGGAGCTTTCTGCCCTCCTAGGCAAGGGGGCAATCGAGTCTGTAGATCCTCTGCGGCAACCCAGAGGCTACTACTCCACATACTTCCTTGTGGCCAAGAAGACCGGCGGTTTTCGCCCCATTTTAGATCTAAGGGGACTGAATCGGTACCTGAAGATCCTTCCCTTCCACATGCTCACCATAACAGAGGTCCTTCAGACCATTGTGGCGGGAGATTGGTTTACATCAGTAGATCTGACAGACGCCTACTTTCACGTGCCTATTGCGGCAGAACATCGCCGTTTTCTCAGGTTCGCCTATCGGGGGCGCCATTGGCAATTCCGGGTGCTCCCATTCGGGCTCTCCCTTTCCCCGAGGGTGTTTACTCGATGCGTGAAAGCAGCCCTCTCTCCTCTACAGGCCTCCGGAGTCAGGATTCTGCCATACCTGGACGATTGGCTTCTTTGTGCTCCCTCTCAGGTAGCTGCCTCTCGGGATACGTCCCAGCTTCTACTTCATGTGTCACTGTTAGGCCTCAAAGTCAACTTGGCAAAGAGTTGTCTGGTTCCATCTCAGACAACCACCTTTCTTGGGATGCATCTGGACTCTGCTACCATGATGGCCCGTCCATCTGTTCACAGGGTGGATGAAATACTCCAGCTTGTCCGTCGATTCAGACTGGGCAGGGAGTTTCCCTACATCATCTTCCTGCGAATGCTGGGCAAACTGACATCAGTCACTCGTGTCGTGCCCTTAGGGCTGCTCCTTCTGCGTCCTTTGCAGCGATGGCTCAACAGCTTTCGCCTAGACGCCAGGCTGCACAGGCATCGCAGGCTAATGGTGACCAGGAGCTGCCTCCATGCCCTAGCTCCTTGGCGAGACGGGACCCTTTTGTCCAGTGGTGTTCCAATGGGGCTAGTAGTGTGTCGAAGGGAGATGGTCACCACGGATGCCAGCCTCATGGGCTGGGGTGCCGTGTGGCAACACAGAGCTGTTCGGGGTCTCTGGGACCCAAGGGAGAGCACCGAACACATAAATGTGCTGGAGCTGCGGGCTGTGCACATGGCCCTCAGGTGCCTTCTGCCCCACCTAGAGGGAAGGCACGTGCAGATTCGGACAGACAACACCTCTGTTGTTTATCATATAAACCACCAAGGTGGCACCAGGTCAGCACGTCTCTTGAAGGTGTCGAGGGATCTCCTGGAATGGGCGTTTCCCCGTCTGTGTACCCTGCGCGCAGCGTATCTGCCAGGACGGCAGAACCAGGTTGCGGACTCTCTATCCCGCCAGGCACCTGCTCTGGGAGAGTGGTCTCTTCACCGCGACGTAGTGCGCATAATCTGGAACCTCTTTGGGCAGGCAGAGGTAGATCTGTTCGCCACAGAGGAGTCGACCCATTGCCCCCTATGGTATTCCCTAACCGGGATGGCGGGCGCACTGGGCCAGGATGCACTGGCTCATCCATGGCCGCAGGTTCTCCTGTATGCCTTTCCACCCCTCTCACTGATTTGGCCGACTCTACGGAGGGTTTTCGAGCAGGGCCACAGAGTGTTGCTGGTAGCTCCGTTCTGGCTGCTTTGGAGTCTGTGTCACGGTACTCCATGGCGTCTTCCAGCAAGGAGGGATCTGCTGTCTCAGTTGGGGGGACAGATATGGCACCCCAACCCTCAACGTCTCCAGCTGTGGGCATGGCCCCTGGGAGGCTGACTGGGTGTTCAGACACCGTGAGACACACCGTATTGAGTGCTAGGGCTTCCTCCACTCGGCTGCAGTATGCTAACAGATGGCGCCTCTTTTCTCAGTGGTGCTCTGCCCACAATGAGAACCCGGTTTCCTGCTCGGTGCCCACTATTTTGGAGTTCCTCCAGTCTCTCCTTGATAAGGGCCGCTCTCCTTCGACCCTTAAAGTGTATGTTGCAGCAATTTCATGTCTTCACCGAACTGTTGACAACCGTACAGTGGGGCGCCATGAACTGGTTTCACTTTTTCTGCGTGGTGCTCGTAGGTTGTGCCAGCGGCCAGCCCCACGAGCCCCAGATTGGGATCTGCCGTTGGTTCTCACAGCTCTGTGCCACCCTCCATTCGAGCCTTTGGCACAAGCAGAACTCAAGTGGCTTTCCTGCAAGACTGCTTTCCTGATGGCTATCGTCTCAGCTAAGAGGGTCAGCGAGCTACATGCTCTTTCTGTCAGCCCTAGGTGTATCAGGTGGAATCCAGATGGCTCTGGTGTTACCCTGTGGCCTAATACTGCGTTTGTGCCTAAGGTGTTGTCTCCTTTTCACCGTAACCAGCCATTGCGGCTGGCTCGGTTTCAGCCTCAATCTGGTACAACTGAGAATGAGTCTGAGTTGTTGTGCCCAGTAAGAGCGTTGGAGGCATACATTGCAGCCACCGCCAATCTGAGACGCTCGGACCAGCTTTTCCTATGCTATGGGGGTCCAAGGTTAGGCTGTCCTCTTTCTAAACAGCGTCTGTCCCATTGGATTGTGAGTGTCATCTGCCACGCCTACGCTGCAGGTCACTGCTCCCTGCCAGTCGGTGTGAGAGCACATTCCACCAGTAGCGTCACCGCTTCCTGGGCTGCTTTGAGAGGGGTTCCGCTGGAAGCTATATGTGCTGCTGCTTCATGGGTTTCCCCGACCACCTTCACCAGGTTCTACAGTGTCAATGTGGCTGCCCCTCATCCCCTGGGTCAGGTCCTTTTACAAGGTTCTGCTGGGCCTCCTCTGTGAGGTATGTGCTCAGGATTCCTTGTGACATCGTTGGCATTAGTCATTCAGTGCTTTCAGCACCGCCCTCTGGCGGTCAGTAGGGATGAAATAGAACGAAAGTTACGTATGTAACTACGGTTCTATGAATCCCGGATGACCGCCAGAGCTTCTCTGTCACTCAGAATCCTTGCTTTTGCAAGGATTCTGACTCTGTTGGTATAATTACTCGAACTGCGCATGCCCGAAGGGAACATTCAGTGCTTTCAGCACCGCCCTCTGGCGGTCATCCGGGATTCATAGAACCGTAGTTACATACGTAACTTTCGTTTTCTCCTAACATGGCACTTTAAAATTAATTAAACTTTTTTTTTGTCATCTTTTGTCATCTTCCAAAAGGGGCAGTGTTCAAAAGATCTGATTCATGCATAAAGAGTTCTCAAAACCAACATCAGCCTTTGTTCTGGCAAAACCAAATCATAGAGGTCTAATTTTTTTCTAATTCTTTGAGGTCACAAATCTTTCTCTTTAAGATGATTACTGAGGCCTGCAGAGTTTGGGGAAGAGCTGAAATTCATGTTTTTATGGAGAAGCTATTAATCAAGATCTTTGTTTAGAGACACTTATTTCCTACCTTCCCTAAATCATTTAGTCCTGCATTTTTACCTTTTTATTTTTAGACAATAACTATGACTGGTTTAAATCTGCATATTTCTGTAACATCTCCTGTTAGAATAAAAAAGGTTGAATATTATTTCTTGATCAATAAATATTTTACACTACCCCAACAGACGGTTTTCTATACAGCAGGGATGTTGATTCTGAAGTAGATCTCTGAAATGTTTTGATTTATTTGATAATATATAGACAAAAACGTTGTGTTATGGTGTTAATACGAAGCAATACTTCAAACATATTGACAACGACCTGTTATAGTGTTGAAACGTGGCAGTTAACGCCTATTTAAATCCTTAAAAAAAAAGATCCATTGATTATTATCTCCTCTAGTTCATTGACAATTAAATAGTAATAAATTGGCTGCAGAGGGGAAAAAAACTTGAAGGTTAAGACACCTGAAGCAGAGTCTTAAACAATCCAACTTTCTGCACCTCACAGTATTATGTTACCTTATCAGGGATAAAGGTGGGATGGAGAGGAATAAAGTTCCTGCATAAAAGGAAAGGAGGGAGTGGACTATATCTGTGCTGACTATAAGCATTCCTGTGTCAGAGCTTGATTGCAAAGATCAGCCAGATATTGTGAAATTCACCTAAAAAAGGAGGGAGAGCAATAAAGTTCATAGTACATTAAAAAAACAAAAGAAAGAAAAAACACAAAGATGGGTGACCCTTTAACTCTAATTGCTCACTCCTATGACAAACGTAGTACTCAGCTGTTTAGCCCTTATTTATGGCTTAATTACTGAGATAAACGCTTTGCCTTAATGAGCCAATGTTGCAGAACCACACCTTTGTGCGTCCTGATTTTAACGGGAAAGAGTTTTCGTCCGTCGGTGTAGATGATGAGTTTACCCAGGACACACAGAGAGTGAACAAAGAATGAATATTCAAGCTCCTTTCTGGTATAAACGCTCCTCTGAGACAAACCTGAAAAAAAAAGAGAAAAAGTTTTAGTAGAGGAAAAAAAAATAGTGAACAATATTTTTTGTATGTTTTCTGCATCAATACAAGTTGTCCTAACTTTTATTTTTATTTTAAACAGAAGATGAGACAGATTAAAAAAAGGCATTAACACCCCCTCAAACTAAGACATGCAAATAATAAACAACAACCTGGGACACACATTATGTTACCTGAGGGAGGAAACTAAAACAAAATTTAGATAAATTTATCAAAATATTGTAAATTGTAAATATTGTTGCCAGTTGTTCCTGAGGACAAAATTCTCACCACATGAGACAATCTAATATTTTAGCCACAGTTTAGTTGATGGAATTTTTTTTTCTAAACATCAAAACAAGCTTTTTTTGCTAAAATAAAGAGATAAAAAAAGTTTTTTACATTTGTTGAGTTGTAAAAACTGAACAGAGGTTCCTAGTATGAACTCAATATGCAACATAGCTCAAAAGGTTCTACATATACTAGACCAAAATGAAACAATTCAAGACAAAGTAAAAAGTAATGAAGAGGAACCATTTTTTTGTTGTAAAGCGTTTTCCACATACTCGGGAGGTGCTGAGAAAGTTTTTGTGTAATACTTTGCTTATGACTTCTCAAGAAATCGTTTTCTTGTACTTGTAAACTTTTATGTTTCCTTTGTCCCTAATGAAAAACTGACAGGTGGTGTAGACCAGCGGTCCCCAACCTTTTTGGCACCACGGACCGCTATATGTCAGACCATATTTTCACGGACCGGCGGGAGGGGGGTAAATACGATCAAGTAAAATGATACGACGGCATAAAAATAAAACAACAAGCCGCTCCCATCTAGCATATACATATATACTTTTTTCTGTGCGGCCCGGTACCAAATGACCGACGCACCGGTAACGGTCCACGGCCCGGCGGTTGGGGACAGCTGGTGTAGAGGGTTTCTCTTCTGTTGCCACATATTTGTTGAATTAAAAGGTAATTTGTTTAAGAGTACAATAATATTCATCACAAAGAGATGATTTGAAAACTGAATAGGGGACGTAAACTCACAAATAAGAAGCCTGTGATCAGATTAATCTCAGCCGGTACGATTAAACGATGATCCTTAATTAGGAAGAGCATCCTTTTAAACGCTTATTCTGATCATGTCATTCGGATTGGGGCAATCTGATCCTAATGAACACATGAATGAAGAGCTGGGAAGCACAGTACACAGCTGTATTTTGTTCAGAACCAAAACATTCTGTTTTAGAGCACCACCTTTAAAGACTCTCAAACGTAGATGGATTAAAAAAATAGCCCTGCTACAATTCCTGAGAGTAGAAGTATAAGTAGGAATTTCAACCTGCATCCAGATAAGAAAAGGTCAAGGTTTTCAGTTTCAAGGAGCCAAGCTGTGCTCCAGGAGATAACAACCTACAGGACGATCTCCTGCTCTCCTGGATTTCTTCTTACTTAGTATGTCCAAACTTCTTATAGAAGTTACAGATTTAACTCAATATTGGAAAAAATCTCAGGGAAACAAAAGGAAGCTTAAAACATTTGCCCTAAATGTGAGAAAATAACAGATGTCATCAGTAAATTTACAGCTGGACTACAATAATTCACAAGACCTATACTTTAGTTATATTTTGGTTGGATCATTAAAAAGCAGTTTGTTTACGAAAACTGAGTATTTTTCGTACCTTCGACAGTAAAGGAAAGCAAAATACGCAGGGTAATGTTTGAATGACACAGGGCTCTTGTTGGGTTTCAATCTAGTGAGTCAATCACATCAACCATCACAAGAACGAGTGCAAAATAAGGGAAAAAATACTCCTCTTTTGAAACCACACATATAAAAGTCTGAGGAGGAATCATTTCTTTATGCCGTTTTCCTTACCAGGGTCATCGGCCTCACTGGTGTCGCATTCAAACAACTCACTATAATGCAAGCCCTGCTGAAGAGCTTCTGCTACCTGGAAAATAAATAAAGTAAAGACTGTGTCATTGATACTTCAAATAATCACAAAACTGAAATAAAAGCACACAGAAAATGGGGAAGTCACTGCAGCTCGCTAGCAGTGGAAATGAGAGAGGTGCAAGTTTGCAGGCTTTCTACTGATAATGAAGGCATCACTTTCATGTAAAGGCTGTTTGCAATAATCTTTACTACATAAATTGATGTGGCACTACTTCATGTGCTACATATTTAACTAAACTAAAGGGGGAATGTTTTTTTTTTTTAAACAAGGTTTTCTGGACATCCTGTCAAACAGAACCGTAGACCATGGCTGAGTTGATGATTATATCTGGAACTCATCAATTAGAATAGAATAGAATAGAATAGAATAGAATAGAATAGAATAGAATAGAATAGAATATCCCTTTATTGTCCCACAATGGGGAAATTGTGGTGTTACAGCAGTAGATAATAAGTAATAAGTGGTCACCAAAATTTGGACCCTAAAAAGTGTATAAAAATAAATGCATAAGTGATAAGAGTAAAATAAAATGAAATCTGTTGTTAAATTATTTTAAAAATACAGTTTTACAAACATTAGCTGGAGGTCTTTATTAGGGAGCAGTGGTTTGTTCTACTGGCTCCCCTTTATACAACATATAGCATTTTGCTAATATATGTTATACTTGCTATACTGCCGATTAAACAACCATTACTTTATAAAACATAAAAGGATTGTTTAACAAGAAAAAGTAGCAAGGTTTTAATAAAAAAATGTGTGAAATTGTTTTCCCAAATTTGTTAGTTATTTTTAGTGATTAAAAATGGCTTAATTACATTTCAAGTGCATAAATTAAGATATTTATAATAATAATAATATAAATATCCCAACTAAATGCTACCGTTGCCTTGCAGCAAGAAGGTCCTGGGTTTGATTCCCAATCTAGGGTCTTTCTGCATGGACTGATGGAAATATTTAAACATATTCACTGCAATTCTAACCTTTATTGCAACATTTAAAACCTGTATTTTTAAGCGCAAACAGCACATGATTGTGAATAAGGCTTCAGTAGTAGTAATAATGAATTATCTGAATAAATATGGCAATAATAAAAAAATATTGTGGTTCTGATTTACCACCTCAGGGCTTGGCTGAGTAAGTCTGTTGATGTGCTTTAACTGATACACACTAAGGATTGGTTTCTTGCTGCTGGTCTGATTGCCATCCATTAAATAATCCTGAGGCTCAGCTGTTTCTCTCAAGATTCTTTTTTATGTGCAGAATAGGCTGCAAAAAGGCAGCTGAGAGACATGATTGACTGAATCACCCACCAGAGACTTGTATTTTTTCTCCAGGAGCCTGAAAACCACCGCCCTGCTGTAGTAGCCGTGCTGAAAAAGGACAGGAGAATGAGGGTTGAATCTATGTGCAACAAACACGTCTAAATAATGTGTTCAGAGGGCATACACACCATCCATTTATTAAACCAGGTAGCTTTAATATCGAGTAAGGACAGCAAGTGGACCGGTTCCAGTGTTCTCTCTGCTCTATTGGAGCCACATTCATGATAGATGGACAGAAGGGAGAATGTGCTCTCTATAATCTCCTCCATATATCTGAAGAAAGACGCATATAAAAAAAAGAAAGTTGGTATATAATTAAAAAGTAAAATCCAGTCCCACAGAGAGAAGAACTCACTTCTCTGGGTGACGGATCCAGAAGGTCGTCACATCTTTCTGAAAGTCATTCATGAGTCGAACCTGAGACAGAAGAACAGAAAATAAAGCATCAGACAAAAGTTTCTGTTAGGTAGTAGATGTAGGAGATGGTTAGCACCTGTTTGAGGAGACGACTGATCTGAGGAGTGTTAATGTCGACAGTAGCTGATCCAGTAGGGAAGCTTAACTCCTGAGACCGAAAGCCTGATTCTACACTCTTTGCTGCTCAGAAACAAAAAAAATATATAATTAAAAACAGTGTGAGTTTATATATCCTACTGTAAAAGCACATATCCAGCTGTACCTACATACATATGTACTATTTAGTAAAAATAATTAAGAGTCAACAAAACTATTTACCTAAATGCATTAGCATTAACCTGTGGGGACAAGAACAATTACAGATTTTTTCTTGATACCCTCATACCTCTAAGCTTAATTTGATATATTTGGGTTAACTTGTTAGAATAAAACTTAATATGCTGCAAGATAAACTTTCACAACACGGAAGGACTCAGAAGAGCGGCCTACCGAAGCTGGTGTAGATTTCTCGCGTCACGTTCAGCGGAGATGAGGAGAAGCTTTTAGCTAAGAAACGCAGCACATTCTCCTATAGGAAGTGAAATAAAAGAGAACATTTAGAAACAAAAATAAAGAAACTTCAGCGCCCTGTAAAAGTACAACCATCCGTACAACAGTGAGTCACTTAACACCACAAACCACCAGATATCTTATTTTGTAAAATGATAATCCAAGACAAAGTTTTTTTGTAAACAAATGGCTAATTTTATGTTTGGAGTGGTTGCCCAGTTGGAGGGTAAAGCCCTGCCCCAGTTCCTTGTTTTCTGCAGCCTCAGACATGTTTTCTTCTAAGAGGATCTTCTCTGGAACGTTTTGACATTAAAACTACTTTTTAAAGTATGTGGCTCTTTCATAAATGTATTAACCAAACCAGTCTTTTCTCTTCAAACTAGTAACTAATAACCCATATATTTCTAAATGGGGCTTACTTTAAATGTTGAAAGATCTTTTTCAGTTGGGTTATCGACAAGTTTCCATATAAAAGCTCTGTTTAGTGGTAGCTAGTATTTATTATAAACTTGAATGCACTTAATCTATCCCATTTGGTTGATTTATTTTGTTAGAATGCAAACAAAATATGTTTATATATTTTATATGTTTATTCACATATAAAATATGCTAAAACTATTGACCCAAGCATAAAACATAGCGAAAGTTAAACTTTGTATGACTTTCCCACTTTTCTATAAAGTTCAGGTTGATAAGAGACCATGAGAAGTACAGTGGTTTTAACAGACTCTACCTTTTGAGCTGTGGAGCTTTTCCAGATTCACTACTGTTAGGTTTATTCAATGATGATTATAAAATTAATGTGTGCTTATAAAACATTTGTGCAAGGGGATGCTCCACTCCTGTGTAATGATTCAGTCAGGAGACCATCCTGCCTTGTCATTCTGATGGAGCATTCTGTCTTCATGAACTGATCAATTGTGGTCCAGTGGGAGACAGTATGTTTGAGTCTGGGGTTCAACTGTCTCTCCTTTCTGCAGAAATTGTATCCATAATTGTGTATTTCAGTTCTTCCTTTTTCAAAAAACCTACATTTTATGAACCCGACAACTACCTCTTTGCAAATTTTCTGATTCATCATATATATATATATTTTTTAGGGATGCACGATATTGGGATTTTGGCCGATATCCGATATGCCGATATTTTAAAACTCGTGTAGCCGATAACCGATACCGATGTTAAAGCTGGACAAAAATAAGTAGTCATTGAAAATAGCAGTTTTGTTATCCATTTCTGACACTTTGAAAAATAATATACTCAAATATATTTTTATATGCTGATATCAAATTGATTTTTAAAAATGCGGTATTGATCTATTTTACTTTCAAAATCTCGTGAAATTTCATCGTTCTGTTACAAACTCTCGTGATATTTTGCAAATTCTTGTGAGATTTTGTTAGTAAAATAGATCGATACCGCGTCAATTAATCAACATATATAAAATAATGCAAAATTTCATAAATTTTCGGGGGATTTCGTAGCATAACGATGACATATTGCAATATTTCATTAGTAAAAAAGATTGATATGGTGTTTTTAAATGGCAATATATCAGCATATGAAGATATTGTGATATTTTAATGTATCAATATTTTTTCCCTTGTCTTTAGAAGTTTTTAAGTCCATAAAAAAAAGAAGTTTTTGAGGAAGAAGAAGTAGTATTTTTTTTTTTTAGACTTTAGAAAGTCAGAAGCTGATCAAATATCGGGTTAAATATCGGTGGGGTGGCCGATGTCCGATATTCAGTTTTAAGGCCGATACCGATAGGGGGCCGATTATATCGTGCATCCCTAATATTTTTTAAAAAAATTCAGATAATGCACTGGGTGCTCAAACATTTCCACAGCCTTCTAGTTCACCTGTCATCATGATAAGGTTTGTTCCATCAGAGTAAAAAAGACTGAATGCAAATGTACACCACACATTCCAGATTTTTAATTGGTGAAAGGTTTTTTAAACAGTTCATTATTTTCCTTCTGCTTCCAATCTAGCTCCACCGGTTTTTATTGATCCAGCACAGGACTATGAATATTTGCACTTTAACCTGAAAATAAAATTACACTGCAAAAAAAAATGAAATCTAAAAGTAATTTTATTCTTAAGATAAGTGCTTTTTTTCCCTTGTATTGAGGAGGTAAGTGCGACACCTGGCTAATGGAACAAGACAATTTAAATTTAAAATAAGATAAAACAATTAAATTGTCTTATTTCAAGTGCATATTATTTAATTATCTGATTTTAAGAGTAAAAATACTCATTCCATTGGCAAATAACCGTATTAATTGCTCAAATTACGGCTAAATACACTTAATTTAAGAGATTTTTACTCATTTCTAGATTGTTTTTGCAGTATTACTTAGAGTTTGTTGCATAAAGATGTTTATTAGTAATATGTGATATCAGAAAGCATTCTCTTGTGATTTAGTACTGAACAGATGCAATATTAATAAGACATGGACGGTTAGGGCAACAAGTAGATGAGGACTCACGCTGAGGTCAGGTTCAGTCAGAGCTGCACAGAGGTTCGCTTGCAGAGTTTTCCAGCTCTCACAGCTCAGAACGTCAGAAAGAGGAGCGCCGCAGAGAGCTTGCAGAGCCTCACGCCGCACCTAAACACACATTTACAACGATTACCCAAAACCTGAGATCAGACTGTCCAAAGCACTGCGGCCTGCCTGCTAATTAAAGGTGAACCACGCATATTACTCCGATACTGTCCTCCCTGCACCGGCTGCCTGTACCTTTAATATTAACTTCTAAATTGTGATGAACATTTTTTGTTCCTCTGATTCATTACATTAGCTTTATTGCGACTTAATTGTTGCGATGATCTTCCATCTTAGGGTCATTACCTAAAATGATTAAAAATCTATTTTAAAACTCACTATTCTAATTGAACAGGCAAATCAAGCTGCTTTTATAAATATTTTCTTAACTTATTGTTTCATTTTCCCAAATTGAATTATTTGTATAATTAATACTGTAATTAAATGCTTTTCTTATTCAATTTTTTCTATTCTTGTATTCACTCTGATCATTTAAGGTGAGTAAAGCGCTCTATAAACAAAGATTGATTGATCCAATTTTGTTAACTGTGTGGCTATTGATCCCACTAAACAAAGGCAATTCACTCTGAACGGCTAAGACATAAACTCAATTAGCTGTGTAAATCCTGTTGGTTTATAATTCCTAATAACCTTATTAAACCTTAGATTTACCCACCAAAAAAAAATCTATTTAGTTTACAAGCCTGGTCTTTAAAGAATGGTGCTTAGGGAGAAGAAGGGGCAGTATTACGTTCACATTTTCTTTCCTGGTACCTCTTTGGGCTTGCTGGGGTCAAGTTTTTCCGCCAGCGCCTGCAGCTGCTCCTGTCTGATGAAAGCATAACTCTGGAATCAAACAGGGAAATGAAACATAAAGCAATAATTATCATATGAACACGTTTAGTTATTGATTGTTGGGGGAAAAAACACTCAGCATTAAATAGTTGCATTTAAACGACTATCTAAGACTATCTTAGGGCATCCTTTTTAAATATTGGCTTCATGTCTTTATAAATATTAAACAAAACAAAAAATAGAGAAGAAAACTGAAATCTAAAATAAATTTGTTTACTTCTCTTATTTACTGTATTTCCTTTAGATAGCTGCATTTCTGACCTGGTTGAAGGAGGAGTCGCTGTCTGAGCAGTTATCGGCGTACTGGCTGCTGGACTGACACCGCTCCATCGCTCTGTTCATCTCCTCCTTTCTCAGCTGGTCTTCCTCAAACTTGTTGATTAGAGACTCCACAACCACCATCATGGTGTTTTTTAATGTCTGTATCATCAGACGGTACCTGTTACAGACATGGGAAGTTGTTTTACTGACATACCCAGCATTAAAGCTGAAGTCTGTAAGTTTTTAAAAATCACTTTTTTGTCATATTGGCTAAAACTGTCCCTATGCCCAGACAGCAGTACATGTGATATGTAACCTGTGAAAAAAACGGCTTCAATTGGTCCCGCCTACTGCCTGTATTGCAATCTGGAAAGAATATTTCGGGACGAGACAAAACAACCAATCACAGCCAGAGGAGCGTCTGATGGAGTGTCAATCACAGCTCACACACGCTGAATCCTGTCCCCTCCCTCTCACCGCTGAACCTGCCGCTGCCGCCGGCTGCCGCAGTCAGGAGGATGCGCGTGGAAGTCATGGCGGAGCGACAGCCACCAGCGAAAGAGAAACTGCCCTTACTGCCCCTGCCGACAACTGCTTACACGGCAAAGACTTCAAAAAAGAAGATGTCAATGGAAGAGCTGCCGCGTACGCTGCTTGGACGCTTCTGGTCGCATGCGGTAGCCGCGCAAATGCTGTGAGAGGGGTGGAGCTTGGAGGTGGGGCATGAGTGAAGCAGAGAGGGTGGGGGAGTGGTGTGAAACCTGTTTTTCTTCAAATTTTCAGTCGAAGTCTGCTCTCTTCTCAATGTAACAGACTGCAGCTTTAAGCAGTTGTAATCATTATTGTTTTATTATTCAAGGGATTGAGCTAAAAATACTTTCTAAAAGAAAAAAAAAAAAAGACAAATTTCTAATTTCTCAGGATATTTCTAATGCATGGCAACAAAGGCTGCTGTGAAAACATACAGTTTGCTATAACTGGATATGTAGAAAATATGCCTATAGAGAGGGTAGTATATGAATGAGAATGAGAACAGGATAAAAAATATTAGGCAATATGTTTATCCTGAAATATTTTTGTCACATTTTAAGTACAACACAAAATGTTGGAAATTTAAATATGGCTTTTGGATTTAATAGGAATTTTTAGGCTATAAGGAAGGACAGATGGATGGACAAACTGAGGGAGTAACTAGCAGTCAGACGTTTGAACTGATGTTTATCTGATTGACAGATCTAGAGACAGAACGACAGAGTGATGGATGACAAGGCAGGCGAATGTTTAAAACGGATTTCAGTGACTTAACATGTAATTGTGTGAAATTATAAACTTAAGACTTCTCATTTATGTTACATGATTTTTTACAGTCAAGTCGGGAAATATAAAAATGAGCTTTTATAGACCTAGACTCTTTATTTATCCTTTGGGTTTACTTGTTTAGGGAGATTCTGGTTCCAGTAGCTTATATCGAGTACAATGTGCAGAGTTAGCAAGATGCCATTAAAGATAAAAAATACAACAGACGATATAAAAAAGTGTATATAGCACAAAAGAGCATAAAAGAAAAATATATAACTCTTCTTTTCTTTAGATATAAAAATATCTGCACTGTAGAGAGCTAAGGAAAGACTACACAGTAGTTGACTTGGATTATTGCACTCGCACTGCAGAGATGAACTGACCTTATAAATAAGTAAAGAATTACACAGACTACACAGTAGTTGGCAAATTTTTTACTTATTTATAAGGTCAGTTTTATGATTCAAAATATTTTGCTGATCATATAAGCACATAAAACACTTTAAAAGGATACTGATCAGATGTGAACTGTAATTTCCCAGTGCTTTAGAGGTTTAAATAAAAATGCTCATCAGTCTGTGAGCAGAGGAGCATAAAACTCGTGTCAATTGTCAGACGGGACTCCATCATTCTCCCTGAGAAAGTAATTGCATTCCAAATGAGTCAGGTGTGCAGGAGGATATCGCCAATGGAAGATCAGAGAAAGCGTGTTTTCAGATATTGTGCTTTCCTGGTGGCTCATGGTGATTTGAGGCTCAATAGCCTGCGTTAGATCATCCAACTAAAAAGCTGAGGTCAGTGTTACAGAGTGAAACCAGGAGGAACCGTGGACGGCTGTTCCTTGTCTATTTTCTGTCCATGCTGAAGTTCCTTACAAGCGGGAAATTTCAGAGGAAGCTGGCAGACTGGTCAGTAAGACAGTGTTTGATGAGTCATTCTAAGGAAGAACTGGCAACAGCAGAACAGGGTTCCTTGGATTTCATGTTCCTGTCACTGTAGTCCTGAGATTCGCCTTAATCTGCCACCCAAAGCCAGCTTCAATAACTCAGCATGCTTAATGCTTCTTCGTAGCAGATTGATGAATATTTAGCTATGCTGTTAACATTTGTCACTTTCAGGCACACCATTTTTTATACATTACATAACAGATGGAGTGCCAAATAGGATTCTACTTTTACCTTCACCTCTGACATCAACTGCTCTAATTTACAAATAATAAACTTTCTCTTTTTAACATTACTGACCACTACTACTATGCTTTTTGTTTTGGTCACAGGGTGGGAGCTTTCCAGGTATCTTTACAAATGTGCATATTTATTTAAAGGGGGACACCGGTTGCACGCATGAGGGTTCATAAAGCCAAGGTGTGCAGAGACATGCAGAATGGTTTTATAAATCTAAATGTATTTTGCACACCATACATTTACCATAACATACCTAATGTATTTATAAAGCACTTTCAACACCCAACAGGACCAAAGTGTTATAATCATAAATACAAACAATCAATCATTAAAAAACGATAAATAAAGTGGTGTATAAAAGTAGAAACAAAATATAAATCAAGAAAAAAAGAAACACGGTAAGACAATGTCAACATCTCAGATTGTGTTAAAAGCCAAGAAAAGGAAATAGATCTTAAGAAGAGATTTAAAATCAGAAAGTGAAGAGGCCTGTCTAATGGCCAAGGGAAGGTCATTTAAAAGAAAAAGCACGCTCTCCTCTGAGCTTGGGTTTTGTCCTTGGCACCCTCAGTAACATTTGTTGGCCCTAATGTGATAAACAAAATGATTATGGTATGATATAAAATAGGGCTGAAATAATTAATCAGATTAATCCTGATTAAACGAATATTGAATTAATCATTGACTAATTTAGTAATTGATTAATCATAAACTGGAGTATAAGGACTCTTAAACATGTCTTTAGCTGACAGAGCAACCAAATTAAAGCAGTAATTCTACCAATATTGTAAAATAATATATAAACATTTTTCATTTAAGATAAAAAATAATTTTTCGTCTGTCAATATGCTCTATCCAGAAATCCTCATGTGGAAAAGTTTAAGTTTCACCTGGTTTCATTTCGTAAAAAGTCTTCTTTAGGGACCTTTGGATATCCGATTATTCATCGATTAAAGAAAAAAAATAATGAATAGATTAAGTCTCCAATATTTCATCTTTTTCATGGAGATGTGTAGAATTTTTAACAAACAATTATCATTTTTAATAAACAACACATAAAGACATTAAATGTACCACTGTACTAGGAAGACTGTCACATAAATAAAGGGAAAGTCTGAAATTCTTTTAGAAAAAGTCAAAAGCTAACATTTTTAGCGGGTGTTTTTTCTAGGGCTGCAACAACGAATCGATAAAATCGATAAAAATCGACTTTTAAAAGCGTTGGCAACGAATTTCATCATCGATTAGTTGTGTCGCGCGATTATTGCGTCATCCGCTGCGCCGTCATCACTGCCTCTTGACTGAAAGAGGAAGGAAAAAAAATACGGCAGAGCGAGTCAGCGCCGCAGGAGCAGTGTTGCCAACTCCGTATGGAGAGATATTTGTGCCATCGGTTTGAGCGCGCAGGAACCAATCCGAGCGCGCAGTGAGACAACACGCGCGCGCGCAAAACCGGTCTGGCGCGCGCTCAACTCTGAAAAACCCTCTCAACACACTGTTCTCGCGCTCAGTTTCATCTCTGCGCGTGCTCGAATCCGTCTCTGCTCGCGCTCGCTCGACCTGCTCTCTCTCCGCGCTCAACACCAGCTGTGCGCTCGGCTGTTTCTCCGCTCGCTCGACTCTCTGCGCTCGCAACTTCAGCAATGTATGTAAATGAACCATACCATCAGCCAATCACACTCAGCTTCTTTTCATCCAATGAAAGCATTCCTTCCTTCTTCTTCTTTTCTATCATGGCGGTTCGCAAGCAACTTCAAGGTGCATACCGCCACCTACTGTTCATGAGTGTGTAGCAACATTGTTTTACATCTATTCAATTCTATTTTTTAATTTTGCATTCTGAAGATAACTAAATAATGCTTTCCTTAATCTATAAACATCCTTTATATTTGCTTTATTTCCCAATAATCCTTTAAGACTCCATTCTTGGCCTGTCATTTCAACTACTCTTCTCAATTTTTCCCTTTCAGGTTCATATGTTTTACAGTTCATTAATATGTAAGCATTCGTTCCAAATACTACATCCGGTTAGATGAAAAATAAATAAATAAATAAATAAAAACACAATCAGGAAAATCAAACTACTCTTACAGTTATTTTGTCAACATTCCTAAGATAGTACTATAAAATATCTTGAATTATCTCAAATAAACTTCAGTAAAACAGTTATTAGATCATTGCCTCATCCATCTCTTTTACCTGCTATTGACATGGATTTAAATTTGCTGTTTTAAAAGAAAAATAAGGAGGATATTTCAGGTTCAAGTATGGTTCAACAGTATATAGATAATGTTTTGGATCATATTGGCCTTACTCTTAGCTTTTGTGGCGGGTGTTTCTTCTTTTTGTTGTTTTTTATGGAGGTTGGCAAACAACAATTACCGCCACCAACTGAAAAATCCTGTTTATCAAATTATTCTTTTTAATATATATAATAAAGAATAACCCTCTTATTTAGAGTCCATCTGTAAAAGGTCTTCTAAATAATAATTGTTAAATTTCAGATCAGGTCTGCTGTCTGAATAATTGCGTTTAAATTAATATAACAGTCGCTGATCTAAAATCAGAGCAAACTAAACTTCTTAATGGAACGATTTCTTCAATCCATTGTAAGGCCAATATGATCCAAAACATTTCTCCTTTGTAGGCTGAATTCCATCACTGATTCTTTTACCCGATTTAAAAATAAATTATGAAACTAAAACAAAACACCATTCCTAATATTGGAATATTTTGAAGCATCCATAAAAAATTTAACATATCCATAATATTTTTTATCTATATATTGTTGAACCATACTGGAACCTGAAATATCCTCCTTATTTTTCTTTTAAAACATCAAATTTAAATCCATGTCAATAGCAGGTAAAAGAGATGGATGAGGCAATGATCTAATAACTGTTTTACTGAAGTTTATTTGAGATAATTCAAGATATTTTATAGTACTATCTTAGGAATGTTGACAAAATAACTGTAAGAGTTGTTTGATTTTCCTGATTGTGTTTTTATTTATTTATGTATTTTTTTTCATCTAACCGGATGTAGTATTTGGAACGAATGCTTACATATTAATGAACTGTAAAACATATGAACCTGAAAGGGAAAAATTGAGAAGAGTAGTTGAAACGACAGGCCAAGAATGGAGTCTTAAAGGATTATTGGGAAATAAAGGAAATATAAAGGATGTTTATAGATTAAGGAAAGCATTATTTAGTTATCTTCAGAATGCAAAATAAAAAAATAGAATTTAATAGCTGTAAAACAATGTTGCTACACACTCATGAACAGTAGGTGGCGGTATGCACCTTAAAGTTGCTTGCGATCCGCCATGATAGAAAAGAAGAAGAAGGAAGGAATGCTTTCATTGGATGAAAAGAAGCTGGGTGTGATTGGCTGATGGTATGGTTCATTTACATACATTGCTGAAGTTGCGAGCGCAGAGAGTCGAGCGAGCGGAGAAACAGCTGAGCGCACAGCTGGTGTTGAGCGCGGAGAGAGAGCAGGTCGAGCGAGCGCGGGCAGAGACGGATTCGAGCACGCGCAGAGATGAAACTGAGCGCGAGAACAGTGTGTTGAGAGGGTTTTTCAGAGTTGAGCGCGCGCCAGACCGGTTTTGCGCGCGCGCGTGTTGTCTCACTGCGCGCTCGGATTGGTTCCTGCGCGCTCAAACCGATGGCACAAATATCTCTCCATAACTCAGCTACTTTTCAGACCCCCTCCAGCGACTATTTTTCAAAAAAGCGACTAGCGACAAATCTGGCGACTTTTTTCGGTGTCACTGGTGGCTTTTGGAGACTCTTACGTGAAAGCATGTATCATTCCTACTCTGCCGTGGGGCGCCTCCCCCACCCCAACCGCGTTTTCCCGCAGGAGTCCCTCTCAGTCAGAGCCTCAGCGTCCAGACTGCAAATGAAGCGCGCATGCACCGGGATTGACGGCGCAAATTGATCACAATAATTAAAATAGCCTGCGCTTTGTAAAGTAAAAAAAGTGATAACATGCAACTTTTTTCAAAAGAAATTAACATGGCACGGAACCACCATGTTTGTTTGGTTTTAAAGTGGGGAAACGTTACGTTAGTTTCTCAGGTAGCTCATCTGATGCTTTCCTTATCTTGTTAGTAGGTTACAGACAGTGATAAGGTTGGCTACTTATTTTACTTTAAATTTCATTTGAACTAGCTTAAGCAGCGTTTACATTTACTTTATAAATAAATTAACTTGCAAATTATGAGGGCAAGACTTTTAAAGTTTAAATCTGGCAAAGATAAAGTAAAGATGATCCTGCAATTTATAGAAGTAAAGCAGAATAAAATCCAGCAAGATCAGTAATATGTCAATTAATTATATGCCACATTCCCATGTAAATATCTGTCTTTGGAGGATGTGTTTTTTAGCACCCCTAGTTCTCTCATTTTTATTCCAAATACAATTTATAATTTGAATCACAGGGCTATTTTTATCTCTATGGTTCAGTATTTTCTCAAGTAGCAACTTTAACTGCTGTACTTTCCTGTCTTAAAAGGCAGAACTCTTCTAGTCTAAAAAAAACTCATTTGTTGAAATGGAGGGGCCTATTGTTTGAACCCCTTAGAAGCTTTTAAAAACAAAAATGTCTTTTTTTGCGCTTTATGAAACAAAGTACCCTATATTTTGTGGATGTACATCTACATTTCTCATGTAAGTTTGCGTAGTTTTAACACAAACATTTATTTTTCATATTGCACCAGTACAGTTAATGAGCAACCTGTACTTGTGTGCTTGTTTGTTCTGTCTATAATGTTTATTTTGGAATAAAGAGGTTAATATAAAAAATATTTTTTGTCCGATTAATCGAAAAAATAATCGTCCGATTCATCGATTTTTAAAATAATCGTTAGTTGCAGCCCTAGTTTTTTCCAGTTCTAACAGGCCTTTTCTGCACCAAAAAGAACTAAAAACAAAGAATGTACTGAGGTACACTTACTGAGCCGAGTTTCTTGTTCTCCGAGTCGCAGCTTGAATTAAGGTGTCATGTGCCGATCCAACTGCATGTTGTCCTCCTCTGGTTAAGTTCTGTATTTCCTCCTCCACCACCGTCCCCATAGAGCTCTCCACATGCTGGCGGAGGTATCTGACAAACTCATAGCTGAAAGAACAAAATCCATTCACCTCTGTAAATTTCAATAACATTCTATCATGGTTTAGAGATCATGACCCTAAAGTTAGGACACAACCTGTTTGTGGCCTTACTTGTGGAAGTTCTTGTCAGTCTCCTCCAAACAGAGGAGGATCTCTTCAGCACTTTCAGGGGATGGTGCTCCAGAGATCTTGTCACTGATGCTTCTCAGAAGCTGCTTGAGGAGCGTTTGTAATTGCAACTCATCATCAGCAGACAGCTTTGACATTGTTGAACTGATGGATAAAAAGACAAATACTTGCGGGATTATAGGATCCAAGTTTGTCAACAGTGGGAATAAGAAGATAAAACCTGCAGTCATTGTTTAAACTAAATATCATTCCTCTAAGCATAACAACAGCTGTAAACGGTATCTAAGGATAGACAGGGAGGTGTTTTTATTGCTGTTATAATGTGAGTTATAATGTTCTTCAATTCAGAAACATGAATGCAGGAAGACCTCAATTCACCACTGATAATCTGAAAGTCCATCGATTAGATACTGTTGTAGAAATAAAGAATGAAATCAATGAATAAATCTAAAAATATGCTAAAATTTTCTTCTTAAAAATGTATTTTGTTTATTTTAATAAAGACATCTATTTATTTTACTTTTTATTTATAAATAATTATAGCAGTACTTTTTTATATTTAACTGAATAAAAACTGTTTCCATATTATAGAAAGAAATAAGTTAACAAATGTAAGTAAAAGCGAAAGGAAATGGTTGATATATTTTAAGAAAACACATTTATGTTAATTAGCAAAAGTAAATAAAAGAAAATATCTAAAAAAACAACTATAAAATAAACCGAATGTAAACATGAAATATTAATTACATATCATCAAATAATGTGACTATAGCTTTTACTTTTTTATATTTGTTGCATTTATTTTAGGTCATTCGTTTATTGCATTGAGACATTTATTCGGTTTTGTATATATTTATCTTCTTTTAGCCAATTCTGGACCCCCACCTCATCAGCACAGCAGGCGGACTAATTAATTAATCTGCAACAGGTGTGGAAACCTGCTTCCTTCTATAACATCTCACGCTATTAAATGGTCTACTAGCCCATAAATACTTTACGTTTGCTAATATTATCCTCTTAAAACTCGGAACTCTAGGGGCTAAAGCTACAAAATCCAACCCTTCTTCACCTAAGTGATGCTAAATGATGCTAACTGCTAGAACACAGCTAACTACGGGCAAATTATCTCAGTTTTGCCATAATAAGAGTTGAACACTGTAACCCCTTCAAGCAACAGAAACCTACTAAATCATATATAGGAAAGTCAAGTGAGAAATAAGGCACATTTACCTTTAAACGAGGCAACAATAACGCTTTAGCATCACTGGCCATGGAAAGCCGTGTCTCTATGGAAACGACTACTCCTGGTTTAGGAGGGGCATCATGTTGTGTTAAGATACTGTTGGTAATTTCAAACTACATTTGAATTTAATAAACTTGAAGGCTTCGTTGATCAATATAGTTTACTTAAATACAACTATAGCTATATATTTAAAAAGCTTTCCCTAAAAATTGTATTCATATTTCACTTAATTAACTCGCTGCGTATTCGGACGCAATTTGGTGGCTTTTCTCCGGGAGATTTGAACGCACCAGGGATGACGCTTTACCGTCACGTGACCCAATGTTTTGTTTCTGAACCCGGATGGCGTGCAGGAGACGTTTTACCTTTTACAATGACCGTAAAAGCACAACTTTCATTTAAATTTATTCTTTAGGAAAACGGCTTTTTATATATTTTTGTGTGTGCCTAATAGCTTTACATTTAACCGTCCCCTCGTTCACTTTTAAGCATTTAAAAGGAGTAAACATCACTAGCAGCGTGTTTAGCATGGCGGCTGTTGACAGCTTTCACCTTTTGTACAGAGAAATTTCTCGGTCTTGCAGCTCTCACTTCGAGGCTCTGGCCTTGATCGGAGCTCTGTACACGGCCAGCAAAGCAGTTGTCCTGCTGAGAGACTGCTGCACGGTAGTTAGGGTCCATTTCCTGCCGAGGATGTTGCCCAATCGTGGGAAGCTGACCCAAAGATATGGGGAATGGGCTGTTATTTATGGTAAGAAAAAATTGCAATTGAAGTGGAACTGCTCACCACTGCACTCTTAAAAATGCAGTTTGCTATTTTTAGTTATTTGAAATTTAGTTTTAAACAGACATATTGAATATACTCCCTGAATTTGGTGGTAGTGCTAAAGCCTTATTTGAATCAGGTGACTAGTTCCAACATAGAGATTAGCAATGCATTGCTCCATCAACTTTACAGGTGTGTAAAACCCTTGTTAAAATTAGGAACTTTATGTTCTTTTTAAAAAAAGACTTGATACTGATGATGATGTAATCACTTTTACAATGTTTTAAAGCAGGGGTCTTCCACGTTTTCCAGGCCAAGGACCCCAATTGTATGAAATTATGTTCTATCAAACTGGTTCTATAGTCACTCTATTACAGATGGAGTCATGTAATTAAAGTAATTTCTCTCTGGGATTATTAAAGTATTTCTGATTCTGATTCCTGATTGATGGGGCAGGTGTTGTGAATGAAACGGTGCCCAGCTTGAAAGATCCCCTGTATGCCACTGAATGTCTGCATTGATGATTGAAAGACATCTTCTGCCTCCATTTTTCTGTTTACCACAGTGTGTTGAATTCATGTTAATGTGGATTTAAAGACATTTCAATTAGTGGAAAGAATTGCACGGGGGAATATAAAAAAAAAAAAGTAATGAACCAAAACTTTCGCAACCCCCATGCAGTACCTCCGTGGACCCCTTGTTGAAGACCTCTTTTTTAAAGAATCTTTAAGTAAATTTTGATTTATGTTTCACCCAATGTTAAGTACAGCAGCTTCCAAACTAAACCCTACTTTAGGTGTGGCAAAATGTGTTAAAACTGCTCCCATTTTTTTTACTTCCACATGAAGAAAAAAGTTTAAAAATCTCTAACTGTTCGGCATAGAATAATTCTGTCCACGTTTAATCGAGTCTATCAAAGTATTTCAGATATAATAATATGAATATGTATAATCAGTTCTTTAATATGTGAAAAGCCTTTTCTCACTATAGTAGATCTAATTATATTATTTTGGCAGTTTTTCTTTAGGTGTATGACCAAATCTATCTTCTCCTAACAGGTGCATCTGAACCAGTAGCTCTCGCATATGCAGAGCAGCTAGCTCAGAATGGCGTCAGCATCATCTTCATCACTGAAGACGGTTCCACTGTGAGAGACGCCGTTGCATTCCTCTCCCAAACTTATGGGGTGGAGACTTCCGTTGTCACTGCAAGCTTCTCTCTAGGCCAAGCACCGGTCAAACCCTTATTAGAAGCTTTGAGGGGCAAAGATATTGGCTTCCTGGTGAACTGTGTGGAGGAAATATCGGCCTCACCCAAAAGCCTGTTAGAGATTCCTGAGCAGGGTGTGTTGGATCAGGTGAATAGAAACGTCACTGCTGCTACTCTGGTTGCCAGACTGGTGCTGCCAGGGATGGTGGAGCGCGGCAGAGGGGCAGTGGTAAATATATCTTCAGGGACCTGCTGCAGACCCCTACCTGGAAGAGTTCCACTCACGGCCTTCGCTGTAAGATAAAGTCTTTAAGGAATTAATTTTTGTGAGAAAAATGGCGAAAAATAATCAAATGAGCCAGATTAGATACACAAAAAATACACTTTTAGGTTGAACCTTCATATAAGCAACTAGTTAAGCTTGTTTTCATTTCTTTCTACAACATTTAATACTTGCACTAATTTCATTTTTTCCACAATTGCAGGGGTATCTGGATCATTTCTCAAGAGCTCTTCGTTTTGAGTACAGCGACAGAGGAATCTTTGTTCAAAGTCTGATTCCTTTGCAGGTAATTAACTGTAGAGATCTCAGAGAGTTTCAGGTTCAAAGCATGTCACAAGCATCATCAACTTTTCTTTAATTGATTAAACTGCACATTTAAACAAAAAGTCTTTTTGAGACACTAATTAGGAATTGAAGAATGAAACATAAAATACATCGCAAATGTTTTTATTTTTTTTCTCTTGCACTTTCTAGTATATTATCTCTATCACTACTAGAAACTTTAATTATCTGTTTCATTGTTTTTTGCAAAAAAAAGTTCAGATTTGCCTAAAGAACATCAATTTTCAATTGTTAAAACAATTTTGTGTATTGTTTTAATTTAAAAAAAACCCGTTGTGCACAAATTAAGCAGATTTAGATATCCCTGAAGTTGTTTTTTTGTCTTCTATTTGTATTTCAGATAGCTTCAAGCAGAGATCAGTCATCTTCTTCAAGAGAAGGATTGTTTGCTCCAAGTCCAGGGATCTATGCTCGACACGCTATTTCCACCCTGGGGGTCTCCAACAGAACCACAGGCTACTGGCCTCATACACTTCAGGTCAGCAACATGTTTCTAAGTGAATTTTTATTCCTTATGTTTGAGGCATCGTATAGTTGAAATAAAATCAATAAAAAACTGTTTCTTTGTTGTTGTTTTTTTTCTAACAGTATGGACTAATGAGATGTATTCCTGAGTGGATTTGGATTCTGGCGTCTCGGATGTTCCTCATCTGAAGCTAAAACCTGAAAAAGACTCTTACTGGATCTCGTTACACAAGAATGTTGTTCGACATTCTTCTGACAGTATTTATTGATAATAAACCCCAACATTCTAAAGTTGGTGGTTGAAATTGTTCTAAATTGATGAAGAAATCTACCATTAAAACGAATGAGTTTAAAACAATGAGTGTGAAGCACTGGTTACAATTTAGTTTAAATCTTGGTAGATATGAATGTAAAGTTTTGTCTATTGAAAGACGGAACCAACAGCACTACAGTTTTTTTTTTGACAAAAATAATAGGTACTCGGTACATCAGGTAAACTGATGTTTTCTATTTTCTTTCTTTGTGCTTAAAAACGTATCAAGAAGATTTTGCAGAATTGCTTGGTTGCTTTCTGTTTTTTACAGCCTAGCTGCGTTCTAGTTTTAGGCTTTTAAATGAGGAAAAATAAAAAGTCGTTATGGATTAGTGCAGACATTCCTACAGAGGTCAGGGGTCAGGTTTTGAATACCTGCCCTGTCGGGGAAGGAAGGAACAAGGAATAAACTTTGTAAATAACTATATTTTATTACTTTTTTCCATTATCCACCAAACTTGGAAAAATACTAGCAGTAAATTCCAAACTTTTTCGGAGTCTACAGAGAGATAAAATGCATTATGAAACAAAGCTACATAAATGTTTTCATTAGAGCGTAAAGCCAACAATGGAAGAAAAAAAAAGCTTCAAATTATTCCTAAAGTTTCCTTTGGCTATAAATGTAAGCGCCATCTTGCACTGTTGTGTCTTCATCTTATCAGTCCCTCTTACGTTGGCAGAGACGGAGAGTGTTGCACTTTATCAAAATCACAGAGAAGTGTGACGACCAAAAGTTAAGCTTTTATTGTCGAAACTGGTGCTGTGAGCTTCAAGCAACTCCTAAAGTATGATTAAAAAAAATAAGTTCTACAATATATGTATATTTTGAATTTTATGAGGGTGAATTTTAAACAGTTTGGGTTTGATTTGTGAAACTGTGTGATTATAACTCAGGAGGTGACCAATAAAGCTTTTTCCATTCACGCATCTGATTTCTTGTTACGTCTTTCGTCTTAATGCATAAAATAAAACCAGTCTCAGGAATTAGCTATTTTTCTATATCCTGTCTTTGCTTTCAGCATATTTCTTTAAAGAATTTATCTGATCAATATAAGGTCAGTCAGATTAATGCACCTTTTCCTCTGTTCAAAGCAGCAGGTGCAGGTCAATGATTCACGTCTAGAAAGCAGAGTTCAGAGTTTTGCAACCAGGCAGTCTCGACGGAGGCCGTTTCCAAACCTCATAAACAAAGCTGAAGTGCACATAAACAAGCTACTCTACTCTCACCTGCATGTCAATCTTTCAAATATTAAAGATAAGCCTGGAGACAAAAAAGCTGCTGTAGTAGTCTGCAAGGCAAATTGTTTTGAAACTTATGAAATACAGCGAATTCATTTTTAAGTGGACATCCAAATTTTTGTCTTAATCCAAATATTGACAAAAACAATACTGCGTGCCTTATTAGTAGGACCAACAGCATACTGCTACAACTATAGGTTAAAAGCTAAATAAATATTTATCGTACTTTTAAATATCATTAGTTTATTTATGCATGTCAACCTTTCAGGTGTTTTTATTTGCCATATTAACTGTTTGCCTCACCCCCCCTTTCTAATATATTTACTGATTTCCTTTTGTTATTCAGTTCTAGATAAATTCACTTTCTTCATTTATAGTCAAACATAGTGGCGGTAGCATCATGCTGAGAGAATTCATTTTTTTCGTAAGGCGAGACAAAGAAGCTAATGAGTTGGCAAAGAAAAGATTAATTAAATACAGGATGTTTTGAATGAAAACATGTTAGAAGCTGCTAATGAGCTAAGATTGGGGCTGAGTTCAGCTTCTTGCGGGTCTGGGACTCTAAACACATCAAGGGCTTTTGAGGAATGGTTTCAATACATCAACATATCAACAAATAAGAAGTGTAAATATTTCTGTTGGCTTGCAAAGCAATCATTGCCCCTTAGACTGTTAAATCAGCAAAACATGGGGCGTGCAGGTGGCGCAGTGGTTAGTGTTCACAACCAATGTACAGAGGCCTTAGCCCTCAAGGCGGCCGACCCGGGTTGGAATCTGACTTGTGGTCCTTTGCCGCATGTCTCTCCCCCTCTCTCATACCCCCTTTCCTATCAGCCTACTGTCCAAAAAATGAGCCACTAGGGCTATAAAATCAGCAAAAGGTGGTTCTATAAACTGTTTATTGGGACTAAATGTAAAAGCCCATCATAGATTTAAAATCCATATTTCACGTTATTATTTCTATCCACAAATTTGTGTTTGTCTTTCTGTTTAAAACACACTGATATAAAATAATTTGAATATACTTATGGGATATAAAAAGTTTTGCAAGACAAAAACTCTTATAAATGTGAATAAATGAACAGAAAAAAAACACATTTGGTTAAATCTTCTGCTAGTTTTCTCTGTTATCAACCACTCGTATTCAGCATTTGCACATAAGCCTCTTTGTTTTGGTTAGGACAGCGTCCTTCCAGATAAGCCAGAGAATTGACCATGAAGCACAGTTTCTTCCTCAGTCTCTCGTCTCATCCTTTACTGGAGCTGTCGTTCTTTTCTTCAAAATTTCCTCCATTTTTATATATTTTTTTCTCAACAGGTGAGTTTCCATTTCCCAATCTCTAATCCTAAATTACTTAGTTCGTTTTTTGATGTCTGTATCCTAAGGCTTTTGCATGAACTTCTGAGGCTATATATAGATTTGTATTTGTATTGATGTGTGAGTATAACACAACAGTTTAAAATGTTATTTGATTTAATATGAACTCTTAAATGTACAGAGATTTAGAAGAATATTTAATGAAAGGAAAAATATTACTAACAAGTTTGTTGTTGAAGATTTGTTATAGGTTTGAGTGTGCTTTGAGTGTCCTTTTGATAAGTGTGTTTAGAAGACTTGAAATCTGCAGCTGTGGATTTATCTGCATAGTCACAAGGCAGTATGAAACGATACACGCTTGGCCTTCTGAAACACTCAGCCTGTTCTGACTTTTTACCTACCTAAAACAAATCCAACGAGACTTAAAAAAGGAGATATAACATCACCAACCAGGTGCACATCTTTAAATGAAGTCTTTTCTATAATTTATTGCGTTTGGTTTTGCATTAATTTAAAATCATGATTATATTTACCTTGAAACAAATCCTGTCACACCTTGCAGCAAGACAGTCCTGGGTTCAAATCCCAATCCGACTCTTTCTCTTGATTTTTTTCAGGTATTCCTTCCCCCTACCCTTTACCAAAAATCCTGACTTTTAGCTTCAATGGCCTCTCTATGTTGCTTTAAAATTGTGTGGAAATGCATGCTTGTTTTATGCGTTTCCCTGTGATGGACTGGCACCCTGTCTGCAATGTGCCCTGCCTTATCCTCCAATAGACCACTGGAGATAGGCAGCAGCCCCCTGCAGCTCTAAAAAGATAACCATTGTATCAAACTTCAGTCTTTAAGGGCCAATTCTTTCAGATTTTAGAATATAATCAAATAGATATATCCTCTCCTCAGAATGCATCAATGCAGAGTAAAGCTAATGGCCAAGATCTTTAAATAATGTGTGCTTTAAGGATGGTTGTCTCTATGTCTGTTTTAATACATTTTGTCTGATATAGAAAAAACAAGGATAACTGACGTTTGAAATGGGAGAATGGGACCTACTGGGGCGACTCCTGGAAAAAGTGCAAAGTCACTCCACAGTGATCGGAAAGGTCTGGCTCACCGTTCTGTTTGTTTTCCGGATCATGGTCCTGCAAACCGGCGCTGAAAAGGTCTGTACGGTCCCCCAGAGATAATGGGGAATGAAAGTAGCTGATTCTAGACAGGGAAGATCTAAAAACTATGAGAAAATGTGTTTGATTTGTGAAGCTTGAGTAATCTGGGGTCATCTAGGTTTCCTCTCCCACATCTACTTCCTTACCCAGGTATGGGGGGACGAACAGTCTGACTTCATCTGTAACACTCAGCAGCCGGGCTGTGAGAACGTCTGCTACGACCTTGCCTTCCCCATCTCTCACGTCCGCTTCTGGGTTCTTCAGGTCATCGCCTTGGCAACGCCACAGCTGCTGTACCTCGGCCATGTCCTTCATGTGATTCATGTGGAGAAGAAGGTGAGCTCCTCCACACAAATTCCACAACATCCTTATGAAGAAGAAGAGGTTGTTGAGTTATTCTTTAACCATCAGTGTCATTTAATTAATTTTGCTTAAACCGCAGAAATCACATCAAAGTTTGGCGCAAGTTTGGTCAAACTTTTATTTAAATCAATAAAATTCACATCACTACACTCCAATTACTCACATCTTATAAAAACCAGAGCAATACATGTAGCTATATATCTGAAGACCATCAGTTGGTTGCATCATTTCATTGACTTGCAAAAAAAAGCAAATTCTGCAAAGCAAAGTGGTGACAGTGGAGAGGAACAACTCTCTACAAACCTGGGGTTGAGATAAACCAAGAAACACTTGTCTCAGAATAATTTGCGTTGTTTCTTAGCTGAGCCTCTTTCGACAAAGAGTCTCAGCTAAGAACTAAGCAGAAGCAATAGTATTCCTTCTATACCAAGAGAACAAAACGAAGTATACAAAGTTAATGAAAACTCTGTCATCTAGGAAAAACACACGTCTAAATAGAGAATCACAGGCCAGGTCCGCTTTTAATACATACAAGTGTTAATAAGAGAGATTTACTTAAATAATGTCAGAAAACTTGGAAGGAGACACAGCTTAACTTAAGAGCACTATAGTGTTCAAGGTGAAGAGTAAATACAGATGGCTTCAGACAGAAAAAAAAGAAAAAGCAAAGCAGGTTTGACTGAGCCTATAGAAGCTACAGAAATGCAGTGGAAAAAAAATACTTTAAAATTATAAATCCTGTGCTCTATCTATCTATCTATCTATCTATCTATCTATCTATCTATCTATCTATCTATCTATCATCTATCTATCTATCTATCTAAATTAAGCTAAATTAATTCATTTATTTTAACTACTTACTACTGCTACTAACTTTATCAAAATGTCCCAAAAATACTGAAGTCTTATCTTAAAATGTAATTTTGGTATAACAACCAGTGTTTTGTGAGGATCATCAGCTGAATGTCTTTATACTTCAGTTGCACCACATCTTCATATTTGATCGTATGTGATCATACACAGTGGGCATATCCAGCGGACTAGTGAATAGTAGCCTCATAAGACCATCCTGATCTCGCGAGCTTTAAGGTTTCACTCGCAGGACGTTTCACTAATTGGACGTTCGCCAAACGAACGTCCAATTAGCATTGGCTTTGAGGCGGGTTGAGGTGTGACGCAACGAGAAGCGCAACAGTTCAGTCTAAAGAACATGGCGGCTTCAGCCGATGAAACTAGCGTTAGCGTGGCTATCGAGCAAGTTTTATCGGAATTACAGAGTATTTCTTCACTGAAAGAAGAGCAAAACACTGCTCTGGAGGCTTTTCTCAGAGGAAAAGATGTTTTTGCTCTTCTCCCGACTGGTTTTGGCAAGAGTAGCCTGGCTGTTAGTACGTCATATGCTTCGTTGATCTGATTGGTTTATTTGGCCCGTGTATCACCAACATAGCTAACCAGTATTTTCGCCCCTTCCCAAAATTATTTCAACGGAAGGTTTCATGATGGATATGCGGAGCAAATCCATCTGGCGGAGTCAGGTTAAGTGAATAGGGCATTGCTTTTGGAATCCTGAGGTTTTGATTTCAAGCCCCACTCCCACAGACTGACACTCTGGATCCATGAGCAAAGACCCTTAACCCCTCCTCACTGCTCCCCGGTTGCCCCACGATGGCAGCCCGTTGCTCCCCAAAGGAGATGGGTTAAATGCAGAGAGTTAATTTTGTTGCTTTGTACTTAAAAAAAAAAAATGTAGCCTATTTTTAGAAAAGCCTTTAAGCGCTTTTGTGCCTCTAAACACTGTTGAAATGTGTCTTTATCACTTTCCCGTTCTAGATTGGATTTTAATTTAATTTGTATTTCTGGAGGTTTGTGCCTGAAAAATGTCTGACTTTGAATTATTGTTCTTCATGAATTAGGTCAAGGAAAAGATGCGAAACCAGGCACAACTGGACGACAAAGCAAGTCTGTTTCTAAGGACCTTCAAGGTTCCTAAGTACACAAAAAGCAGCGGAAAAGTGAGCATCCACGGTCGCCTTCTTCGTAGTTATGTACTGCATCTCATAGCCAAGATTGTTCTGGAAGCCTTGTTCATTGTGGGTCAGTACTTCCTGTACGGTTTCACCTTGGAGGCCCGGTACGTGTGCTCCCGCTTCCCTTGCCCTCACAAGGTGGACTGCTTCCTGTCCAGACCCACAGAGAAATCCATCATCATATGGTTTATGCTGGTGGCGGCTGTGGTCTCACTCACCCTCAGCATTGCTGAGCTATTCTACCTGTGCGTGAGGGCGGTGAAGGAATGTGCGGCCAGGAGGCAGGACTACACCGTGACCCCGGTGACACCCCCGAGGTCAGAGAACAAACCAACTCAGAAGCAGGGTGAGGTGATTCAGAATTTTGTAAACCTGGATATGGAGCTGCAGGGTAGAAAGTCAGGGATGAACGGGGTGGGTGAAAAAGCTGTAGATGTGACCAGCGGGAACATTATTGGGGAGATCCACATCTGAAGCATGAATCGGGTCAGGTCGAGTGGGTGTGCACCGCTGTGAGCCCAAGCATTGGTTTGCATGGCAGAGAGAGGAGCCTTTATTAGGTAAATAAAGAGGGAGGGGGGCAGCAGCTTCAGTACACAGAGCAAAATCACACACAGAATTACTAACAATTATTCAAATTACCCAAATTGTAAATAAATGCTGCATTATTTCAATAAAAAAATATTTCTGTGGATAAAAAAATTTTTTAAAAAAAATATATATATAAAAGAATACTATTCCACAGTGTATCCCTATTTTTTTTTTTTTGTATTTCAGATATGAGACTTATTTCTTCTTGCAAAGGTTTTGATTTTTTACAATAAGATTAAATTCTGTTTTTTTATCTTAGATTCAAGATTAAGTCTATATTTTACTGGATTTTATTGTTTTTCTGATAATGTTATTTTAATGTTTTTTTTTTTTGGGTTTGTTAAAATTCCAGGTTTCCTGTTAATGAAATCAGTATGTTTTCTTCTATTTGTCCTATATCTATTTGGTTGTCCCAGCAACGGGTGCCCAGGTTATCTAACCACCCTTTACTCATTCCTCACCACGCTGTTTCATGCATTTCCTCTTGTCATTTCCGGTGACAAGTGGCAATAAGGTGTCTTTTTATGCCAGTCAGCTTGGGCAATCACCCTTGCAGGATTTGAAACTGTTCATTTTTAGTTTATGATTCTGTTTTACATATGGTTTCTTAATAAAGACTTTTACTTCTCTTATCCTCTTGTCTGCAGCATTACTATTCTGACCTCACTCCTTTTCTGTCTCATTCTGTGTCATGTATATATAAATATACCAAAATTTTGGTCTGCAAGGTGATGCAGTGGTTAGCACTATTGCCTCGCAGCAAGAAAGCTTTGGGTTTGATTCCCGGCCCGGGGTCTTTCTTCATGGAGTTTGCATGTTCTCCCTGTGCATGCGTGGGTTTTCTCCGGGTACTCCTGCTTCCTCTCACAGTCCAAAAACACGACGGTTATGTTAATTAGTTTTTCTATTTTGTTGTTATGTGTGAGCATGTTTGTGGGTGGTTGTGTGTCTTTGTGTGTCCCCGTGTTGGCTTTTGACAGACTGGCAATCTGTCCGCGGTGTACCCCGCCCCTCGTCTATAGACTGCTGTAGATAGGCACCGGCCCCACTGCAACCCTGACAGGACTAAGCAGGAGAAGATGGGTGGATGGATGAATGTAAACAGCTACATGAAAAAAGGATCAATCTGTTGTATTATAGTAAACACGTCCTCTTTGGTTAACACGAAAACTCATGCACGTACTTAAGATTTAAATCAACAAAACAAAGATTGTGCACCTTCATTATTTATTAAACAAAGATGAAGACATTGTAGCTGACAGCAGCACATATAGCAGCAGTACCAAAAAGTTGTTTCCTGTTTGACTTTGACATGAATATTTATTCTCTATTATATCACTTCATTGCTTGTTTGGGTGATACCCATGGCTTGGCATTTGACTCCATTATACGTCAGCTTAGAGACCAGTTAATGAGGGTGCAAATCAAAATAAGTACCTCTGTAAGTGCATAGCTTTGTATTTGTACACTTAATAGTCTATTATGGAGAGTTTTTCTTGACTCTTGTTCTTTTTTGCATTTTCTTTGGCTGTTACACATCAAGCATTTGGAAGAATTTGCTTGGATGTCTGACAACAGGAACCTTTGGATGCTGTTTGACGGGAAAAAAATTTTTTTTAATGTGGAATGTGTGGAAATAGTTCGGAGATAGCCATAATAGTTTTACAAAAACAATTGCTTCTTTAAGGCGTTTTCTGATACTGTTCCCTCTTGGTGTTATGCTAACCAGTGCTTGTATCCTCACGGCCAAAAACCTATCAAAGCTCCTTAAAAGGATGGTCAGATTGATTAAGAAGAGTCAGTCAGGTGCCCTAATTAAAAGCATCTGGCTCCTCATGTTAAATCTTGCTAAGCTTTTTTAAATTTCACAAGGTTTTTACTTTTTTTTATTTTTTATAAAATACTGGCAGTGACTAGAATGACTGGACATATTGCATGGTTACAATTGAATCATGGTGACCAAAACCAGTTTTGAAAGCCCAAAACTGGTTTTGGTCAGTTTTGATTGAACAGTAAGGAGGATGTTCTTTACAAGAAGCAGTTGAATAATGACTCACTGTAAGGAATGAACAAAGCATTCTGAGATAACGTTAGCTTTTAAAGTTAAAATGTCACCATATAATCTCTAACAGAAATGGCCTCTTAAAGGTTTCTTTTTTTGTCACATCTTAATGGTTAAGTTCTAGTCCAATTTAAATCAAGCCTTTGACAAGGCCACTCCAAGCCGAGCTCTGTTTTTTGAGCCTTTTAGGTTTGTAGTGTGTTTCTTTGCTCTGCTGCAGAACCAAAGTTTGTGTCAAGGCTCAGTACAGAGGATCCACTATTCAACTCAAGACAGTAAGATTACTCAAAAATGTATTTAAAACCGACAGATTGTCTGTGGCAGCTAGGGCATCTAAGATAGGAACCTCTGCAAGAAGGAAACAAAGGTTGGTGACCATGTCTATCTAACGGAGGACGATTATGAACGTGAGAGTCACTAACCTGGTCCTAAATTTCAGTCCATGCCCAGAGGAGGAGATGGATTCCAGCCAAATCCTGCCAATGCGACACAACAAACACTGCCCAGAGAGTTCCCGATGCAGAAGTCTTGAAGACAGTAGAACTAGCAGAAGATCAGACCCGAACAGATGAAGGAAGGCAGGACAATCCAGAGGATGAAGCCAGAGCCGGTGTTGAAGAGGTTCATAGGAGTCTGGGCCAGAAGACCAGAGATCCGAAGTGGTATAGAAGGGAAAACTAGGTCGGTGTTAGGGAGCAGATCCAGGGTCGTCAACAAGTAGAATCCAGCAGGAGTCCAAAGACAGGTCAGGCAAACAGATCAGAAAGGGAGAAGGCAGCCTCAGAGGTCCAAAGGCAGAAAGGGTCAGGATCAGGCAATCACAACACTTTCAGGTATTCTAGAGAACTCTCACCAAAGGCTTGAATAATCTGGCAATGATGACTGGGAGCGGGCAGGTTAGATAGAGACTGGAGCAGGTGAAACAGATGAACAGTAATGAGAAACTGGGCAGAGTTAGGCAGGTGAATTGAATGACCAATCAAGCAAGTCACCAGCACCAAGATCATGACAGCTTGAGCTTTAGATCGTCAAATCATAGCTGGAGAATGTCCTTCAGGATTTTCTGTTGGAGAGCAGAATTCGTGGATCCATGAAAAACGCCACATCAACCAAGTAATGAAGCATCAAAATAGACCCCATCACCACCATGTTTGACTGTTTGTATGATGCTCTCTTTCTGAAAAACTGTCATGATTTTCAGCCAACCTGAGACAGATTGTTTAGTTTATTTGTTGGGGGGGAAAGTGAGAAAATATGAATAGATGGGTGAATGGACGGGCGGATGGACAGACGGGCGGACGGACGGATAGACGGATGGAAAGACAGTTGGAAAGATGGACGGATAGACAGATGGGTGGTCATGAGATTTCAATTTGTTTTTGGGTGTTTTTCAACCTGGAACTGGCATGTCAATGCCATTCTGGTCTAGTGCGTTGAGCATTGTTGAATTATAAAAACTGGCCTTAAATGGAGAAACTGATGCCAGAGGCTGGCCACGTCCAGAAGTACTTCTCAATCTGTCTTTTATCTCTCTGAATTACAGGATGTATTTTTTTTAACACACTTTCCACCACTTAATGTTGTAATCCGGTTTTACTTTAGTATTATGATTTCAAAGCATACACAGAAATCATAATTTTTAGATTTTTTCTCAATACTTCATCAGAATAAGTGTGTAAAGAGCTAAAAAAAAACTTGACACTTAACACTGTGTGGGCAATAATAATTCAGTATCATTCAAGTGAAACAAACCTATAGCAAATAAGAAGGAAATAATTAATCTTGAATGAAAAAGTCTTTCCATCAGGATGGTTGAACTGATTACCACACCTGTTTCTTTGCTTCCCAACTCTCAGTCTTTTCAGCAAACATGAATTTGGGCTTCTGAGTTGTCAATCATTACACGCTGGTCCTCCCGTTTAAGACTCACTTCAGCTTTTTCTGCTGTCCTCACCCGCTGATGATTACAACGTGACATAAAGGCCAGATGTGTGTTGCGTAAGTTGATCCCTCATGAGTCCCGCTGAACTCACCAAGTACAAAACTCCAAGGTTCAACCATAGTTAGTGATCCTTCCCTACCAGAGACAGTCTTTTCTGACCAGGTTAGCAGGTAAGATGCTGCTCTTTTTCTTTTCTAGTACACCTCAATGATCACTTTAGAAAATAAATATCTTTGAGATCATTCTAATGTATGAAACTTGTCTTATTTAAGAAATTTGTGTAAATTTCCTTTACTTAGTAACTGGACTTTTAAGCACATTTTTGGTGTTTACTTTTGGGCAGCCTTGACTACTTTCCACCATGTTTACATTTAGCCATTTAAAGGATCCTTTCAGCTGTTTCATTAAAGGGTGTTTAAACTTTAATTTTTTTTATTTTAGTGGGAATCAAGTTTTATTCACTTTGACTTAGTTTTAGTTTCTGCAAGAAATTGTAAACTGGAATGACTGCTGGAGAAATATATTGACCAAAAAGCTCAAGGTTCAGTTGACAGATGTTTCTTCCTTCTTATGCTTAGATCCAAATATTATTCATGTATTGAACAGTTACAGTAGTGCTTACGTTTCTGCACTGGTGTATTGATTACATAAAAAAGTTGGGGTTAATGATTTAGCAATAAGGAGTGGTTCGAGGTCAATAGGACTAAAATGAGGAGTTTGTTCTATCGATTAAGATTTCCTTTGTTTCACCACAGGTTAGTGCCAGAACAACCTCAGTAAAGATGGGAGACTGGGGATTTTTGTCTTCCTTGCTGGAAAAAGTCCAGTCCCATTCCACTGTGATTGGGAAGATCTGGATGAGCGTCCTGTTCCTCTTCAGGATCATGGTTCTGGGAGCAGGAGCAGAAAGTGTTTGGGGCGACGAGCAGTCGGATTTTACCTGCAACACCCAGCAGCCCGGTTGTGAGAACGTCTGCTATGACAGGACCTTCCCCATCTCGCACATCCGCTTCTGGGTCCTCCAGATCATCTTCGTGTCCACTCCTACGCTGATCTACCTGGGCCATGCCATGCATGTCATCCAACAGGAGAACAAGCTGAGGGAGCAGATAGCCAGCCCTGATGGGCCACGGACGCTCAAACAGCCCAAATACAGCGATGAGAAGGGACACATCAAGATCAAGGGGAATCTGCTGGGGAGCTACCTGACCCAGCTCGTCTTCAAGATCATCATTGAGTCAGCCTTCATCGTGGGACAGTACTACCTGTATGGCTTTGTCATGGTGCCAATGTTCCCTTGCTCCAGGAAGCCCTGTCCCTTCACCGTGGAGTGCTACATGTCCCGTCCCACAGAGAAGACCATCTTTATAATCTTTATGCTAGTGGTGGCCTGTGTCTCTCTGGTCCTCAATGTTGTCGAATTGTTATATCTGATCTGCACCAGGGTGAGGTGTGGGTCTAAGCGTCGCACCCACCGGGTCACCTCAGCGGAACACCCAGCCAGCCTGTCAGGCCCCAGGTGGCCGACCTCAGAGGACACACTGAGGCAGAACAAGATGAACATGGAGCTGGAGAACCACAGCGTGGGAGGCAGCCTGGATGGAGCCAAAGAGGAGAAACGACTACTGAGCGGACATTAAAATCATAACTGTTTTAATACCTTCAAAAGACTGGTACCAATGTGTTTATTTCAGTAAAGGCTTGGCATTGTGTGATCATCCATTAAAAAAAAATAAATCAACTATAAATAACCACTAGTAAGGGGAACAGTGATGGATTCTTCTTCTTGTTTTAACTTGAAATCTACAAACAAAATGTGCAATAACGATTTTATTTATACTAAAGCTGATCACTTGTGACTGTTTGACTGAAGGGATGTTTGTTTAATGTGTTCTTTGTCTTATAGTGACAGAACTTTTCTATTAAAATTTGCTCTCTATATTATGAAAAAGATTGTAGCAGAGACTTTTTTGTATGCCTCTATCTCTTTTTAATAAATGATTCAAATTTCAACAAAGTTGCTGCTTCGTTTGAATAAAAAAAATTGTACAAATCTTGACTTATACTGAACCATTTATACTGAACATATAATTAACGGTTCAGTTCTTTATACTGGAATATTATATCACAGTTTTTTCTTGCTATCTGACAATGAATCAGACTTTTTATGTTTTTAGGAATTTGTTTAAATTCAAAAAGGCTCCTCAAAACCTGATAGCATTTAAATAAAATAGTTTAATGTTTCTTTCCAAAGGTTTTTTTTTAACAATAGTTCACCAAATTTTGGCCGGTTGACAGTGCCAGTTTCAATATAATTATTTTAAAGCATTTTGGGAGAAATCAAACAGGGCAACCTGATGTTTGACACGATCTGAGAGTTTTTCCCATTCTTTGATGGCTCTATATTTAAAAAAAGGCAATTCATGCAAAGGTCATATTTGTAGGTTGTTTTGATCCCAGAATCCTTTTTTTCTCTATGAGAGTTCTTTAAAACATTTTGTAATCCTTAAACCACTTTTAATCTAATTTGCCTCTAGGTTACTAGTCAGTGTTTAGGACTTCCTAAGTACCAGGCAGATGTCTTGAGATTCAGTTGTTCCACATAAATGTGTCACCTTGTCACATCATCCATTTAGAGATGTGGATTAAGCCTCCCTACATATAAATACCCACATACCATGATGCTGCCAACGCTGTACATCATAGTTATGATGGGGCAGTTTGCACAGTTCCTCTTTTGTCTACTAATCAACTGTCAGTATTGCTAAAAACTCCTGTTTTAGGAATCTTTAAAGAATAATATATTTATCTCAGAGTCTCTTAAAAATTACTATTTGTTTTTAAGTTGCCTTGAAAGTAATGGCTTCTTCCAACTATTCAGTCTATCAAAGTGTTTCACTGAAATTAGCTCTGCAGCTTCTAACTCAATTTACCAAAATATAAAACTCTCAGATGTTGAAGAGAAGATTCCTCCCCAATGTCTCAGCTTTTCCGTGCTGCATTATCTGTGTCTAAAACTGTATAAACCGATGGATTTCTATTAAAACCAAAAAACAAAACAGATTTATGAAAGTTTTGACTAATTTCTTTGGATTTTCTTTATTATGTGAGGAAATCAAATTGTGCCTTTGATTAACTCAAATGACCTAAATTAACTATTAAGCCATACTATCTTTATATGAGCTTTTACGGTTGTATTACACTATAAAAACTGATATCCAAGTAAGTATTTTTCCTTTATTCAAATAGGTAAGGGAATTTAACATTGGAAAAAAATTCAAAATAAGAAATAAAACCCTCCATCATCTTATTTCAAATGCAAAATGTCTAATAATCTTATTTCAAGGGCAAAAATACTTTTGCTGGTGATCATATTTTTACGGTTCAAGTAAGGGAAAATGCAATTATTCAAAGATTTTTTCTTTTCTTTTTTTTTCGTTTTGCAGTGTTTATGTCCACAGCTGAATTTGAAATATTATATTTATTTAACAAATAATTGGACAAACGGTATGTTTGTCCATTGTGTTAAATGGACAAACATACTGTCACAGTTTTTACCTTAATATATGCTTCTTTTTTTTCTGCTGCTTCTGATTCAAGTTATTTGATCGTTATGAACTGATAACAGTTGATTTTCTGATAATTTTTTTCTAAAAGGAAAGCTTAAAACTAAATGAAAATGAAAAACAATCTATGAGTTCAAAATTTGTTTACTTGAATCTTTATGTAGTTTTGCATGTTTAATTATTTACCAAAAAACTTCTGACTGAACAATGCAGCTTTTGCCTTCCATATAATAACTCACTAAAACCCCTTCCTTTATAGATCCAGATCTCATATAATTGTCTGAAAACTGAATTGCACTGGATTTCTGCAGGGATGTCCAGCATACAGTCAAAGCAAAAACATTTTGTTTTAAAGTGCTGCTAATCATTAACTTTGATAATCTTGTGAGAGCTCAGCCCAAATGTATCATTTCCAGATGTCACGTCAACGTGACAGCTCAACGTGTTGAGCAACAGAGTCTGATCTAAAGTTCAAGGCATTGCCCACGAGTTTGCTTTGGAGCACTGGAATCTGTCATTCCTCTTTAACACCGGTGATCGAGCAGTTTGTATCAAAGAAGGCTTTTTAATCAAAGGTAAGGTGGACTCTCATTTTTATATTCAACCAAGGAAACAGATTTAATTCAAAAACATTATTTTCCTTTGATAACTAATTGTAGGCAAGGGGATTTTGGTAGCCTAATATCAACTTGTATTAACACAAACAGTGTTTTTAGAGTTTTTGTATGCATGTCTATTAATTGAGGACACGCTAAGCCCTATTTATCAACATACATTCTGCACTGCATACCTTCTTTTAAACATTATTATTTGATTTAAACAGTTGTACTGATTAATTTGGATTAAAATACATGTACATTTATACCTTCATTAATACAATATGGTATCAAATATTATTTTATGCTCTTTTCATGACAAATAATTAACTATGATCATTTTAGAGACAAAGCAGATTTACATTGTGTCCAATTTATTCGATTTGGTCAAATTAATGCAAAGTATTTATTCAAATAAAGATTAAATACAACACAGTTCTTTTATTATAAAACCTTAAAACAATTATAAAAACGTAAATTAATCGCTTTGATTTTAATTGTTCTCTTGAATTTTAAATCAAGATGAAAACAGAAAAGGAGTGATACGCTCTATTCCCCATTTAAGATATTTATTATTTACGGATTTATAACATAACGTCTAATTTTTTGCATTTGTTTGCAGGAGCCATGGGAGAGTGGGGTTTTCTGTCCTCTCTGCTGAATAAGGTGCAGGAACACTCCACTGTGGTGGGGAAGGTCTGGCTCAGTGTGCTTTTCGTCTTCAGGATCATGGTGCTTGGAGCAGGAGCTGAGAAGGTCAGACTATAAACTGTCACGTTTTTACTGTTTTAAATGTTATCTGATTTCTCCACTATAAAACATGTCACGTTTCGGAGACAACATTGCAAACTTGTGCACATTTCAGACACTAAAATAGCGCCCTCTAGCAGCTTTCTGTAAGTATTCAAGTAATTAAGTGACAGTATTTAAAGGGCAGAAAAAAAAAGAACTAAAATAAAATTTGCTTATGATCTTGATGTCTTGTTTTTTCTTAATGCCTTTTTGGTTAAAGCTGCTTGCACAATGACTAATTTTTACCTATGGTTTACTTTATTCTAACTTTAAATCTGTATTGTTATTCAAAAATACTTAAAAAAAAACAAAAACTTAAAGGTAAATTAAATCTCGCATGAAGTCATAGGGTTTCTACTCTACCCGAGTCATTGTTCTATCAGAGCAGCATTTAAAAACATTGATAACCTGCAGAATATACAGTTCCTTCAAAATGTATTTTTACCATTTACGTTTGTTGAACCACAAACCTTGATGCATGCCTTTAATATTTGATATAAGTGACCAACACAAACTGATACATATTCTTAAATCTTACACCTTTTTTGTACTATACTAATATGAAAAAAGGGAAATCTACCTTTTGTACACCTCCCTCTACTCTGATTCCAATTGATTAAACAACAGCCAAATGCCTGTGGAGACAAAGCAGTGGCTCTGTCATCCTGTGGGGAAGATTTTGTTCTTCGTCTAGTGAAAAGTCAGGAGAAAAAAATTTTGCATATACTTCCATTTATTTTTCTGTAATTTGAAGGTAGTTGATTGCACTTTAATTTCTTTAGAGGTATTTAAGTAAAAGGGTTTGAAAACATATCCATGGTACCTCTTCAATAAAATCCATCACAGTTAATGGTTGCAGAAGGGACTAAATGTGAGGTTTCGTTGGCTTTAATGCAGTCGCTGTTTACTGATCATCATTCTGTTTCACATCTCAGAGAAGTAACACGTTTTGTATTTGAACATTGCAGGTTTGGGGGGATGAACAGTCCAAAATGGTCTGTAACACCAAGCAGCCCGGTTGTAAGAACGTCTGTTACGACCACGCTTTCCCCATCTCCCACATACGCTTCTGGGTCCTCCAGATCATCTTTGTTTCCACGCCATCACTGATCTACCTTGGTCATGTGTTTCACGTCCTCCACAAAGAGAAGAAATTAAGAGAGTATTTAGAAACCCACCCAAACGAGGGGAATGTGAAAGGACCCAAATACTCTGATGAAAAGGGCAAAGTGCAGATAAAGGGCGACCTGCTGGGAAACTACATGACCTCTATCTTCTTCAGAATCGTGATGGAGATCGGCTTCATTGTGGGGCAGTATTACCTGTACGGGTTCATCATGGATCCTCAGATCGTCTGCTCCCGGGCCCCATGTCCCTTCACCGTAGAATGCTTCATGTCCCGGCCCACAGAGAAATCCATCTTCATCATCTTCATGCTGGTCGTGTCCTGCGTCTCCGTGGTTCTAAATGTGGTGGAGATCTTCTACCTTGCATGTTCCAGATCTTCCAGGCGGAGGGCGAAAACGGTGCCGACGACAGCCATCGCCATCCATCCCCGTTTCACCACCGACAGCATGATGAAAAATGAGAAGCTCAGCCGCCATGACTCCAGCACGGCCTGAATCACGATATTAAGCAGATCTGAGGGAACATCTGCAGCCATACTGTCAGCAGGGGCCGATAACGCAGTGACTACAAAGGTTGAATTTGTCAGACAAAATGTACGATTAGTTACAGAGAACTGAGTTGTTATATCGTGTTCAATTCCTAAACATATTTATATGATTATATGATGTACATTTTCCAGTTAAACTTGTTTAATATAGAACAAAAATAACAAATATCCATTAGCCTTGATGTCACATAAATAAATTATGGAGAGCAAATGCCTTTTTAAATGGTTTTACTTGTTTTGCGTTTTGTACATATATGTAGCTGGATCACAGCTCCTCTGCTGAAACCTGCAGCACCGGACTCTGATCCAGTCTGTTCAAACTCTGGAGTTCTGAGGTTCTAAAGGACAGCCTGGTGTAATCTGTGGTTTACCTTTTAACACGTTAACACTTTTTGTTGTCTGAATAAACTTGCGAGCCCCTTTTTTATATCTGATTATAAATTTAAAGTAAATCTTTTTTATTTCTGTTTTTATCAGCTGTTTTTTTTTTTCTTTAAGATCATTATAATAATTCAAAACAAAGTGTTTGATTTTGTATACCATTTTGTAAAATAAAATAAAATTTTCTAGAAGGCTAACTGACCTCATTACTGTGTCCAAAATGTCTTTTTCTTTATTTACTAGTTGTCAAAAATAAAAGTACAAATAATAAGTGAATACCATGAAATCGAATTTCTCCAAACACATCAAATAAACTTTTTTTCTTTAAGTAAAAATGTCTAATGGGACATTTAATACAAACATATACAAGTTGGGAAATAGGAAACACATCAACTGTTTAAATAAAATTCAAAAGAATTTTTAACTATGATTTTATTGTGGATTGAATAGTACATGATTGATTTAATATGTGAATACCTGATTATGATCCTATTTGCGGGGCTCTCACACATACAGCTACTCCTCCATCAGCTAATTTGAAGCTTTTTTATGAAATAAAACTTGAAGACATAAACAGTAGATATGAAAATAAGACACAATCTGGTTAAAGAACAAGGATGACAAGCCAGATGTTCAATTTCAAGTTAAATTTTCTTCAAACCAAACATGAAACTCCGTAAAAATTCAAAAAATATCCACTGGACTTGGTTTTTAAGATTTGAAGACGTTTCGCCACCTCTCCAGGAAGCTTTCTCAGTTCAAATTCACATTTGAATTCAATTCACATTTGAATTGAGAAAGCTTCCTGGAGAGGTAGCGAAACGTCTTCAAATCTTGAAAACCAAGTCCAGTGGATATTTTTTTGAATTTTACGGAATGACTATGACCTGGATGACTGAGAACCTTCATCAGCAAACATGAAACATTCAAGATCAAAGAGCCACTGCTGCACTGTTGGTGTATTTCATAATAAACAGGCAAAAGAAGACCAATGGCAAAACCTGAAATCTATTGTTTGTTTGATTTTAATCCAGTTTAGCTAACAACAAAACATATCCTTTTCTTCATTGTTTCTGTTGTTTTTTCCCTGCTCTGGTAAAAAAACAAAAAAAATATTGGTCCTTGCCATTGCCTGCTGGTCTTTTAACAGCCTTCCTAATAACCTGATAAACCTAACTATATGTACAAAAAAAGAATAAATAGCTCCAATAAACATATTTCAACCTGTTTCTGGTTAAGAAATGTCATTGTCAAAATTACTTTTTCATTGTTCTCTCGTAAATTTGTTTATTAATTTATTGAATTACATAAAGTAAGGAAATTCAGTATTTGAACACCTGTCTCTGAGCTAGATTTCTGACCCTTAAAAACCTGCATTTGTTATCCTGAATTAGATGCACCCGTTTCAGGTCGTTAGCTGCATAAAGACACCTGTCCATCCCATACAATCAGTAAGGATCCAACTAATAACATGGCCATGACCAAAGAGCAGTCCAAAGACACTAGAGAAAAAATTGTACACCTTCATAAGGCTGGAAACGGCTACGGGGAAATTGCCAAAGCAGCTTTGTGAAAAAAGGTCCACTGTTGGAGCAATCATTAGAAAATGTAAGAAGCTAAACATGACTGTCAATCTCGCTCGGACTGGGGCTCCATGCAAAATCTCCCCACGTGGGGTCTCAATTATCCTAAGAAAGGTGAGAAATCAGCCCAGAACTACACGGGAGGAGCTGGTCAATGACCTGAAAAGAGCTGGGACCACCGTTTCCAAGGTTACTGTTAGTAATACACTAAGGGCCGGATTTATCAAGATCCAATTTTCCGTGCAGTAATTTGCGCAAACTGGAATTTTGCACGAGGGGCTGAACCATGGTTTGCGGGTGATTTAACAAGAGTGATTGCGTAACTGGTGGCAGGTGCAAAACTGTTGGAGACGCCCTCCAGAGTTTTGTGATATTTGGTATTGCGTGGGTCCTCCTTGTGGCTGGCTCCAAATCCATTCGGAGTTCCCCCAACAGCTCCAAAATGGCAATGCTGGATAAACGATATGTTTTGATGATCGTTTCCTCGTTCATTCCAAAAATATTCACACGGAGTGAAAAAATGCGTTCTCTGCGTCTCCTTGCTTCATTTCAATGTCTCCTTCTTGCGACAATAACCGCTGCCATGTGTGCCCAATTACGCATACAGACCATTTGCACCTTCTTTTGAAACGTGTTAAATATAGAGTCAGATACCGTTAGCAAAATTGCTTTCAGGTTTAATAAATCACTTTGCGAGTGCTAAATTAATATATTTACATGTTCTCCTCCCACAAGACGCACTTTTGCGTGTAAACGCCCCATATTGCATATTCATTGCAGAAAAAGTACTAAATGGATAAGAGGCGCTATTTAGCACGTTTTAAAGACCAAATCCTTTTAGCACGCTGTTGATAGATCAGTTTGTACATTTTTTTAGCGTGCGCAGTGAAATAGCTCACGTTTTTAGACACGCAAACCCTTGATAGATCCGGCCCTAAGACATATTGTTTGAAATCAAGGAGTCATGTGGTCAGATGAGACCAAAATAGAACTTTTTGGTCATAATTCCACTAAATGTGTTTGGAGGAAGAAGAAGGATGAGCACCATCCCAAGATCACCATCACTACGGTGAAGCATGGGGGTGGTAGCGTCATGCTTTGGGGGTGTTTTTCTGCACATGGAACAGGGTTTTGTACTGTATGTGCAGATTTTGGGAAACAACCTCCTTCCCTCAGTTAGATCATTGAAGATGGGTCGAGGCTGGCTCTTCCAACATGACAATGAGCACACAGCCTGGATAACCAAGGTGTGGCTCTGTAAGACGCATACATATACATTTTATTTATTCATTTATTAAACTTTCTGTTGAGATCAATGAAGTAGTTTTACATTGAATTTGGATGTATGGACCTGGATTATTGAACCTTAATACTACCTTGTCAATGAGTTTAGTTCTATCTAAATAAATTAAGAGCATGATACTGCAACTATAATATTTCAATTTAGAAATATCCTTATATGTTAATTTCCTTTCCTTTTGAGGAACATCACTTTAAAGTGGCTCGTTAAAGCTTTAGTAAAAGCCTTTTTGTTCCTCGATGACCTTTCGGTCAAACTCAAGTGGTTTTAAAAATGAACAAAATAAATAATACTGAAAGAAGAAGTCTCTTTGTATATTTAATCACTATGATCAATTTCCTCTGTTTCAGTTTTTCTTTCTCTAGCAACATGAGGTCCTGCCCTTTTCCAAGTTATTTTTTATTTTTTTCACTGTCCACTAAAAAGCCTTGGACTGCTGAAAGATAACCTTAAATGGAAGAAACTTATTGAGAAATAAATTATGACTCAAGACCTTTCTGGTTTCTGCAGTTCTGTACTTTCCCTCTAATTACCAAAATATGATTCAGAATTTGAGTCTTAACTCATGCCTGTGCCTGTGTCTAAAGCTGGCTCCCACATTTCCCAAACCAGATTAAACCAGTAACCAGTAGAGGTTAGATGTTATTGTAAAAAACTATAGGCTGTACAAAAATTACTAACAGAGAATCACATTGTTTCAAAATTAATCTAAAAGCATGTGCAAGTGTTTTATCTTTTATATTTAAAGTTTAAGAAGCGGTTTCAACACTTAAACACACAAGTCATTTTAGTTGAACTATTATAAGTTCAGTTAAACTATTGTCCTTTTTCTATAGTAAAACAGAAAAAAATGTGTCTTTTATTTGGAGATAAGTTGCATACATGTAGAACACCACAAGTGTAAATGTGAATTTTAGAGCACATTTTGGTGCAATAAACCATTTTATTACTGTATGTAAAACTTTAGACTCCGACCTTGTTTACTTCCACAGAGCTGGAATGTATTTTACTCCTTTTATACCCAACATGAGGCTCTCTTCTTCTAATGCTGGTTCTGAAGATATTTTGTGGCTATTCTAATTTTGTTTTCTTTTTGTTTTTTTAAGCAGAGTCTCTAAATCGAAGTGATGAATAATTCAAACCAAAAATGGTCCCAAAATTCCATATATGAACAATATTGTTTCTACAAAAATAATCATTACAAACTTCAAACTTTTTAACACAAGCTGCTTCTCATAACAGTACAATCCGTCTCCATGTATTTAGCTAAAGCAATGAAGAGGAAAAAAAACAGTTTGGCAAACAAACGAGAAGTTTGGCACGTCCATGGTTGTGAGTAAGGAGCTATTGTTGTCTCATTAACCCTCCTTGAGCTGCCCTGCTGGCTAAGCAGGGTGAATAACAGAGGAGTTCTGAAATGTGGCCTGAGGGGTGCAGCAGTTTGTAACATGGCTGCATTTTATGGATTCAATCCCAGCCTTTTTACAGGGATCATTTTTGTAATAATTAGACTTAATCTAATAGCTATTGCAGTTAGGTATACTTCACTAATAAGATTTGAGTAAATCTACTCAAATAAACTGCGGGGAAATTGTACTTCACTTTTTTTGGTTAATTTTTATAGTTTGTTTTTGGTTAAAAATCGGGTATAGGATGATGCATGAGGTCATGGACGGTTCTAGACAGGGGCCAACAGGGGCTAGTGCCCCTATAGAATTAACCCTGTCCCTTGTTATGCCCCTCTACACAAGACATAACATTGAATAAATTTCTAATGATAACACCCACTGGCACTTAAACTGTAACTAACTTGAATGACTAATCTTTTATCCTTACCTTGGCTTCACTTTTATGATGATTTGAAAATTAAGATGTTGATAACGAAGCAGCAACATCTGCCGGGCTTCTTAGCTCCTTTACTTCTTTAATTCAGCATCAATGCTCAAAAGCTTGGCCGATGTTCACCATAGGGTTGCTTCTTTTCTGGGGTGGCTTGAATCTGAGAAATGTATCTAAAGCCCCGTTTACACTATCCTCATGAAACTGTGCTGAGAACAGTCGGAGCACGGTAACCGGGATAACTGTTGAGTGTAAATGGAACGCAACTAAACTGGACTGTGCCAGACACAACCGCATTAAATCTAGTACTAGTTCGACAGCAGGGCTGGGCACGGTTCAGATGTGGCTCCGTTCTCTGATAACAAAGAGTGCATGAGCAGACAGTGTCAACTCCTTTTTACAGTCAGCTGACTGATTTTGTGTCATGAAACGGTGTTGGTTTGGAGGACCCAAATGCAGAGGCCAGTAGGCAGAGGTAAATTTAAGTGGGTTTATTAAGGTTCACAGGAACTGAGGCAGGAATCAAAATCCAACAGAAAATAACATACGCACCAGAACCAAGGAGACATCAGGGGTTAACCAAAACTCTAGAAACCAGGGAGAGACGAGGAAAGCAGACAGACGTTAGACGAGGATCCAGCAAACAGGAACTGAAGAGGGAGGGCTTTTAAAGGGGACAGAGACAAAGAGAGGGCTAACGAGGGAATTGAAAACAGGTGAGGGCAGAACAGAAAACAGAGCAAGGGAAAGAGGACACAAGAGGGCAGCAGAGGACAACAAATGGAAAACCAAGAAAAACAGGAACTAACAAACCAAGACTGACATTTTGTGGGTTTTTTGGCATGTCTGGTTTTGCAATTCACAGATCTCTTCACCTGTTCGCAACATGAACTTCTTCTCAGCCTCTTAACAATAAATGGCCACCATTTTTGTCCGCTACAAGAGCTGCAGAATTGTGGACCAACAATAGGTGACGAAGAACTGTGCTAGCGTGATGTGTAAATGGTCATAAGAACCAAGCTCAGCACGGTCAACTGATCCAAGCTCAGTCTGAACTTGACACGGATCGGTTTCAGAGGGGTAATGTAAATGGGGCAAGTGAGAAGAAGCCATGTCTCACTTCAAACTATTATTCCTCTTGGCGCAGAATTATTTTGTGTCGATTTTGGCATTACCACAAGTAAACATTTATATATTTTAAACTTTTACAACTTTAAAAAATTTATGCTACTACATTTTCTTTTTCATTAAAATAGTAATGTTATGCTGCACCACTCAACACATTTTGTGTATTTATTTATTGATAGTTTTAATGAAAAAGTAGTAGCTATGACCTTTAACAATGAAATATTAGCCCCTCTTTATGCTTCCCTCCACCATGAAAAATCACTTTTCCCATCCTGTCTCCATAGTAAATCTGATCTAGAACGGCCACTGCATCAAGTCCTGCCTCAGGTCTTTGTTGGATTTTCTCCTGGGTAAATTAAGTAACTTCCAGGTGCTTTTGAGCTGTGTAAAATATAAATTTTAGCTGTACACCTGAACACTTTTAAACTCACTAGAAGTTTTAGTTGACAGCTTTGACAGCTTTCAATGACCGACAAAGTTGCTCCTCCAGGAATGCAAAAGTTCAATGCTTGATATGAGAACAAGAACAAGCGGGAATTTGAGAAAGAAAGGGTTTCGCTGTGAGACCAGATATCAGTTGATGATTCGAGGCTTTTAGGCTCACATTATAAAGGCTGCTTACAAAAATCTCACAAAAAATTTCCTTGAATGTGTTACTATAACCAACTGCTTTTAAATGCATTGGATGTACTGTAGTTCTGGAGGAGGGAAAACATGTTTACTTGAGCAATAAATCACACTTCAGTATCATGCCAAGAGGACCATAGATATCCAACTGTATTTTGCCATTTGCAGTTTTTTCAGAAGGAGCATAATGTTTTTTAGCTCGAATTCGTTCGAATTCGTTCTCCTAGCGATGTGAGAACAACTTGATAATGGAACCTTTCTGCTACCTAAGGGACATGACTAATCTGATATCTATTATATATATTAAAAATCACTAGAAATATGAGATATTTGAACATAGATCACATTGAAGCCGAGGAGTGTGTTGTTTTTGTTTTCCAACTAGCAGTTGTTGCACTAGTGATTCTACTACTTAAAAAAAAGGTGCAGATTAACAAACATAACATCAGTGTGTATGGGAGGTAGAATGCTGTACTGTAGTTATGACCACAACTTTCCAATTCCAAGGCAACCACTCTTCCATTCATACGACCATTTATAGAGCTTGATAAGTCAGAAGTTACTCGCCCGATTTATGTGGAAAATAATAATTGGAAATCATTGCTTTTTCATGAAGCACTTTAACAATCTGTCCAGTCATTATTTTGTGGATTGCCTTAAAGAGAGCTTTAAAATCAATGACTGCATATTTTATTTATCATTTAAAGTCCTGGAATTCAAAATGGCCCCTGGACACTGATTGCTAAAGACTGTGTTGCTAGAAAAAGGAAGGAACTACAAATATCAATATTCAGATGTACAAAAACTAATGGAAATGTTGGAAGCAGCAGGTGGAAAAAAATATTGTAAATTTTATGTTACAACATTTTAAAACTTAAGGTCCTATAATACAGAAAAACATAACTGAGGGGGGGTGGACTTAAGTTTCAGCTCTCAAAAACCTACAACACAGTGAAAGAGTTGATCCCTTCCCAGCTATCATCTCAACTCCCACCCCCATGCAAGGGACCAAAACATCTTGTCTGGTCAGCCAGGCCAACAATTCCCCTAAAGACCCCCCTTTCCGAGGCTTAGACCAGTATCGGGTATTGCAGGCTAAAAAAGAACCCAAACGACCCCCATTCCAAAGAGGCGGACCCATTCCTCAAGTCCAATTTGCATGTTCTCTAAACCAAAACAAGACTTTGTTTGGGCTTCTCAATTAAGCTTGGATCTCATTTCTAATTTTTGAATTTTTTGGATGGGAGGTGAAACATTTTCAAACTTGGAAACAAATTCCAATAGCTTGTTTTTTAACTTTTTGGAAAGAATATGAACTAGATGACTGGGAATCTTCACCTGCAACATAACCGAGGTAACCCCAGTGTAGCACCAGGGGCCTGTTTCAATAAGGAAGTTCAACCAACTCTGAGTTCAAACTTGAACTCTGAGTTGACTTATCCTGAGATTGGAAACTCTGAGTTTTGGGTTTCAGAACAGCTGAAATTAGTTAGTTCAATCAACTCTAAATTGACTGACTCTGAGTTAAGCGTGTGCACCACAACTATAAAAAGCCATTATCAATGGAGCACAGATATTACGAGTCACCATGGCAACAGCGTCAGACAAAAAAAGGTGTGCATATTTCTCACCAGCAGAACTGGATGTGCTTATGCAAGCATATGCAGAATTTGAACATGTATTTAAAAAAAAAAGCAACACGGCTGCAGCGGCGAAGGAGAGAGAGTTAGCTTGGGTGAAAATAGCTGCTCGAGTCAATGTGTAAGTTTACATTTTAATTACTTTTATACAGCGTTGGGTGTAATGAATTAAGTTACTTAAGTCATATAAATACTGTAATTAACTTAAAGACTATAAAACAATAGTGGATTTAATATCAAATTTTAAAAGGTATATTTTGATTTGAACTTTCTCCCTCTAGTTACACACTTTGGTCAATTTAAGATTAATTCATGCAACTGAATATTGTTTATTTGAAAGCATTAGAAGTGCAGTTTCTTGTCTCTCCTTGTATTGTTCAAGTGGTTGAGGTTGATTTGGGATTTAGAAAGTAATTAATAAGTAAGTAAAACAAATTAGTAAGTAGACCAATACTTTCTAGAGACAGTAATTATTACATTAATCTAATTAGACTTGTTGAAGATAAAATTTGTAGTTAGTAATTAAGAACTATTTTAGAGTAACTTACCCAACTGTTATAATATCAGAGGTGAAACTGGAAGAACAGTATTTTATTAAACCTAATTTAGTTTTCATGGGTAGGTGCAATCCTGCAGGCATCAAAAGAACATGGCAGCAGCTGAAAATGAAATATAAAAACATACTTCAAGCAGGTAAGCCTTGAGCACATCATGGGAGTAGAGTAGCTACCTGGCTTTACAAACAGGATCATCCATAAAAGAACATGCCATTTCATTCCCTTTGATGCGCTCTACGTGACTGAAATGTGTGCAATGAATACTGTATGTCCCCAAAGAATCAATGAGGTGTTTAAACACCACTTCCTCTTTAAAAAAGGGGAGGAGACCAAAATAAACTCTGGATTTTCTGAAGAAAACCTGCTCCCGACCAGGTTAGGTTCAAAGAGTAAATTCCCATGGTAACTGACTCTGTGTATAAGTTATCTCTCTTTCAGAAACGGGCTTGACTTACTCTGCTTTTTCAGGTTTAACTTACCTCCCTTTCTGAAACAGAAAACCCAGAGTTTCCCTCATTTCAGCGTTAACAAACTCAGAGTTTTCACTTAACCTCCTTTCTGAAACAGGCCCCAGGTCAGCAAAACCAGAAAACAACATCATGAGCTAAATAAAGGGGAAATTTAAAATACCACTAATACAGAGGTGTTTCCTCTTATACAAATAACACTGGGAAAAACTTTTTAAAAAACACTACATGGAGTAGGATTCATCTGAAAAGTTTTAGTCTCACTCCAATAGAGAAATAGTTGGCATTTGCAACCCAGGTTGGTCATATTATAGTAAATAATGCATTGTCATCCACATCAAATTGTTTGAAAAGTGTCACGCAATTTTTGGTAGTGCACTATAAAGTCCCAACCTTTACATTGCACAATCTTTAAAGGCCCAACCTTTACATTGTTTTTTTTTTATTGTGTAATTGCAATATAAGCAACCCACCAGTAGGTGGCGCCATTAATACGCATATTGGGCTTATGTCGCCTCCTTGTACCAGTTTCCGGTTTCCTCACAAAACAAAACAGCTGATAGTAGTCAAAGATGGCCGCCGCTACTATGGCGGGCCTCGACGCCCACAGGATGGAGAAGAAGAAATTCGAGTACTTTTCCTCCATAAACTCCATGGCAAACAAGATAATGCAGGAGCGGGAGAAAATAAAAGCCGAGTACGGCCCTTCCTGGGAGAAAATGACCCCTCAGGAGCAAGACACCGCCGTAGATAACAGCATGATGGACCCTCATATCAGAGCCAGATACGCTATGCATAAAGTGGACCGAGAGGAGGTGGTCTGTTACCCTAAACTGCTTCTCCAGACCGGTCAGAAGATTGTCCACTTTGGTGAAGAGGTATTTAAAAATTATTTGATTTTTATAGTAAGGTTTTACGCTCTTTTTGGTGTTGTTGCTAACAATAGCCACGTAGACGTAAATTACGTAGCTAAACGTCACAACAGCTTTTTTAACGTAACTAACTTAAAGAATTGGCTTACGATCGGGATACGCTTGGTTTGTAGAATACCATAATATCAGCGGCAAAGCGATTAGGAAAATGAAACAGCTACACATATTATAAATTATAACAACAACAAAAACGTTAGAGGTGACAAAAGCACTATTCGGAAAAGACAACACTATGTAGCTGTTAAAAAGTACTTTTATAATTATTTAATTAACTGTACCTATTCTGGAAGCATCTATTTCCACTTTCACACCTAAATGTCCCCACCATAATAGAATAATGTCTTTGTAATGTTCATTTTGTAAGTAATGATTTTAAAGGCATGATTTTTTTTTCTGAGATTCGAAAAGGAAATGTTAAAATTTAAAAGAAAAACAATTAAAAGCACACTATACAATGTTATTTTAAGGATTTTCCAAAGCAAAGATTTGTAACTTTGTTTTGGTAACATCTCTATCTTTCCTGTTAAAGTGTAAAAATTTTATTTCTGTATGATAAAATACATATTTTAATCAAAAGTATCCAGAGTAGACATACATTGCTTGTGTCTGAGTGTTTCATATCATTATGTAACAGTCTGAGAAAATACAATTAAAATAGAAAAAAACTTTGTCTACCATACACAATGATGGCAGAAATTTGCCTTTGGCTTGCTTACACACAACAATGTAATAAAAATACATTAAAATACAATTATAAAAGAGTTAATTGCAGACACAGCAGCAGATTCACTTCATCAAGGGAAGAGAAGCTCAAAAGACCATTAACAACTTGCTCAGCTCCTTGATGGCAGAAATCACAAAATTATTTCTGTACACATTTTATACACATACACATAAGCTATATGAATTGAAGTGTGGACTAAAAACAAGTAAATAGTTTAAAATCGTGTACAGCACCAGATAAAAACAAATATCAATACAGATATTTTTAGTTTTGCTCGCCATTCAGTTCCAGTTATAAACGGTGTTGGTTTTCATTCTATTACCAGACATCTTCTCTCATATTGCTGATTGGTATAAAACAGTTGTAGTTGCTTATATTACAGCTTTCATTATTAAGGTTTTCATTTTTCTTATAGGATATCACTTGGCAGGATGAGCACTCTGCCCCTTTCTCGTGGGAGACAAAGGTAACATTTCATTAACGGATAACATACACATAGCTTACCTTTATTTGCATCTTTGCAGTATATTTTATTCATAGATGTTATTGTATATGCCTGAAAAATGTGTCTATTATAAACCAATTTGTTTTCCAGAGTCAGATGGAGTTCAGTTTGATGTCAGGTTCAGCAGATCAGGTGACCTCTTCCTCACAGGCTGACTCCAAAAATGCAAAAGTTTCTCATTCAAATCAGCTTGGAAAGAGTACAGCAGGAGCTAAGGTACTGATTTTTTTGTGTATTCATAACCTGTGCAGAAATTTAATGTGCATTTTTTTTTTTCTTGGAAGCACGGTTTTTGATGGAATGGTCACTGCTTTTAATCTGATTGTTTATTTGATTTGATTCGGAAGGTATCTGCCAGTGAGGGGCGAAGGCCAGAGGAAGAGTCGTCCTTCTGGAAGATCAGTGCTGAAAGGTCGAGGCTGGAAGGGGAAAAAGCTGACTTCCAGTCCCTGACCCCGAGTCAGATCAAATCGCTGGAAAAGGGAGAGAAACCCCTCCCTTCCTACCTCCGACAGGTAAACACAGATAAATACAGCAGAAGTGTTTATATATATATATATATATATATATATATATATATATATATATATAACATTATCCAACTACATTGTTTAAATGTTTTTTTTTTTTTTATTCAGGAGAGCTCCACCATCTCAAAGGAGCCTGAAATCGCTGAGTTCCACCCTCCAGCTCCTGCCAAGTCCATCAAACATCGGGCGCCCAAGCCTCCTGCCCCACAGCCCCCCGGCCCAGTGGCTGTCAGTGCAACACCTGCATCCATCTCCATCGCACCCACACCGGCACCGCCCATCAGTGACTCCTCTACAGTTGCAGTTTGGGAGAGATCTCAGAGCACCCTGCCGTCTGTCAGCAACACCCCGGATGAAATCTTTTCCTCCAATCCCATATCCAAGCCTTCTAAGTCCTCCACAGCTGCAGAGAAGGAGAAAGTGGAGGAAAGTTCTCCTCCTTTGGACATGAGCCCCACCTTTGCCCAGGTGAGACCTAAAACGGGTTAAATAAGCACCAATCCTGACAAGACACAATACGTTCATAACAGTAGAGTAACAACACTAATGGTTAAAATGCTCTATTCACAGTTTAACACAAGCAACAGCATCCTGAAGACTGGATTTGACTTCTTGGACAACTGGTAAAAATAAAACAACCCAAACACAGACCAGTCGAATGAAGCATCCTCATCATTATTTTGGAAATGGACCACACCGCCATGACTACAGGCGTTCACGTCTAGATTTAAGAGACAACCTCTTTAATGTTCCTGTTATCATCCTGTGTAGCTTAAGAGATTATTTCACCACTTGTGTATTTTTGGCTTTTTGACTTTTTTCCAAAGCAGAAGAGCATCTTTCCTTGTTTTCCTCTTGGTATGTTACAAGTCTGGATGCATGATCACTGAACTGCCTACAGACACTATGTCCCAAAACACTAAAAGCATGTCTTTCTTTACTACAAAAGCTTTATATTGCATTTGGGGTAGGGCTGGATGATATAGAAAAAAAGCATATCGATAAAAAAAATGAATATTGAATGATAATTACATAAAAGATATAAAACCATATTTTAAGTGAGCTCTTACCATTTAATGGTATTGCTAACTGAATTTTGATTAAATAAAAATAACTTAATAGACCTGAGTTATGTTACTAAAAATGAAATCCTCAGGTTCTATTCTTTGTCTATGTATTGAATTGAGAGGCTGAGGTAGGGCTCGGATGTTACCCTCTTTTGTGCCATTGTGCCACACGTCTATCGATCGATAAATATTGTTATTAAATTATCATCCAGCCCTACTTTGTTTTTTTTTTTATTTGTTTTTGTCTTAAATGCTTTTACTTTATAACTGTATATGTTTCTGATGTGTTAACCTTGAAGTGTTAAAGCTGTTTTTAAGGCTGCGGTTCTGCACACATTCAGTCTAATAAGGAATTCTGTTATTTAAGGGATTTTTAAGAAATTGAAAAAAAAATGTTTAAATCATGAAAATGAACCATGATTAGATTTAGTTTAAGTCCAATAGAATCTTTATATTTTTAAGGTAGCTGAAAAAATTTAAAGATTAGACATCTCTTGCTCCAACACCACTACATTGCATCATTCCATCTACGCCTTTTGTTTTTTTTAAAGAGATTATGTGCATTTAAACCTTTCCATGTCAGTAAACCAACACTAGTACAGTGATTTGTAGTGTTTATGATAGACTAAATATCTAGAGTACTATTTTAACTAGTTTTATATTTATCTGCTAATTTTATCCTCAGCTTTACGTGTACAGTGAGCTCACGTGAGTTATGGAATTGGAATGAATAAAATAAAATAAATTAAATCTTAAACTTTTTTATGTCTTTAAGTCTGTTTAGAGGCTGGATATTAACATTTGTTTTGTTTCACGGAAGCTTTTAAGTCCTAGTAGTTTAATGTCTAAAGTCACGGTATGTAAACAAGACAGCCACATGTCAGAGAGTGAGGTTCCAGACAGAAATGTTTCATATATCAAGATTTTTTGGGGATTTCCTGATCTTAAAATATAAAACTTTAAAGTCTAATAATATGTTTTTAATTGGATGGAATTGTAATGAAAATCTTTTGGAGAAAAAATATCCATAACAACCAACATTCTCCTGAGGATCCAAATGAATTTGAATTAACTTTCTAGCTTATATGACTTTTTATCCCGAGTTGTACTTTCAAATCTAAAATGAGCTGTAAAAAAAAATCTGAAGCCAGATGACAGAGATATTACCTAGATTTCTTTTAGTTAAATCAAGAAGCTTAGATTTGGCCTCAATCTTTTACCTTCTGGTAAAAGGCAGCTGATCTGCAGAGTATTTATAGCAGTGCTGCTTTCATGCATATTCTATGCTGTGGGAAGGGACAGAACGACTAGACTCCTCTGTATTCTAACAACACAGGAAAATTTAAAGTGTTTTTTTTAGGACTAGAAAAATAACTTGTTCTACCCTCTAACACTGCGAAAACTGATCTAATAATAAATATATTTGCCCTCCAGGTAAATAGGATGAACAAATGGAAAGGGGTTTTGCCTTGATGGAGTTGTTTTTAGATCATATTGCATTGGTAAATTGTCTTACCTGCTCAACTCACGAAAGGGGCTCCATTGGGTTTTCCCCTTAACTGCCGTTTACTTGACTTACATGAATGTCACTGCAGGAAGTGAAAGCCTGCAGAGGGGACGCATCTAAAACATTGAGAACGTTGAGGATCCCTGATTGGCAGGGATAGGAAACACTACAGGTGCTGGTCATAAAATTAGAATATCATGAAAAAGTAGATTGATTTCAGTAATTCCATTTAAAAAGTGAAACTTGTATATTATATTCATACATTACATACAAACTCATATATTTCAGATGTTTATTTTGTTTAATTTTGATGATTACAAATGACAACAAATCAAAATCTCAAATTCATCATATCAGAAAATTAGAATATTGTGAAAAGGTTCAAAATTGATGGCCCCTGGTGCCACACTCTAATCAGCTAATTAACTCAAACCACCTGCAAAAGCCTTTAAATGGTCTTTCAGTCTAGTTCTATAGGCTACACAATCATGGGGAAGACTGCTGACTTGACAGTTGTCCAAAAGACGACCATCGACACCTTGCACAAGGAGGGCAAGACACAAAAGGTCATCGCTAAAGAGGCTGGCTGTTCACAGAGCTCAGTGTCCAAGCACATTAATAGAGAGGCGAAGGGAAGGAAAAGATGTGGTCGAAAAAAGTGTACAAGCAAGAGAGATAACCGCACCCTGGAGAGGATTGTGAAACAAAACCCATTCAAAAATGTGGGGGAGATTCACAAAGAGTGGACTGCAGCTGGAGTGAGTGCTTCAAGAACCACCACACACAGACGTATGAAAGACATGGGTTTCTGCTGTCGCATTCCTTGTGTCAAGCCACTCTTGAACCACAGACAGCGTCAGAAGCGTCTTGCCTGGGCTAAAGAGAAACAGGACTGGACTGCTGGTGAGTGGTCCAAAGTCATGTTCTCTGATGAAAGTAAATTTTGCATTTCCTTTGGAAATCAAGGTCCCAGAGTCTGGAGGAAAAGAAGAGAGGCACTTCATCCACGTTGCTTGAAGTCCAGTGTAAAGTTTCCACAGTCAGTGATGGTTTGGGGTGCCATGTCATCTGCTGGTGTTGGTCCATTGTGTTTTCTGAGGTCCAGGGTCAACGCAGCCACATACCAGGAAGTTTTAGAGCACTTCATGCTTCCTGCAGCTGACCAACTTTTTGGAGATGCAGATTTCATTTTCCAACAGGACTTGGCACCTGCACACAGTGCCAAAGCTACCAGTACCTGGTTGAAGGACCATGGTATCCCTGTTCTTAATTGGCCAGCAAACTCTCCTGACCTTAACCCCATAGAAAATCTATGGGGTATTGTGAAGAAGAAGATGCAATACACCAGACCCAACAATTCAGAAGAGCTAAAAGCCACTATTAGAGCAACCTGGGCTATCATAACACCTGAGCAGTGCCACAGACTGATCGACTCCATGCCACGCCGCATTGCTGCAGTAATACAGGCCAAAGGAGGCCCAACTAAATACTGAGTGCTGTACATGCTCATACTTTTCATGTTCATACTTTTCAGTTGGCCAACATTTCTATAAATCCTTTGTTTTTATTGGTCTTCAGTAATATTCTAATTTTCTGATATGATGAATTTGAGATTTTCATTTGTTGTCATTTGTAATCATCAAAATTAAACAAAATAAACATCTGAAATATATGAGTTTGTATGTAATGTATGAATATAATATACAAGTTTCACTTTTTAAATGGAATTACTGAAATCAATCTACTTTTTCATGATATTCTAATTTTATGACCAGCACCTGTAATTTATCTCATCTCATGGTTTTTCTTAGTCCAGGATTGAGTTCAGACATTTAAATGCAGTTGTTTTGAAAGTAGCTAAAAGCTTGCTTCTGAGGATTGTGGTTTTTATCCCTAATTTTGAGTATTTCATGAAAAACATCACCTAGACCTATGACCTTGTTTAAAAGTGGCGCAGTGTGTAGCACTGCTGCCTTGCAGCAAGAAGGTTCCAGGTTCCATTCCCGGCTCGGGGTCTCTCTTGTTAGCATGTTTCCCTGTGCATTAGTGGGTTTTCTCCGGATACTACGGCTTCCTCCCACAGTCTACAAACATGACTGCTAGGTTAAATGGCTTCTCTAGATTATCCTCAGGTTTGAGTGTGTGTGTGTGAGTGAATGGTTGTTTGTCCTGTTTGTCTTTGTTACCCTGCGATATTAAGGTTATTATTATTTAAATCAAGAAAGAATACAAAATAAAGATTAAAGTTTGCGTTTTTGGACACTACTCTCTTCAAAAGGCACCAGTTCACAACATATTTCATCTAAATGTTCACCATGACGGCCCATCCTATTCAGGTCACTAACTATAATCAAACTTTATTACATTCAGTTATCCTGAGCAAGCATAGGGCGACAGCTGAAAGGAAAGACTTCCTTTAAACAGCAAGAAATCTCTAAGGAGAACCAAGTTTAGTTTGATTGGTGATGGGGGTTATGAGGACAGGGAAGAAGTAAACTAAAGGTTAAGGAGCATGCTGAAGATCAGTTTTACTTGAACATGCTTATACATTAGAAACAACTTCTCCTTTATGTAAGAAATCTTATGTTTTTCAGATAAGAGTCAGAGGAAGTTCCACTTAGCCTGACAGCAAAAGGTGGCCTGCCCCCTCTCAGTTAAGGTTTAGTTTCCAACTCCTACTTGGAGCTTTATCTCAACTCTGTTAAGGTGCAGAAAAGACTGAGCCAAAAAGCAAAGCATCATCTAATTCCTCAACTGTATAAATCATAGTTCTGGATATAGGGAGCCAAAATGAATTTCCTCCCTAGGTTAGCCAGACTTAACCTTAGAGAAATAAGGAGTTGCTTCTTCATCCAGGGGGAGCTTAAAGCAAAATGATTTACAGTATAAGTAATCCACCCAAATATCATAAATCAGGGTCTGACCTCAAATATCTAACAACTGTATATAATTCCTATACTGTATGTTTGTGTTGCATCCTCTCTTAGTGAGCTGAGGCACCTCTGCCCAGGTCAGCTTTTCCTCCCCTGCAGAACCACCCAGCTCTTCGGTGGCCTGAATGGCGGCTTTGTGCTCAGAAAGTATTTTGGCATATCCTTAATATTTTTGCTGAATGGAAATGATTGCCGGCCATTTCAGAGGCATTGGCTCAGTTTAAATGTTTGCACCTTACAGGACATTATGTTTAAAAGAGAACCAGAAGTGATTCTCCTAAAGAAAAAAAATGGAAACTGTTACTTGGCTCATAAAAAGTGTTTGAGGCTCAGTTTCATGTGTCCTGAGCCGACCCTTTTCATAACTCATAATTAGACGAACCATCAAGAATCCCAGAATACTGAGAGAATATCCCACAACAAAAAAATATTCCAAATAAGAGCATACGTTTTTAAATATACGAACCACAATTTTTTCCCCCTAAACTCTGTAAAAAAAAAAATCATGGTCAGTATTCGAATTGCATAAATGTTTGGTTTGTGCACTTCGGCTAATTAGAATTTAAATAGACGCATTTAATTTTTAGTCCAGGCTGAAGTCTGGAAACGTTCCTGGTATTTCTGATGTTACTGGAACAGCTGTGTAGGAGCAGACATCCTGCAGACTCCAACACATCTGACCCTCAGAGCCTGAGCCGCTGCTGGCACCACTCCCAGTCTCCACATCCCCCGGCTCTGCCTCAGTTGCTTCTTTGGAAACTCTGCTGGATTCTTCAGGCGCTTTAACTGGCATACCTCCTGCTACAACCTCAAACACATACGCACACACAAGCAGACGCACAGCCTCTTACATAACACCGCTCTGTTTGACTTCTGTTGTTTCCTGAAATTACTTAACGCCCGTATTTCTGTTCATTTCATTAAGAAGGAATTGCACACTTGTCTGGTATGTCACGTAATTAAATAGAGTTTGTGAGAGAAAATGTGTTTTCATCAGTTTTGGTCAAATTGGTCAGTAAAGGTTGAAGCCTGAAAGGACACAGGCGGCAGAAATGTAATATTTCAAGGTTAATGTTTGGTTTACAAAATTCTTTCCGCTGATTAAAACAAATGATTTGCACCATCTGGATCCTAAAAGGCCTAAAAAAACCCCCCAAAAATCCTGAATGTTGTAACTTAAACTAGAAAATTCACGAAATTCAAGTCCATATTTTTCTTTGCCAATTAAAAATAACAGATCACTTGAGGCGACTCCATTTTAACAGCAAGACTCAGACCAGCATAAAGAACAACCTGCTTTTGATTTGGAGTATTTATAGTTGACAATACCAATAGTTCCATCAGCACACAAATAGGACACAGATAATCACCAAAGTAAAGAACCAGGGGTACTTTCAATTGGAAACAAAGACAAGAAATTGATAACAGCAATTGATGACTCTGTCCATTAAAAAATAGATTTGTCATAAACATCTAGACCTAGAAGTGCTTTCTTTGAATAAGAAAAAAAAAACAAAACAAATACATAAAGCCAATGTTTATCATTCCCCTGTCAATCCAGAAAACTAACATCTATCCACATAGGAAAAGAACCGAGAGTACTTTCTATAGAAACCTGGACACAGACTATGTATACGTGAGAGGCAGCAATGGTTCAGTCAGTGATTTGGTGTAAAGAAAAGAGCTAAATTCAGAAACACAGGGCCAGGGGTACATTCTGTGGCAAAGAAACCCCTAGTCCACAGAGTCAATGGCTCCATCCATAAAAAAAAAGACAAGGAGTACAGATTTAGTTTAATTAGTGTAAAAGATCCACCCTCAGGTAGTGGCAGCAATGGTTCAGTCATTGACTCTACACAAAAGAGCCACAGCTACTTTCTATAAGAAAGGAAAACGTAAAGGACACGTTTTAGGTAAGAGGCATCACTATGGTTTCACTTTCATCCAGTGAAATTAATATAATAACATGCTTACAAAAGGTCCCACATCATCATACTGCCACTACTGAGCAGCCACGCAGCTACTTTGGTCAGCCAAACATCCTGGACAACCTCTGAACTAATATATGCTAAATAACACTGATCTCTTTGTTCGACTTTATAACCATCATTGCTAACAACAAACTTAATGACTGTTTATTTCCCCACTTTTCTCTCAAGAATACTGGTGTGTTTTCATGCATAAATACAGATGCATGTTTTTCTTTCTTTCTTTTTTTTTTTTTACATATAAATCCCTCAGTTGGACTTTTGTTTTTGTTTAATAGTATTTTCTCCAGTAATGTGAATTTGCTCCAATTGTGCCGTCTAATTTCAAATGTTTCTCCATGCTTTAATTTTTTCCATCTGAATTTCCTCACTAAGCTGAAGGTTATTTCTGTCCTTGTACAGCTGTTTAGATCTCAAAGAAATCCTTACTTCCTCTGGAAACATTCAGGGCTTCTGTGTTAGTCGCATATAAAACCAGTGATTTGAAAAAATATAGTAGATCATTTTGTTGGATCAGTCGTTTATATTTGTGGCACACAGCTTTAAGCTTTTGTTTAATAAGTTTCAAGTTTATTCCATTTTCTTCCATTCATTAGGGTAGAACGTCAAAGAAAAAGGTTGTTTTTTAAAATTTCCCCCCAACAGTAAAGATGTTGTACCTGGGATGCATATGGTTTCCACAAGACTGAGATCCATGGAAAACCGCACCGCTCTCACGAAGCGTGGAAATGAAAGATGGAAGCAAAAACAAAGAGGTTTCCTGTTGTTTAGAGGAAATCAAACCTGTCCGGAGAAAACGAAGAGGAAGCATTGCTGATAGGCAACAGGGAAGTTTTGTTTTTGGATCCCTGCCTTTACTCCTTTTTTTCCCCCTCCTAGAGGGGTGTGTGTGTGTGTGTCTGTGTGCACCCTCCCATTCACATATCTAATGGGAAAGAGGTTCCAGCTGCTGTTCCATGAGGCAAAGGGAAGGGAGAGAGTGTGGTGCAGCTCAGAGGTACATAGAGAGCTATAGCTGCTGGAGGAAGAGTAACTGGAAGGAGTAAAATGGGACCAGCTGCCACCTTCTACACATTTCTGTGTTTATGCTTTCTGGCTGTGTGTGTTCCTGTAGGGATGGTCGATGCTGCGCCAACGCAGGTCAGAACTTTCTGTACTGTTGGTATTACCTTGGTATGCTTTTTTTTTTCTTTCTGTAATCTTAATTCATGTCTGTTTTGGGGTAATTTTTTCACATTGGGTTAATAAAGCATTCATCAAGAGGACAAAACACTGGAAATGTTTTGTACCTTAGCAGCAGTAGGAGAAATGAGAAAGATGACGTCACGTCTGTTAATGATTCCTAAATATTTAAAGATGACCATGTTTAAAGAAGCAGACACTGGTAGCAGAGCGTATTTGAGACTTCAAAAAAAGCCGCCCCCTTCTTATTAGCCAATAAGAGACTCAGAAATATGATAGGTTATGACAGTAATGTGTCTTTACTTGTAAATTCTCTCGTAACTAAGAGCTTTTCCAGTCTCTCCTGATTTTTTTTATCTAGACGTTGGATTGTTTTCCTCTCATTTCAAACCTGACTGTTTAAAGACAACCAATCTTCCCATTTGTTAAACCACTTAACTCTGGAGAATGAAGTCATGAAAAGGTTGGTGAACCAAAGAATTGAACCAACATGTCTTCAAAAAGCCAGATGGCTTTGGGTAGATTGGATTTTCTATGTAGCAGCCATCTACTAACCATTGCCTACAGGTCAAATAAGTTGAAATGTTCAGTCTAACAATTTCTGTTACTGGGAAAACATTTAATCCTTTTTTTCTTTCAATTATTTACTTTTGATGTGTTTTTTTTTTAAGATAGATAAGTGAAATATATGTGATTACAATCCTTTAACAACTTAGAATAAGATAAGACCCCTTGTTTTTATCAATTGGAGTCAAACAAAGAAGCTAAATTAGTCAAATATGAGAAAGGTGATAAATGTTGCAATGATGATATAACCAGTAAAAATAAGCAAATAATTAAAAAATAATATTTTTTTTATAAAATAAATAAACTTTCTGCTTTGGTTTCAAAAGAAACCAACACAAGATGTGTCGTTTTTCTAATTACTGAATGCGAAATATTCAATATTTCCATCTTAACAGCAAGGTTTTGTTTGGAAAAAAGAATTGCTTTGGGTCCATATCTGCTGTTTTGGCAATTAAACAGCTTTTTTGTAGTTTCAGGTGATGCAATTTTCATAGATGTTACTGAAATTAGACACTCACCATTATTAGCAAGCAATGAATTAATTATTAATACATTTTGTAACCCTAGCCAACACCCAAACCGGATGTTCTGTTGTTCTTTGTTTACATTTTTAGAAATACATGACAATCCAGTGAAAGAAATGTAATAAAAAGTAATAAAACAGCAACCTGAAAGTCAAAGCCTGAACCCTCTTGGACTCATTTCACAAACAACTGATTATTTAGAATTAGAGACAGATCTTTGTCATTGCATCTAAAATTAGATTTTAAATTCATTCTTCAAACAGTTAATTGCTAACTAGTCTGGTGTGATGACAGCAGGAGCATCATGGAGATCCTACTGTTTGTTAATCTGTGTGCGTTTGTCAGGCGTCTCTGCTGGAGATGAAGCGGGCCAGAGGTGATGTTCCTGATATTCTTCCAGAACCAGAACCGGAACCAGAACCAACTAGTCAGGTGTCAGACTTTGAAAAATCCTACAACTATGTCTGTAAGTAATTTCCTGCTTCCTTATGATAGCCTTTGGGTCAAATACTAGATTTAGAAAGGCGTATATAGTCCAAGTAAAATAAATATAGTACACCCTCCTTATCCATGTATAACACAGTGGATTGCAAAAAGTAATCCCACCCTTGGAACCTCTTTTTCTTATTTTGTTTCCCAAACGAAAACAAACTTATGCAATGGACGAACTTAAAGACCAGACAGAAGGAAAGTAAATCAATATTGCTTTAATAGAAAACTTAGACATGTGGCTTGCTTTTATATTAAATTCCCATGATCTATGGAATCTGACTGAACAGCAGCTATTTAGCTCAAAGCCCACACAGCTTGTAGCTGCACTGAATCAGAATATTTACCTCTTTAGAGGTAAAACAATTTCAAAACCATATATAATTTCATTCCTGTTATGCACAACTATGTGTTGGTCTATCCCAATAAATCCCCCCTAAATACATTCATGCTGATGGCTGTAATACGACAAAATATTAAAAGCAGTAATAATACTTTGCAATGCACTAAAAACTATTAAATGATGGGATTTGTGGCTTAGACTTTAGGTGAGATTTTAACAATCTGTTCTGCATTTAACCATAAATATGATTGAGGTTGAGATTTCTTTTTACTATGACACTTCCTATGAATACAATATGTACAATTTATCACTTAATCCTGCACTGCAAAAACAATCTAGAAATAAGTAAAGATTTCTTAAATTAAGTGTATTTACCCTTAATTTGAGTAGGTAAGTAAGAGGATTTGCCAATGGAATGAGTAGTTTTACTCTTAAAATAAGATAATTACATAAAATTCACTTGAAATAAGAAAATGCAATTGTTTTTTCTTATTTTAAATGTAAATTGTCTTGTTCTATTGGCAAAGTGTCTCACTTACCCCCTCAATTCAAGAAAAATGCATTGATTTTAAGAAAAAAAGACTTATTAAGATTGACATTTTCTGCAGTGTGTTCTTATGAGTAGATGGGCTGTCCTCAAACTGAGCATAATGAAGCAAATACTTTATTCTTATATTTTCCATTCAAGGTAAAACTGTTTTAGTTTGGGTTATTTATTTATTCTTATGTTTCCACAGTATCCAGACTGGCTGGTATAGACCAGGCCATCCACAAGCTTAACGTTGGTCATTACACCCTGGATGTTAAAGTCAGCCAGCTAATCGACCGGATCTCCAGGCTGGATGGTAATATTCTAAACATTGATAAGGTAATTCCGGTAAGGCTCCATAAGCTTTTATTGCGCTTTACTCTGATGGTCATCATCCTTTCAATTATAGCTAAAGTTGGAGATTTGGAGGACAGCATCCAGGAGGTCTACCAGCACAGCAAAGACAATCGTAAGGAGATTGGAAGACTGGAAGGTAAATTTAACCTTTTTCAAGCATCATTAAAGCTTAAATATGCAGATGGATGATTATGGAGCATAATGTTTATGAAGCAATTATGGGTTATTTATCAACATAACAACAAATGTGATATTAAAGACTATTTAGAGCTGAATTGCAGTGATTGCAAAATCCAGAACTCTATGGCTGGACATTGTTTACTGAAAAGGTGGTTAAAACTGAATTCCCAGCTATGCTTGGTATGACTTTCATTATAATCATGACAGAAATCTGTCAAAAGTCGAAATATTTTGTGAATCTCAGTTTATCAAAACAAAAATCTAATTGAACCTCCACATTTCAAGGTGCATATATGAGAGATATAGTGATACGTTCCAGAGCAATCATGATGATCAGGTTTCCTCCATTTACAAACATGTAGGATTAATAGACATAAATACATGAGGTGACATGCAGGAGTAATCTGGTTTTTAACATGCAAACAATCTAGATGCTTAGATCACTGATGTTAAACTCTGCCAGCGTCAGGAAAATGTTGCATTAGGTAAATATCAAAGGGAATCTGCTGTCATTTCCTTAGAAAATTACAGCTTTGCTGTGCTTGGTTGCTATGCAAATAACATGCGTCACTACAGGCATGAAAAGAGAAGCAGCTCTGAAGGGAGGATCAACAGTACTACAATAAAGCCCCACTCTGCAGCGTGTTCTGGCGTGATTCTGCTCAGGGGTTGTTATGATTCAGTCTGTTGTTGCTCGATCAAACCACGGAGAATTATCCTTAGGCCTCATCAGCTGTTTTATCTCAGGATGCCGACTTTTGTTGTTCTTTCGTGGTAAATAAAGTGATCAAGCCCAAATCTGCACACTAAGAATTTAGGGGTATTTAGTTTTAAATTGGGGGTATAAATGTTACCAGACACTTAGGTAGAAGATGTTTGTTATAAATTTATCCAGATGTGTTCATCTTTGATCAATCCTACATAAAAAAGCAGGGTTTTAGAAACTTTAAACAGCAGTTTTTGGGTGATCAATTCCACAGAATAAAAAAAAAAGGTCCTGAACACAAACCTGATCATTTTAGTCCTATTTTGAAGTTGTTTAAATAAAAGCAAATTTCCTTTTTAGTCTTAAGACATCAAATACTACTTATCAACAACCAATTATTCAGTACTCTTGTATGAGGACGTTAAGGCTGGACTGTGTTTGGGGTTTGCCCTTGCGTTTATAAGCTGAATAATAACACTTAGTTGTATGCTATGCTTCTGAGTTCACTGGAGGTTGTATTTACATCATGAGTCACCTCATGTTACTTCCAGAGAACCAGACTATTTCTAAAGGAATGCTGACTCTGTTTATTTGAAAACTCTGCAGACTCTGAAGTAAACATATTAAGGAGAAAAGTCTCTAGAACCATTTGACAACTTTATATACCGGTATATGAAGTCTCAACCATGAAGAAACAATGTATTATTTGCATGTTATTTGGTATAAAAAAGCTAATTGTGTGGGTATTTACCAGACTATCAAGTGCACTGATTGGTAACTTTGGGGTCATGATCCCACTTGGAGTCCTACATCAACCAGTATTTGTGAAGTTTGGTGGATGTTACTGTGGATCCAAATGCAGAGTAGAAGAGGCAGGGAGGATTGCTTGCGAAACTTAATGAGGAAGGAAAAATATAGAATCCATAGACCCGAACCGATCGACAAGAAACTAAATAACCAAAAAATTAGGAGACACTTATGAACGTAAAGAATGACGAGGATTCAGCCATGAATAAATGAACAGGAGGTGTATATATGGGAGACAAAGACAAAGGGAGGAGTAATTAGCTGATAGGGAGCAGGTGTAGACAGAAGTAACTAGAAGGAAAAAAGAAGAAAGAAAGGGACACTGGGAGGCAACAGAGAATATTCAGGGAGAAAAAACTAGATATAATTGTAACTTGAAAAGAACTTAAATAAGGCTAAAAGGGAATAAAACTAATGACAACAAAATAAGGAATGACCAAGGGGAAAACCTGGAGGATAAGAGGTGGGACTGGAAATTACTGAAGCCTTGGAAAACCTCACCTAAAGATAAGAGAAAGAATAATTAAAGGAGTAAATAATACCAAAACTGTTAAAGAAAAGAGATGAAATGAGATGAAAAAACTAAGAATAAAAAAGTGATCTAAACCTGGAAAACACAGAAAAAAATAAACTTGGGAACCAAAAAATAAAAACCTTTAACAGAAGGTCCAAAATGTGAGATCATAACAGTATGGGGTCTTTAGAGCCACAACAGAAATTAAACTAAACAAACATTTACCTTAAAAGCATAGCAGAGGATTTTCGCGAATTCTTGAAAAGACCCGCCCTCTCCACTTAAAAAAAAAAAAAATGCAAATACACAAACCTGTACCCGCTCCCGAGAGGGAACGGCTGTTAAAAACTTGCGAGAGCATCCATTCCTCCTCGTGCACGCTCTGTTTGCATCGCTCATACAAGCTTACTTTCAAAAAGAAGATTTGACATTTTTCCACTAAGTCAGACTCTCCACCGGTAAGTAAAAATGGGGAAGAGCGTAGGACGGCCTTATGTAAATATACCACCAAAATGATTGGCAATTAGGAGGACCACTTATTTAGATGATCCACCCGGAAAAAGAACATCCTCCACTATAGCTTTAAGATAGAAAACCATCACCTAAAAATGAACAAAATCAACTACTTTGGTTGTTGATGCTGTCTGTAATATAATTTCTGTCATCATTTGATTTTGTAGAAATGTTTATTCAATAGTTTGGGTAATTAATCCACTGTGGTCAAAAAGGTAAAAAGTTTTGAACGTCTGATCAATAGTGTGAAATCTAGGCATCTTTATCCAACCTTTTTTTAGTTTTAAACACCATCAGAGCTGATGCAGAGCTACATTTCCCTTAAAGCTTGTTCTCAGGTTATTTTCTACTTCCTAGGCTGCCAGAAAGGACAAAAATTGGGCTACAAATGTTACCTAGTGTACAACAGTTTAGCTGACTATGCCGGAGCATCCAGGAAGTGCCTGGAACGTGGAGGACGTTTGGCGATGCCCCGTGATCGCAAGGAGCAGGAGGCCCTGGCGGACTACATCAAGGACTTCTTCAAACCGGGGAACTGGCCCGTCTGGTTGGGCATCAACGACCTGCGCTCTGAGGGTCTCTACCTCTTCGACGACGGCACACGGGTCTCGTACTTCCAATGGCGTAAACACTTCCTGTCCAGTCAGCCGGACGGAGGAAAACGAGAAAACTGTGTTGCCATGTCATCAGACGATGGGGACTGGTGGGACCAATACTGTGACCGAACCATGAACTATGTGTGCGAGTTTGACGACAGGGTGGCACTTTGAGTGAAAAAATTGTTGTTTTTACTGATAATGCCAGAACTTCAAATCCGAATGTGTCGCGAAATATGCTTGAAAGACAGGACTGTGCAAACAGACCCTCTAGTTAACATGAACTGTACCGACTGAGTCAAGAGGAGACCATATGCATCATTTTGTATGAATATGGATCTAAAGAAATTCACAAGAAATTTAAAGTTATTTGTTTTTTGTAGGATCGTTCTACCCCCGAAAAAAGAAATAAAATGAAGCTTAAACTCATGAGGAGAAACTTTGCACTGGGGTTAAATTCAGTAAACAACTGTTTCAGCATTAAACTTAAAAAAAACAACTTCTAAATTTGTAAACATAGTATCAACTGAAATGTAGAGGTCAAATGCAAACAATTCAGTTTGTGTTTTAAGGTTGTTGTTAATATGACTAAACTGCTGAATAAATTCAGGGAATTCTAAACATTGGATGAGGATTTCAAAACAAGGGTAAAAACTGAAAAACAGAGGAGCTTTGTGGGGAATCAGCACATACCGAACCCCTTCAAGATCTCCATCAGTGTGTACTTGGGCCTTAAAGGGAATTAAGAAAAGCTCCTTCGGAAAGGATCATAAATGTTTTATAAACCCTGGTGCTGAGCGTGACTCCCACTAAAACTGCTGTAACTCACATTCTTCTGTCCGGAGTATTTCAAAGCCTCAGGTCAACTTCTACCTTCCTTTCAGCCAGCAGTTGTGATTCATATTCAATTATCTCAAAAGCTAATTAATCAGCAAAACAAGAAAATTATTTTAAAAAAAAAGAAGTGAAATGACAGCTTCCATTTTTATTCGTTTTCATACAATCTCTGAAACAATGCATCAGTTTTTTATTTACTGTAAATAAAAACTCTAAACTTTACTTATATGTTGGGTATTGTTGTTTTACTGATCTTTGTATATTTGAACTCCTGGGCTTTAATCGTTTTAATCATTTTCTCTCATTAGCTAGGTCATTTGTTTTAGTAGCTGTAGTTTTGTGATGCTTTATTTTTCAATAATAAAGTCAAACAACCATGGAAACTAACAATGTCTCTCCTGCTTTTTAAAAAAAATCTAAGTTTAATGTACTAATAAAAGTATTGCAGCTTATGCATGAATATACAGTTGAAGGCTGTTAACATAGGCTGCATTTATAAACATCTGCTCTTCACACAGTAAAATCTGAACTATAAGAAGGTCAACTTTTCTCAAAATAAGTGTATTTCCTTAGTTTTGAGCAAGAAAGTACAAGAATCTGCCAATAGAACATGTTCAATTAGATTTAAAATCGGGAAAAAACAACTTTATTCTCTTGTTTCTTTATTGGCAGATCTCTTGTTTTACCCTTTCACTTGTTTTAAGAAATGTTTTACTCATTTGTAGATCAGTTTGTGGAGTGCTAAGTTTGCATTAAACCAGATTAAACTTTTCTGTTTTAGGCCATTATTAGCTGTCTTCTATTTACTTAGCTTTTTGTAAAACTTTTTTTTTTTCAAGTTTGCTTCTCTCCTTATTTGTAAGTATTACTGTTTATCAGCTATGACCTGGGTTAGATGTTTTTGTGTCCTTCGACAGGCTTCTAGCAATACTTTTCTGGATTTTTGACCCATTCCTTCTGCCATAACCAGTATAACCCAGTCAGGTTTAAAGGTTGCCTTCCTCTTAACTTCTCAGCACCTAAGCCATTCAAACCCTGACCTCCTTCTCTCCCTATAACTCATCTGGCCGTGTTCTTACACTGCAAAAAATGTCAGTTTTTCTTGTTTTGAGGAGTTAAGCGGGACACTTTGCAAATAAAACAAGACAATGCACATTTGAGATAAGAAAAAAACAATTGCATTGTTTTATTTCAAGTGAATATTTTCTAAATGTCTTATTTTAAGAGTAAAATACTAATTCCATTGGCAAATCATCTTATTTACCTACTCAAATTAAAGGTAAATACACTTAATTTAGGAAATCTTTACTTATTTCTAGATCGTTTTTGCAGTTTAGGGTCAGTGCTCACGACCACCCATCTGTACTAAAGCTCCAACTTCCTGACTGCTGTCTTCAGATGCTCATTCACCATTTCCACATTACGTCATGTCTTAATGAGATCATTTATTTGTGTAAAGTGATCCACTCCCTCCTGAAAAAAAAACCACACTAAGATTCCCCCGTTTCATTTTTCCACATGACATGTCTCCATCAGTTAGTCCTTCCTTCATGAGAACATCTACAAACCTTAATCTATTTTCATATACTGGCATCTTCCTTTCTGAGCGGCCCTTCAGCTCATGTCGGTAAAAAAAGGAGTTTCCTTGTTAATGATGACAGAATTACCAGCTTCAGTCAGGATCTTAAGAACTACTGAGGATTTGTTTTCTTCTGAGGTTAATCTACTTATTTTACAACTTTCTGCAGAAGGTTTAAAGAGTGGACTTTGCCATTCTCATTATATATGCATCTGGAGCCAGAGGGTGAACCAGCTGTTAGACTTCCAAAAATTCTTCCAGATAGAATCTATTTAATCATGTTTTTAATCAATAAAATAGTTTGTCTTATAAAAAGAACAGATATTCCTCATATTAACTTCACTCTTATGTCTGTTTAAATGGTAAGTGTAAATCTAGATGACTAATGAATAAATGTTTCATCCTAAATCACAACACTGACATCACCAAAGAAGATCAATTTAGTCTTTTCTGCACAGTTCAGCATCGGTCGCATCTCTTCATAACGACTGTAAGATGAGACGTCATCCATGTGCATCAAGAGCTGGTCGTCCTCAGTGGCATCAATGTTTTTCCTATAGCTTTTATTCAGCCTGTGCGTGTGCCTCTTCAGAGCGGGTAGAGTTGGCTTCAGCAGCCTGTAGGACATCCGTCAGGCTCGGTCTGTCCAGAGGGTTTTTGGAGGGATGAGAGAGAAGCACCCTTCCCGTTTGGTCCAGTAAAAAGTCCCCTCCCAGCTAAAAAAAAAACGGGATTACATAAATAAAACAGCGCAAAGCAAAGTTAGCTATGCATTGACTCTGATAAACATGATGATAGAGGAACACTGCTAAATTTTTAATTCCTTTAAGCTCACAGACTAGTTTATAAATTCTAAGTTTATAAATGCAAAGGATCAGAGATTAATAAAGTCGTATCTGGACTGCAGCAAAGTTGGTTGCATATAAATTAACCTGTTGCTGGCCTTTAATGTTTGGATGGTTTGCATTATACCCGCTGTGTATTATAACATGCTGCAGAAAAATGACCAACAGCTTAAAGTTATGGATTTAGAACAAGCGTAAGATATGATTAAAGTTCAAAACAGTTAAGGCCTAATGGTCTTTTAACAGACATACTGTATTACAAGGCACTAAGTTTTCATCGATATAGGGTTTCTCCATTCCCTTAAAAGGAGTGAAATTTCAGTCAGATAAAAAAAAAGTATCTTAAAAAACACAGAAGATATAAAAAACCAGGATACAAAGAAGCCAAGTCCTATATGAGATGTTTTGAGTTGGACTCCCTCACATGGCATTGTTTTAATTGAAATTTTATTGTAAGTGCATATTTGGCTTTTTTGTGTGTGTTTTTGTACGTATGTAATGATGTGATGTAATTTTGATGCCTATCTTGGCCAGGTCTCCCTTGCAAAAGAGATTTTTAATCTCAATGGGCATTACCTGGTTAAATAAAGGATAAATAAAAAAAATATAGGATTTTAGAGAGTTTTATATTGATGAAAGTGTTCTGAGGGGGATTGAGCCCTAAAGACACCATAAAGGTTCTCATATACAGTTTACATATCATCCCATTAAAGACAATGATAACTTTACACTACTAATTCCAATAACACAAAACTGAAAAAACTTATAATTAAAAAAAAAAAAAAAAATATATATATATATATATATATACTATATATAATATATATATAACTACTTGATAATTTAGTTAAAATAAAACATTGATTTAGAATTTTTATTTAAAGAATACTTTTTTTCCCAGACAAATGGAAATACTTTACTGATGAACAGTGAACCAAGATACCTGTCAACAGGTGCAGAAGTCGGACTGAACATTTCCTGAACATTACAGAAAATCTCTAATTTCACTGACTGCCTCAGTTATTACTTTTTTTCAATTTCAATTTATTTTACTGGCAACTGAAATTTTTTTGTCTAAAACTGAAGGTTATGTAAACGGTCAAGTACAGCTGTACCTAGATTCACCTGCACCATACATAATAATTCATATACCTATATAGTAGTGATGCACAGTATCACTACTATATTGGTCATTTTTAAACATATTGGTATCGGTCCTAATAGTGAAATTGGGTCAGTATTAAAAACTTCTCTTTATTTCTATTTAGTTTCCATGGAAAAATAGCAAAAATATCAATTATCGATCATAAGGGCTGTATTTATTTTCATATCTGTGCTTTGCAACTGTATAGTGATGAAGTAAAGCTGTTCTTAAAGCCAGCAAAGTTCTGTTTGTTTTATTCTATCAGTGCCGTCGTCTTTGTACCTGATAAATGTCTCCCAACAGGCGATATGGGAAATCAGGGAAATCTCTGTTGGCGATGCTGTACTCTGAAAACTGCATCAGGCAGCCAAACTTCAACACCTTGGAGACGGATGAACCAAGCCCAAAACTCCTGTAGACCTGGACCAGACAATACAGGCTAGTTATTTAGAAAGCAAGCATGACTGTCTCTATGGCAACTGTCCCGGTTGTTTTAAAGCCATCATCTGGTCACTAACCTCTCAGACTACATGGTCTGAGCATTTGGATCTCTGAGCTTTAATGATATCATTAAACAGCTTGAGTAAATTCCCCTAACTCTTTTCTTTAGAATGTTTTTGCTACTTCAAAACTATTTCCATATGTGGTAACAAAGTTGTGTGTTTATTTCTCACATTTTCCACCAATGTATCACTTCAACCATCACTTTTCTGTAACGTTAATTACGAATATTCACCTTCCTTTGTGAATCCAAAAGTATTTTAAAGCTGCACCCAGTCTCCTCCAGCCATAGCTGAGCTCCCTCCTCACTGCCAAAGGAAACCACTACGACCTGCACCGACCGAGCCTCCAGGAGGGTCTGCAGGGCAGAGAGATATACAACACCGCTTACAATGCAGCTTTTGTCTTACTGCAGAGATCAAGTGGAGTCAGCAGCTTTAGAAAATACACTTGAACTGTTTGCTTTACCTTTTGGAAAAGGAGTTTTTGCAGCATTTCTCCATAAGGTTTATTTAAACTCTTTTTTTTTTTTTTTACTTTTCACAGTATTTTATAACAAATCATACAAAGTGCACTGACCTGATGGGCCTCCAGCTGGGCCACATGGTCCCGTCATGGCAGCCATCCAAAATGCCCAATGAGAACCAGCAGCAGCTTCTGACCCTTACCTAAGTACTGACCCAGAGTCACACTCCTTGGAAGAAAACAAAAGAAAAAAACACCCCATGTCAAAGTCATACACTGATATAAACTGATGGGAGTGTTTGAAACCTTTCCTTTATCTGGAACAATCAGCTAAGGGTTTAACTGGTTTTAATGGCTGAAGGGTAAACTTACTTTCCTGACCGTGCATTAGAAAACAGAATGTCTGCACTAAGGCTGTCTGCTGTCTGTGCTGCAGAAAGCTGCTCATCTGTCATCTGCAACCCTTTGTCCACGCTCTGCAGGAAGGAGTCCCACTCCGCCTGCAAAATAAATCATAAGAGATAGCTGGAAACAGATTAAAGCTATTTGGTGCAATAAATATAAGTGTGTTGTATATAAAGATTAGAAGTGAAGTAAGCAATCCCTGTTTTGCTTTAACCACACTTTTCTCGTACCAGAATTTGTATGTTTTATGAAAATAGGAAAGGAAAACATAGATGCAAAAGAAAAAAAAGATGTTAAAGGTAGAAGCATAATCAGAACAATGGACATCATTTTAAAGGTTTATAGCAAATGAAAGCAAAGAAGAAAAGACATTTAATAGGGAAAAAGCTTTAATACATATACAGACCTCTAGTTTCAGAAGCTCATCTACTTGTTCTCTGACAGCAGGACAGCTGGGGAAAATGGATTTAAGATACATGCTTAAATCAATAGAGCTCCTCAACATTTTGAATGTCAAATCAAAACGTCCACCATTTATAGCCTATTTATGTATGGTTGTATTATGTGAGTATGTTTCAGGGCGGGGGGGTGGAGACCAGTTATCCAGGGGCCCTGACCTTTAGATAAGTAGAAGACAATCGACTGACGCTAATATAAAGAAGGGCCCATCAGTAGGACCAGTTATCAAAGGCTTGAAATTATCAGCATCTCGTTCCTCTGGGAGATGATTGGAACAGCAAATTAAATAAGCTTAGGTGCTTTGGGATTCTGCTGGATGCCTTCATTTACAGATTTTTTTTGGGAGATTGTCCAACTGAGAATAGATCCCAAGACACCCAGAACTCAATTGGATCTCCTCCTGTTTGGGAATCCATTGGGCTGTCAAGGTTGTTCCTCCTTTACTGGTTTCCTCTATTACCTGATCTTAGATCAGCTGAAATAGCCAAATTAGGCAAAACATTTATTTAAATGTAAATGCTTAGAAGCAGGTTCATTCCACCAAAAACAAAAAAGCTGTTGATGCTGTATCAGCTTAAATAGGCTTGTTGGACATTTTAGTGTAATTGTGTCATAACTTACTGGTAGGATTTCTTCCAAACAGCCTCTGCTTCACTTTTTGTCTTCACTCCAATGCTGAGTGGAAAAAAAAAGTTTCTTCAAAATCCAAATCCGGCCAGTTGCATTGAGAACACACTTTTAAACCTGTACAAAATATATATCATATTTAATATGTTTATATTTTTTACCTTCTATAGAAATTCTCCCCAGCTGTGATCAAACCAAATAAAGTAGTGATCTTACGAGGAACAAAAGTCTCCAGAGAGGCTGTAAAATAACAAAGATGCTTTGTTAGAGGTCTGGTGGATTTGTACAATGCCTTTATATTGGAAATAAGCATGACAGGAATTAGATTAGACCAGCCGGTCTGGTATTTTAATCCATGGAGTTATTCTGAGCGCCATTGTTCAAGAACTGTTTTAATATCAGGAAATATATCTACATTAATATCCTCAGTTGTTTATTATAAAAGTCAGTTTACACCACAACTGATGTAGAACTGAGTGTATTTTTTTATTTTACTTACTTGAATTTCAAGGGATTGACACTTAAGCATTAATAACGTTTCTTATCTATGTAACTAATAAAGTATTAATAGTTTTTTTGTTTGTTTGTTTTTTCTTTTCTTTTAGTTAATGCTTAATTAAAAGTTTTTAAAATGTAACATACCAAAGCAAAATCAAAAACAACAACCAAAGATTATACAGATATATTTATAATTCATCCTACCTGCTGCTTCCTGCTGGGCATTCTGTAGTAAAATTGTACCCAAATTGACCAGCAGACTCAGGCCACTGGTTAAGGCCTCCTCTGATACAGCATCAATCTCCGCCATGGTCACCAGCTCCTACTGACTGCCACCGTTTTCACATCACCTGCACTTAATGGACAGCCCAGCCAGTGAGACCCCTTATCATGAGACAAAAAACAAACACAAAAACATGCCTTTTGCAGTTTAGCACCATCTGGTGGTGAAGAGTCGCCAGACTAACCTATTAATGGTTCTCATAACAGAGGTGGTCCGAGAACTTTTGGGGCCCTGAGCTGATTTTGATGGAAGGAAACAATTTTTTACTCACACCAAAGCCAGAACTGTAACATCATCCGGAAAACTGACTAGCCAAAATGGTGGATATACATACTGAAGCATGAAAACACTTATGACGAAAGGATGACGAACAGAATCCAGTTGATGGACAGGTCCGGCAACTGCAGGAAATTCTTTGGCTTCTTTTAGGCCAGCGCTTCCCAACCTTTTTTGCACCACGGCCCGGTTATATGTCAGACAATATTTTCACGGACCGGCCTTTGAAGTGTGTGTGTGTGTATGGGTGTGGCCATGTCTTTAATACCTGGTGGGGACAATTTCCTAGGAATATGCTACATTTTGGGGACTCATAGTTACTTGCGAGGACCAACAACTGGTCCCCATAAGGAAAGTTTCTCTTCTTGGGGTGGGGGTTAGGTTTAGGACTAAGGTGTGAATTGAGTTTAGGTTAGGTTTAGGGATAGGTATGTGTCGGTAATGGTTATGGTTAGGGCAAGGGTCACGGTTAGGCCATATAAATTAGTGGGAAATGAATGGAAGTCAATGGAAGGTCCCCACAAGGATATTGTGACACAACGTGTGTGTGTGTGTGTGTGTGGGGTGGGGGGGGGGGGGGGGGGGGGTATACGATTAAATGAAATGATACGACTGGCATAAAATCAAATGCAAACAGCATAAAAATATAACTAACCATTACCTTGAATTAGTGGAATCCCTGAGCTTGTTTCTTTGAAACAAGCCGGTCCCATCTAGGCGTAATGGGAGACAAAGACACACGAAGTGTGCTCCTGATGTCCAGTCTGCTCCGTAGCTTTGTTTTTGTCGCTGTAACCGCAGAAAATCCCGCTTCACAAAGATAGGATGTTATAGATAGGATGAGTCTTGAACTGAATTAACCTGTGTCAAGAGGCACAGATGCACCAACTGATGTAATAGGGAGAGAATACTTCAATTTTTCAGATTTTTCAAAATAAAACATCACTCAGACTCTTATCGTCAATAAATTATATATTTATTATTTTTTTCTGTGCGGCCCGGTGGTTGGGGACCGCTATTTTAGGACACTCAAAAGGCCGGCTAAGGTGATGCACTGATACACGGCTCAGTGTAATTGCATATAGTAGCAGAAATTTGTTGATCGAAACCAAAACATCATCTCTTTAGCTCTTTAGCCAAGTTTAAAACAACAAGAACAGGTAGTTTAACATTTAACCATATAAATCATTATTGTTTTTATATTTTTTTCTTTTTTCAAGGCTTTAATTTATCCTTTTATTTGTTACTATTAATTATTGCTTACAAGTTTTAGGCCAACATCTCCTGTTATCCTTTATGATATGGATCAGGATTTTTGTTTGCTTAAAAAAAGTAACTCAGTAACTTTTACTTAAATACTGCTCATGTAAGTTTTACTTTCATTCGAGTAACATTTTGCACTGATAACTGTACATGAGCTTTAGAACTCAATTTTCTTTTAACATTATACAGTTTTCTTCCACTGTCTGCAACTTATTTTTGATTAACTGTATGTGAAAAAAACATTAAAAGCTTTTTATACGGTTTAAGTAGTTAATGAAATCCTGTGTGACCAGAACAGGTGGGAACATTGGAAGCATTAAGTTACTTCTTCAGTTAATTATTTTTGCACTGTACTGTACAGGAGTGATCTGGGGCTCTGCTGGAGCTTTTGTTCCTGCTAATGGGGAGTTTTTTCTCTCCATTGTTACTGCCTGCATGCTCAGTATGTGTCCTGTGTCGTTCCATGCTAATCCAGGAGTTTTTGCATGGAACAAAGTGACCTTGCCATTCTGTAAGGTCACTGACTCGATGCAATGAGCTGGTTTTCCTTGACAGAAACTTTTAACCAATCCAACTGAATTGTCTCTTAAGTGCCTTGAGATTACGCGTGTTGTAAATCAGAATAGAATGGAATGGAATAGCAAAGCAAATGGAGGAAGTTGTGCAACTTGAGCAAAGCGAGATGATTAAAGTGATGTTGGACCTGCAGACAGAGCAAAAGAGAAATTTGCAGCTCAGTTTTCCTAACATTAAGAAAGTAATTTTTTCGTGTTACTTCGAATTTGATCAAGTCAAATGGGAATTAGGGACAAATTTTCAATTTGTGGTAAACCATGACACAAGCCAAAAAATGTGTGACAAATATATCTAATAAAATTAAATTGAAGCCCAACTCAGGGAGATTAGCTTTTGGCTAGTTCTGACCAGTATTGTTAATCTGATTTCTCATTTCGCCCAAACAAATTTATATTTTTGAGCAGCATTTGTGTAAAACATCACCAGTGAAAGGAGGCAACTGAAGTATTTACTCATTAAGATTTAACTGCACTATGGTAATATAATTACCACATTGTTTCAGAACGCTGTTAATCTAATAAAACCTAAACTGAATGATAACTACCTGAAGTCAAATTAATAGTGTTTCAGGAAAAGTAGCAAACAAAGAAAATCATTCTCAGTAAAATTAAAATTATGTTCTGGGTCTGATTTCTTGCCTCAAGACTTAAGCTGATTTGATGGAACCTTAACTCTACGATAAAGGTTCTGGATACGTTTAGTCTCAACTTAAACTAAGTGGAGATTTTATGGCAAAACAAGTCTTTATGCTCAGAAACCCTCCAGTGTAGAGGAATTAGAAACAACTTCTCCAGTGATGCAAAGGGATCACACTGTGCTCCAGAACTCTTGAAGGGAGTTTTTGCTGCCAGTGATGAGCAAACAATGATGGTTAACGAGTTTCGAGCGATTACTCTTCTACATAAGGCTTTCAGTTTATTCAATTTGATGGCTTTAAAAATAAAAAATAATGAGCCTGGTGAAATTCCAGCCCAGTTTGACTGTTCAACATTCAGTCAATAGAAAAAAAAAAACTCCTTCTCTTCAAGCTTTAGGACATAATATTGAAAGATGTTCTCCCCTATGAATCTTAAGCCAAATTGAACCTGATGTCCCAGCAAAACGAGATGATTACAACCAGTCAGCACATATGAAATACATTAAAAATGTTAGTTGTTAAACAAAGCAGGCCCATCAGAAACTGGAGTGAAATACTGCATGATTATGCCCACTTTGTTTCAACAAACTGAGCTTTTAAGGCCTATAAATCTAAGGAAAAGTTCTTCTTTGTGCTTTAACCCCATGCTGGGTCGATATGAAGTCAGGTAACAGCAAATTTTAGACCACTATCCTTCCCAGGGACGTGGCTAGACCTATTTTAGGGTGGCTGAAGTCATCCCTTCGTTGGTATTAGCCACCCCATAATTATTTTGCGATTTTTATTGTTATTTTTTTATTTATTGATTTTTTTTCCATATAACCCCAAACAATTGCAGTAAAGCACTGAAAACGAGCCACCAAGAAGGCAAGTTAATCTGAAGATAAGTTCCTGTTAGTTTATTTACAAACACAATTATTTATACAATTATTAATATCGTTAGGATATTCATTTCCTTCATTGGCTCCGCGTCCAGCGTCACGTCACGTGGTACACGGCCATCAACTGGACCATAGCAGCTGTGCAGTGCAGCAACAGCGCGCCCTTTGAATCTCCACACAGTCATCGAGCTTGATTAGGAAAGTTATGGTTGCGTGCAGATACATACGGTGAGTTTGCCATTTGATGTCAGCGGTTTACATTTTCTTCACTTTACCTGGAGTGAGGAAAGAGACAATATAGGCCTAATAGCTTGTCTGATTCAGTAGGAATTACGTTACCATGGTGAACAAAGTCAGTGGTGTGGGAAAACACGATGTTGTTGTAGCCTACTAGCATCATTATAATAGTTTTGTCACAGGAGCAGTGATGGGCAGTAGCGCCGCTACATGTAGCGAAGCTATTAGTTTAACTACATTTTCAAGTAGCTTGACCGTAGCGTCGCTGCTTTATTTATCAAGTAACTTTCCTGTAGCGACGTTATTGTTTTGATCAAGTAGCGACGTAGCGTCCACAAACGCTACAAAATCCAGGGCAAAACTAAGAAATGAAACCAGGTTTTCTATTTCTAAACAACAATCAGCCACAAAACTACTGTAAATAGCAGTTTCAGCTGACGCTTTATAAGTGGCGTAGTAGCACAGGCACACTCCGTAGGGTTAAACAAGCGCACCTTTTCCGAGGCTGTCGTTCTATTGGCTGGAAAGGTTGCTAGGCAACGATCCAACTGCAGTCTGAGAGAGCAAAACAAATCCGCAAGCAGAGCGTAACTGAGACCCGTGCAGAGCGGAGATGGAGGCAAGCGAGAGGAAAAAATATCTGTGATAATATAGAAAATATCTGTTTAAATCTGAGAGAAGAAACAAAGATTTTTGAGAGAAGAGAAAATATTTGAGAGAGAGCGCATGTTTTGAGTGTGAGCATTATAAGTTTTGAGTGCAAGAAGATGAAATTCTTTTCTCTAATTGAAGTTATGTGCTCTTGCATTATGGCAGGATAATTCTCCCATATCTATGTGCCACCAGTCTGATAGGGCGACACTGTGTGATATGGTAGTGCTTCCTTGGGTTGACTATAGTTCTAAGTTGTACGTTTCATATACTGTTGATTTTGTGTTTTCATTAATACATTGTACTTAAAAATACTTCCTTTATTTGCATTAAAACTTTGTCAGACTGATGTGAAAAAGTCTCAAGGATATCCTTCTTTGCAATGATGCTATTGCCTATTGCCTACTGTCCATTTATGCAACTTGTATTTTGTGGTTAAACTTTAGATTAAGCAGAAATCTATCAAAGATAATGCTGCATTTATTGTTAAGTTCCTCACATATATGTGTTTCTCTCTGTGCCAGGTGTAGAGAAAGACATGCCAAAGTCCAGGTCACACACACACACCAAGCACACACACAGAAACAGGGTTATTGCAAAGCAGACAGGGGTTCCTGACAGGTTGTGGGTGCAGGGGAGATGGGGAAAGATGAATGGCCAGGTTAAGGGTTTATGAAGATGTTGGGAGTCTGTTGGTTAGACAACTGTCTTCTGTAGAAGGTTTCCATTATGATGAGTGGCGAACCACTTGCCTTCTTCCATTTATGCAGTAATGCATGGCACCTACCATTTACTCTTTGTAATTTAGCACATTTTAACTGGTGTAGTTTAGTTGGTGAAGTAGCATTAGTGAGGGAAGTGTTTCCCAGGTATGTTGCTCTTAAAATAATGAATTTATAGACAGCGCCTTAGAAAGTGCACTGAAAAAATTTCGGCACGCGCTTCGCGCGCGCAATATCTTACCTAGGGGCTAAGCCACCCATGTCTCTCAAACCTAGTGACGGCCCTGATCCTTCCTTTTTCTTTTTTTTGTTAAAAATTACCATCTCAAAGGTAATATTCTATCAAATAATGGAAACAGTTACTTTTCAATGAATTATTTGGATAAATATAAAAGCCAAATTTATGCCCTTTTTGACTTTCAAACCATTTCAGCAACTTTATAAAGTATCTGTAATTAAAATCAGCTTTGACACTTTTTATTGTTAGAAAAAACAAATTTGGTAGGAAATAATCTCTGTGCTCCATATAAAAACCTGGATAATCAATATAACGTCTAGGTCTGATAGGTAGTGTAAAGAAAATAAAAAAATAGTGTTTCCAGTTCAAATTAAAAGTCAAAGACAGAACAGTCAGAGGTGTTAAAGAACAGCGGAAGGCTGGTTTTATACATAGATAAATCCTAAAGCTTATCTGTAAACCTAAAACCATCTGAATGCAGATGAATCTGTTTATTTTAATTATGCAAATACAATCCACCACAACAAAAATATTGATTCTGCTTTAATCACTTAGATTAATTGTCTTGTATCCAACTATACACTCACCGGCCACTTTATTAGGTACACCTGTCCAACTGCTCGTTAACACTTAATTTCTAAGCAGCCAATCACATGGCGGCAACTCAGTGCATTTAGGCATGTAGACATGGTCAAGACAATCTCCTGCAGTTCAAACCGAGCATCAGTATGGGTAAGAAAGGTGATTTGAGTGACTTTGAACGTGGCATGATTGTTGGTGCCAGAAGAAACTGCTGATCTACTGGGATTTTCACGCACAACCATCTCTAGGGTTTACAGAGAATGGTCCGAAAAAGAAAAAACATCCAGTGAGCGGCAGTTCTGTGGGCGGAAATGCCTTGTTGATGCCAGAGGTCAGAGGAGAATGGCCAGACTGGTTCGAGCTGATAGAAGGGCAACAGTGACTCAAATAACCACCCGTTACAACCAAGGTGGGCAGAAGAGCATCTCTGAACACACAGTACGTCGAACTTTGAGGCAGATGGGCTACAGCAGCAGAAGACCACACCGGGTGCCACTCCTTTCAGCTAAGAACAGGAAACTGAGGCTACAATTTGCACAAGCTAATCGAAATTGGACAATAGAAGATTGGAAAAACGTTGCCTGGTCTGATGAGTCTCGATTTCTGCTGCGACATTCGGATGGTAGGGTCAGAATTTGGCGTCTACAGCATGAAAGCATGGATCCATCCTGCCTTGTATCAACGGTTCAGGCTTGTGGTGTCATGGTGTGGGGAATATTTTCTTGGCACTCTCTGGGCCCCTTGATACCAATTGAGCATCGCTTCAACGCCACAGCCTACCTGAGTATTGTTGCTGACCATGTCCATCCCTTTATGACCACAATGTACCCAACTTCTGATGGCTACTTTCAGCAGGATAATGCGCCATGTCATAAAGCTGGAATCATCTCAGACTGGTTTCTTGAACATGACAATGAGTTCACTGTACTCAAATGGCCTCCACAGTCACCAGATCTCAATCCAATAGAGTATCTTTGGGATGTGGTGGAACGGGAGATTCGCATCATGGATGTGCAGCCGACAAATCTGCGGCAACTGTGTGATGCCATCATGTCAATACGGACCAAACTCCCTGAGGAATGCTTCCAGCACCTTGTTGAATCTATGCCACGAAGAATTGAGGCAGTTCTGAAGGCAAAAAGGGGTCCAACCCGTTACTAGCATGGGGTACCTAATAAAGTGGCCGGTGAGTGTAAGTCTTAAAAGTAGATTATTAAAAAGTCAAACCCATTGCGTTAATTTATACAATTAGATTAGCTTGTTAGCTTTAACAGCTTTGACTGAGTTTCTGATCGGATGTTCTAAGGTAATTATAATTTTTTTCTAGTCTTCGAACACCTCTGATTGATGCTGGTTTGCATTACTGTGCAGATGATAGGAAACAGCTGCAGAACAAAGTGACTGTAAGCGCTGATAGAAATAAGACACGCTGCTTAAAAAGTATCTCAAGTAAAATCCAGTAGCCTTGAACGTTTTTTCAAATGTTTTTAATTACAACTTTTATCTTATTGCATCCACACCGGTGGTGGAAGATTTCAAAGTGCCAATTACAGTCGGCCTTTTCAAATCAAACTGTTCTTTAGACGCTGACCTAAAACTAAATTATTTCTAAGCCACCTGCTTTATAATCTAGGGCAAATTAAGATGAGATTTGGTTGAGATAATCCTCATGTGGATATGCTCCATGGATGGGTTTTGTGCTTTTAGTACTTCAATGCGTAGAGAGAGAGAGAGAGAGCGAAGGTGGACACAATCGCTTCTATTTTCCAATAGACTGGAAGAGCCTGGTAGTGAGGGAGAAATAAACAACAAGCTAAAAACAAAAGATTAGAACCAAATATTCACTTTAACCATCCGGCTGTGATTTTGTTTAACTGTTGTTTTACAAAGACTGCATCTGAAACAAATTACCGGGGTTATTTTAGAAGCATATCAGTCAAATCATAATAAATAAATCCAAAAGTGATCGTTAGAGAATATTTAAGGAAGAGTTAGGTGAGAACATTTTCCTTTTTTATGTATTCAAACTGAAATAAATCAAGTATCAATGCTAAACTGGGATCCAGTGATGTTTGGGAAGTAGAACTCTGTGCCTTTGCTGAGTTGTGCAGAAGCTCCATTTTTAAGACTTTCTTTGACGGATTTCTCTGAGCGTTGGAAGACGTTTCAAGACTTCTTTGGACAATGTGAAGACGAGTCTGTGTTTAGGACTTCTATCATTGTTCTGATGGACGGGAAGGTCTCTGCTACCGATGGAAGACTTCGGTACCAACTCGGTAAACTGCGAACAGGAAGAGTTTTAGTCAGATCGGGCTTTCAGGGCAGATAAAGCAGAATAAGAAGCAAAAGAAACAGTTTCCTTACTGTACCTTTTGAGATTCATCCAGCTTTTTGCCGTTTTACTGAAGTTTTCTGGACTTGGTGCCGTCATTGCTTCGAAATCTACCAGCTGAAGAAAAAAGAGGAAAAAACAAATACCACATTAAAGGAGTCATCACCTGGAAATGTGACGTTTTCATTTAAAGGGACTGCATTGTGCGATAATCCATATCAGCCATGAAAAATCTGTATTGATGTCTACAAACATTTCTCTAATGAAAAACTCAAATTGGTTAATTTGTTGATTAGTTTTCCCAATAATTGTTTAATAATCTGATAGCAAATGTTCCATAAGGAAGACGTTTTACTAAATCAAACCGGGTGAAACTTAAACTTTTCCACTTGAGGAGTTCTGGAAAGAGCATCTTGATGGGTGGGTGGGTAGCTCTATCAGCTAAAGGCATGTTATATAGTCTCTATACTCCAATTAACGATAAATTGATAACTAAATGGTTTTAATGATCGATTAATCCGATTGTTTCAGCCCTGGTCAACATATTTTCAGGCTGAGTGTAAAATACAATATTTTGTAGCATTTTCAATTAAAAAGGTGTTTTATGGCCTATGGATAAATCAACTACATGATTACATTAGAAAAGGTCCAGAATCTTTTTACTTATTCATAATTCTCTCATATTTGTTTAAATATTTTAATACAGACACAAAAAAAACATTTGATCATGATAAAACCAATTAATATACACCAAATGTCCCTCCTCATAATGTTTTTACCCTTAATAGAATCCCAGTAGTGCCTGTTTGGAGCAAACGTGCGCCATCTGCTGTTATGGAACTACTAGAAAGTCAGATGGTGGCCACTGAGGCAGATACTTAAAATATCTGGATCTAATTGGAAGAACAACCAGTGGTTACTTTGAAAGAATAATTAGTTATAGTTACTAGTTACATCTCCCAAAAAGTAACTGAGTTACTAACTGAGTTACTCCACAATAAAAGTAACTAGTTACTAGTAAAAGTAACTATTGCGTTACTTTTGCGTTTCTCGCCCCCGTAACCCTCACCACCCAGCCCCCACCTTCTCGCCGTGTGTTTCTAAAGCCAGCTGAATAGAGCGGACAAGGACCTGCAGAGAGTTTAGCATTTATTGCAACTCAACCTAAATGACATCAGGGGGGAACGCCATGTGAAGTTTTTTAACAGGACATTCAGATCTGGTGAGTATATGAAATTAATAACTGGGGATGTCTAATTCTGAAATCCTGTGTGTTTGGGTTGTTATAGATACTGCAACATCTATCTATCCATCTATCTATCTAGATGTATACTCTGTGTGTGACATAAAATATGGATCTCCATCCCTGCCACAAAGGCCATCAAATAATGTTTAAAATAAAAAATACAGTAGGTTGAAAAGGCAGAGTATTCATCCATCCATCCATCCATCCATCCATCCATCCATCCATCCATCCATCCATCCATCCATCCATCCATCCATCCATCCATCCATCCATCCATCCATCCATCTCCCTTTCTCCATATAGGCTATCATTTGATCGTTCACGCTCTCCATAGTTCTCCTGTGGCGCGAGCACAGGGCGACTGTTGCGCGCCTTTAGCGAGCATGCGCATTTCCTGTCGCTTGCGCGGTGAATCGTGCCGCCTGCTATGTGCGGAGATGCAGGGGAAACCGTATCTGATGGGGAAACTCAGCTCGACGTAACATCGGTATTTCCATCAGGAAAACGTTGTTTTGCTGCTGGAGTCCTCCTCACTCTCCATCTCTCTGTGTGTGCTGTATGTTAACACCCGCCAGCAGAAACACCCACCTACCCAACTGACAGACGGAATCTCACTATACATCAGCCAATCTCATCCTCCCCTCTCTCATGACAAGGCGCGCACAAGTCCTATCATGAAAAAAGGTTCATTGTGCGACCTGAGTAACGTGCAGTAACGGGGTGTCTGCAATGGTAACTGCGTTATAGTTACAGTCAAAGTAATTAGTTAGATTACTCGTTACTAAAACAAGGTAACGGCGCTTTTAACGCCGTTACTCCCATCACTGAGAACAACCCATATTAATTAAATAAACTGATCTTCAGTAGCCTCATGTTCTAGTCAATCCTAACCCAGAGCTTGCTATCAGGACATCAAGGAGAAAAGAAAGTATTCCTATTTCTACCAAATGCAAACAGTGACACATCTGATATGTTAGACTGTAGAAACTAAGCATTGCCGTCGCTGGTATCAGTATCTATAAGCAGCTTTATCCATGTTTGACTCTGCAGTGACATCTGATTGCCTCTGATCCCTTTTGGAATCAAACATACTTTTGCATTTTTATTCCACACTGGATCTTAGGCTTTTCCTTATTATTTTACACCTTCGCTGTGAGATGCTATCCTGCTTAGTACTTCCTTTTCCCACCCCTGTCGTACCTCTGCTGTCATTGTAAATACAAACAAATGGCTTTAACAAACTTAGCAAAAACTAAAGAATAAAACACATAATTCACCATCAGGATGCAGTAATCTTTCAGAAACACTTTGTATGCAATCAGAGTGAGCTACTGATGTATAGTTAAAAAAAATATTTTTACTTTTTAAAGATAAATAAAATACCTTAGACTTATTCTAACTTACAAATGTATCAACATCTCTGTTGTTTTTGCAAAGTCTTTTTCATTGTAGTAAACTGTCTGTTGTTATTTTTATATGCAAAAATACACAAAAAATGGAAAGCTTCAGTTTGAGAGAATGTCAGACAGAAAGAAAAATAAAATTTTCATAGTGTGTTTAAATATCTGTTTCAAACTGTGGGAAGTTCAGCTTTACTGACTGTTTCTCTGCTTTTATATTTACCTTTCCTTTTGGGATCCTACCAATGACCTCCTTCCCACTGGCCATCAGCGCCCCCATAACAACCGAGTACGCCACAACACTGAGGACAAAAACACCCATCCTTTAGAGTTTGTCTTTTACTTTTTAACCAAACATCTTTATACATATATATAACTATGCCCATATGTATTTTGACAGAAATGTACCTGGATCCTCTGGATAGAGGCATGAGGTTGCAGAAGTAATATATTAAAGAAAGGATAAGGTTGCAGACCGCATCTGCGTCCTAACAGAAAAATGACAAAATCAGCTTTGTTTGTTCAAATACATCCTCCTTCTACAGCAGTTCATATTAGTAACAACACATAACAAAGATGTTAGTTGTTTTTGTATTACATGAGAGTGAAATCTGGAGCTTTTAACGCATTAGGGACCCAGAAAAGAATAAACAGAGTGGGGGTTTTGTTCCAGTGTTTACATGCAAGATCTCCATTTACAATTTTATGTAAAACTAATTTTCATTAAGGCTCTAATAGGAACTAAAATAACTGAGCTTGTTAGAGCAGAAATGCAAAAATAGAAAATGTTTATTGTCATTATGGACCAATAAGAAGTCATGGTTCATACAAAGAGACCACTTAAAGGGCCATGTCACATTTTCTGAAAAATGTGGACTGCATTTGATCATCTCTACTGAAAGGTATAAAATATTTTTTTGTGACCGGAGTTGTTGTGCACAAGATATTCTTTAAAACAATTTGTGTTTAATATTGTTGTTCTTGTAAAAAAAACACAAAAAAACAGAAAAATTATGTATTGCTGAAAAAAACTTAACTAAAGAGACATAGGCAGCAACGATTTCAACGATTGTCCCACTTATTGCACATTTAAAAAGCACCTTAAACAGTTTCTTAAAAGCTCCCAGTCATGCACTCACTAATTTTATTGTTTTAATGTGTTTTGACTGATATTGTATTATGTGATCTTGTGTTGTTTTGTCTTCCTGCCTCAGGACGACAGATGTAAATTAGCAACTATGCTATAATCTGGCTCATTTACAATCTGTACAGAAGTATAAAATTGTTCATTAATGTGCTCTGTCCTAATTAAATAAATAAATAAACGATTTCAATGGATTTAAGAAACTGATCATTGTATGTTGTAGTAAACTACCAAATTTTGTCTAAGCAGAAAGAAGTTTACTTTATTAAAGACAACAAACATCAAAATATTATGGTCACATGTCTATTCTGGGGAATATTTCCCCCAAATTCTTCACAGTTACTGGACTGCATATTTGTTTTGCGCGTTTGCCAAAATTGGCTGTGTTTGAGAGGAGAAGCTTGTTTTGGGAAATCTTACCCCAAGCTCAGTAGAAAGCATGAGGGCCTTTCCTTTAACTGTGAGATCTTTGTAGATAGACTCGATCTCTGATTGGTACTGCTGGGTCCGTTCCTCTGTTGTCTGGGTCTCTACTGAGAACAACATGTTTCCCACCCTACCAACACAAAAAAATCACACAAAATATTAAATAATAGAAAAAACTACGGAAAAAAAACAAGGTGCTGATAGTGATCTTTGTTTTATAGATAATAAATCCCAGAATTGCCACTTCATTGCTTTAGTTTCTAAGTAGAATTATGATAAATGTATCCCAGATGTTTGTACAGTAGTCTGGATGGATGTTTAAGTAGACGTATAGCTCAATTATTGAAGGATGGATCGATTAATGGTGGATCGATTTATTGATATACATGAATAGATAGTGGAAGTATTTACGGCCTATAATCATCAGGAAAAGATACTTAAGTCTGTTATAACAACTGTTTTTTCAAGTCCGTCAATGATTCTTGAGTAAACGATGCCTACATAACACATGTCCTTCTCATTAAACCAGTAGAAATTTTAATCAATACCTATGTAGTAATATGTAACCTTTTTATCCAAACAATACATTATTTTTGAAGTATACATCACAGAACGTCTCAGGTTCTAAAGAATAAAAGTATTCATTGTACAGAAAAAAATCCATCGAATAAATAGTTCTATAAATCTTGAGAGGTCCAAAATATAATATGTAAACTTATTAATATTTGCTTCTGGTTATGATTAGGGGTGTAAATAATAAGCGTTTTGTATCGATGCATTGATCCAACAGCCAACGATCCGATGCATCGACATGTCCAATCGAGTCAAGAATCGATTCATGTTTTTATTTTTTCCTCCGGTCCATTTTTATCCATTTTGCTCCTGGGCGTAATTCTCCCTCCCGTGCTGCGGTGGCGCTAAACCTATTTTGCCCTCCTACCTCGCTTCCTGGTTATACTCTTACAGCAGTGTGTTGCAGTGAGCTTGACACAGACATTTTTATATTATGCTCAATATTGAAGCGTGGTCTGTGCTACACGCTGTGGGTCTAGATACGGCCGAGGCGGCAAGGAAGTGGGGGCGAGTTTAGTTCGACGACGGAGGGACATGAGGGCCAAAAAGAGCGGAGATCCAGGTGGAAAAAGGGTCCCAGCGTTCTCGCGCACCTCGCTCTTCTAGCGGGTCAAACTTCACGAGTTGTTTTCCCCATTTTTGGTCATAGAAACAAAACAAGCCGTCCTCCTGTCTGCGGTCAGCTACAATTTGGGAGAGGTGCAGCGGAGCGTCTTTGGAGGGGGCGGGACGTCTGGATACAAGGTATTGCATTGCACTCATTGCACTGATTATGTGCAGTATTTTTTTATGCAACTTTTCTACTTCTGTTATTTGCTGTTGTTTCTAAAAAAAATGCATAACGATATTACAGCTTTCATTGATTTATTTCAAACTTGAAACTTTGTTTATCCTGTAAGGTGTAAAAGAAAGAGAAATTTTTTTTTACCGATTAATCAAATCGAATCGTATCGTGGTGTATTCTTGAGTATTGAAAAAAATCGAATCGTTGGGTCAGGAAATCGATACTGAATCGAATCGCCATGATGGATGTGATTTACACCCCTAGTTATGATGCCAATGTCCATGGAAGAATTCTGCATAAGGCGTTGCTAGACTGTAGCAGTTTTGTAATAGAGCTAAAAAATGGCTTATATTTTGCATTACAGTTTTTAAATGTAAGCCAAAGAAAAAACAAACTAAAAAAGAAGCACAAGGGTAATATGGGTCAAGCTTTTGTGTGTTGGTGCAGACTTAAGGAAGCATAGGGACTCAGAAGCCTCATGGAGGACGCCGCTTTCCTTCCGGACAGGTAAGTTAATAGTTTAGATTCTTAACGACTGTTGATTCAATAATGAATCTTACTGGACTGTACGTGTAATAATCAGCTGAAGCCCAAAGGAAGCTTTGAAAGACTTTCAGAAGATCTGGAAACTACCAGAACCTCTGACTCTGGTCTTTGTATCAGAGATCTAATGTCACCTGTCTCCAGTGATGGTGATTGTAAAGCCGTCATACTCCTTCCCAGCATCCTTCAGGCTTGGCACCTTGGAGTTCACCGTGAATCCGTCTCTGGTTTTACTGTTAAACTGCTTCAAGAAATAAACTCACATAACCAACAATCCTGGAAAAAACACTTTAAAACCACATATTAATCCTTTTTGTCACTTAGCTATCAACTTAATTTCTCCTCATTTTTTCTTACCTTCATTATTGGCAGAAGATCTTCTACTTTATTCACATTTTCAAGTGCTTGGCGGACCTCCAGGAGGCCTCTTGGGTTATACGCCCTGATCCAGGTGAAATAAAACAAAAACATTTTAATGATCTCAGAGTCACGGTGAGAAAAAGAGAACTAATAAGGCTCTCTCTGTACACAGAAATGCTGTAATTTACCCGTGGTACACTAATATTCTGTCTTTGATAAATTCTAGGATGTTGTCAAAGTAGGCCAGGTATCTGATGTTAATAATCTGCCCCCTGAAATGAAAAGAAAAGTAACATCAGAAGACTAAAGATGAGTTGATATTTGAGATGCTTTGGGGACACAGTTCAGGCGCCATGTGGTTACCTGATGAGATTGATGTGATTGTTGAAGCCTCGACTTAGGCTCCTGGCTGGCATCTGATCTAACCAAAGGACCGGCTGGTCTGGATCTGCGATCCTACAGGAACAGGAAAAGCCTGATTATAAAGTGTCCAACAAAGGAAAGGTCCAACTCTATTATACGCCTGTATTCCCTCCCCCATCCCTCCTTAAGTCTCTCCTTGACATATTTTCAGAAGTATGTGAGTCATTCTTGTGAAATAGGGTGTGTTTTTGTCTTTTTCTAAAATATTAGCATCACATTCTCCTATTATTCACATTATAGCTGACACAGAATAAAGAATTATACAAAACATTTCTTAATTCTTGTTTGTTTTTCACTAAAAACAAACATTTAAATGATTTAGGCAAATGTTTCTGTTTTTGTAACCTTGCACTTAATGTTTATCTCTGTAAATAACCGAACCACATTCTTTTAATTTGGTATGTTTTCATAGTAGAATATAAGAGAGCAAGATGTCTGGTTAATTAAAATGCAACAATGACAAAGTTTAAAACTTCTTTTCAATCTTTAATGAGACATAAACCTTGGAAAATGTAACGGATGAACGTAAGAGGAGTAAAAACAAAGAAAATAAACACACAATTACCTGCCTGGATAAATGTGAAAAACCTTCAGCTAATACTTTGCTGAACCGTAGTTTGATTCACTTTCTGCATTCGCTTTATATTAGATGATGTTCTCCTAATCTATCAGCATGAGGAAACACTTGTCCTGCACCGTCTTCTTGAAGAAATGACAGATTTTGTTCAGGAATTTGGCCAAAAACTTCCAAAATTTGCATTTTCTTATTGTTAGACTCAATAAGAAGGAGAATCTGATGCACTGCAACCACCTGATCCAACATAAGAATAATATAGCTCTATTTGTTAAGCTTAAAAAACATTGCTTCTTAACAGATGGCATGTATAAGGCTTATAAATACTCAGATAATTTTAACAGGAGTACATTGGAGAAGCCTAAATGCAGCAGATTTGCTGCCTAATTGGGAGCTTTCATTCTCTTAGGTTTAGTTCCACATTCTCTGTGTTCTCAGATTTCAAACCCATGTTTTTTAACCAGTTATTAGCTTCTGTCTAGACATAATGTTACACAAGACAGCTGTAACGTAAGGAGCTGCGAAAGAGCTCATCGGTTTGCTACATATTACAACTTAAGGGGCCTTTTCTTTTCAGTTCAAATCCAAGAAACAATTAAAACTCTTTCCTCTTCTCCCAGAAAACACATTATGAGAGTTAAGCTATACTAACGTACATTTTCCCCCCAGGGTTAAGATGTTTAAAGTATTTGCAGAGGCAGGAAAGGTAGTCGAATACATTAGTCAAATTTGTGTTGCAAGTAGGTTAAAATTCAAATCACAGGCAAAAAAGAGATGTTTTTCATAGAGGACGTATGTTTTACTCTATAAGGGGATTTTTCTCTTTTTTTTTTTACTTTGAAGGGCAAACAGAATACTTAAACTTATCACTATAAATTTCATTATAAACTTTTAGTTTTAATCTTATCTCTTGCAAAAAACAGTAAAGTTCTTAAACATACATTGACTGGATATCTAAAGTTTCCAACTATGGTGAAAGTGCAAAGTGAGACACGACTGCAGACATATTAGTTACTCCAATTAATGCAGACTAATAAAATAATTGTTCCTCTTTAGCTGTCCCAAAATAATATATTTTTGTTTTCTTATAAACGCTTCACATTTCCTACCTCCTCCATTTGACGGCGATGTCAAACATGTCTCTCCACAGCATTTGCCGGGTCTTTCCATTAACTCGTACTTTAGAGTTGCTCCATGTGCGCTGCATGGCCTGCATCACTTCCAGTGTCGCTAAACCCATGGCTTTAGAAGACAGAAATGCTTTGTGTTTTACTGCTGTAAAATGCTTGAATGATGATTTCAGGAAGTGCAGCATCCATCAGAGTTACCTCTGTGTATTCTTTTGTTTGGTAGGAATCCTGGAGTGTCGTACTGCATCAGTAATCCCAGGTGGTCGGCCGTGCAGATCAGCTTCTGGACTTCAGAGCTGTAGCTGTCGAAGTTCTGTGGGAGGACATCTCTACGGATCGAATAACAAACAAAAACATTAAGGAGGAAGCTGATTATGGAGTTTAGATCATTCTCTATTCTGTGGCTCATTGCAATATCGATCTAGAACTAAAAAGTAAAGAAAGTATTCCTTATAATAATTATTTGCCCTTAATCTAAGCAGGTTAACAAGATGTTCTGCCAATGGAATAAATATTTCTTCCCCTAAAATAAGATAAGGACAGTCTTACTTATTTACTCACGGCTGCAGCTGCTGCTGCAGGACAAGAGTAGGTACAATACATGCTTTTACCTAAGAGTCTCCAAAAGCCGCCAGTGACACCGTAAAAAGTCGCCAGATTTGTCGCTAGTCGCTTTTTAAAAAAAATAGTCGCTGGAGGGGTCTGAAAAGTCGCTGAGTTGGCAACACTGTACCTGCGGCGCTGGCTCGCTCTGTCGTATTTTTTTTTCTTCCCCCGTTTCAGTCAAGCGGATGTGATGACGGCGGCGGCGGATGACGCATTAATCGCGCGACACAACTAATCGATTATGAAATTCGTTGCCAACGCTTTTAAAAGTAGATTTTTATCGATTCGTTGTTGCAGCCCTAAACAGCACCAATGTTTAAATATGTTAGTAAGTTCATCAGCAAGAGTTTCATGACAGTCTGATCGGTCTTCAGTGATTTATTTGGAAAATATAGATGTAAGTTCATTGGGATTATTAGAGGTTGACCCTGAACTGGTTTCGGTGCCCTTTAGTTTAGTTCTTGTTTCATTTCCAATTTATGGTGAAGACTTCCATTAACACACCCCAGTAAGGGAGAGCAACTGGCATGGAAGTGAGGGAGTCCATGTTAAAGTATAAATTAACGTTCAAACAAGGCCAATTTTTTGGGCTGAATGCATCGTAAAGTGTTACTCTGTCATTTTCTAAAACTTGTCAGCTCTATGTAACCCATGTTTTTCAGATTTGAAGAATCTAAGCATCATGCCTGATTGATAATTTATTCATTAATAGTTTTTACTGATCAAAAAGATTTCATTTTCCTGTTTTATATTCACATTAATAAAAAAAGATTAACTGTACAAGCTATTCTTCTTTCATACAGGAGACCTACTTGATATGTGGCTGCAGGCCAGGCTGTTCCTCATAGTCTTCTATCAAAAACGGCAGGTTCTTGGCCCAGTGATTCTTAAAGTTGCCTGGTAGGTCCTGGTCCACGTTGTACTCCGCTACAGGAATATCCAGGTGGGAGTGTAAGTAGCGAGAATATTCTGGAGGAAAGAGATAAAAAAAAAGGATTTCCATGTTAATAGCTGCAACTCGTAGCCCCTCCCTGCCCATAAAATGCCACCTCTAAAGCAGAGTACTGTAGGAGTGTCATACTATTGAGAGACAAACGTCCTGTGCATTGCAGTGGCTTTGTTTATTCTTTCTTCTGACAATAACTGATTCTCTTTTTTTCTGTTAAGTATTATAAAAAAACAAAAAAAACAAAACTCATCTTGTTTAAATATATACCTCTTGTGCCGAGTTTTTAATTAATTGGTTTCTGTGTTACGCCCTACTCCCTAGACCAGGGGTGTCAAACTCATTTTTATGCTACTCATTTTACTTCATCGTCATTGGGTCGTGAAAGGGGTCAGTTCAACTGTATAAATGAGACTTTAGTTTTCATAATTTCCTTTGCAAAGATAGCGCTTCTCTAGCATTAAACAAAACTCCTATTTATTCAGCAGGTTCAGCCACTCTGTAAACTTTAAGGAGGATTTACCTATATTTCAGAGATCGACCAGTGCAGAGGTTTTTTTTAAGGCTGATACAGATTGTTTTTCACTAAAGTCTAACCGATCACTGATATTTTTGGGTCAATTCTTAAAGCTGATGTTTCTTTTTCTTCTTCGGTTAACATGATAAAAAAAAAACACACTGACAAAAATGTTACACAAGTCTCAATTGAAACAAAAACAACAAATCAAACAAAACAACAATGGGTAGCAAATAAAAAGACACTTTACATGACCTTAAGGCGTGGCTGCTGAATGCACTTATGAACCGGTGAACACATGCATGCATTGGTCAATGCTGATTGAAGAAAGAGCCAATAGGATCTGTCAATCTCTACACTATTTTATGAGGATTTAACTTGTCCGGTCCTTGAGGGGCTGATAACTTACCATGAGGGTCCAGATTTGGCCTTATGTTAGAAAAAAAACTTAAGCACCATATTTATTTTGCACTGCAATGAACCTTTCATACTGATGCCCTTTTGAACCATTTTTTAAAAAACTGGTTTCCCTTTTCTCCTTTGCTGTTGCATGATGATCACTGCTGCACTTTAAATGGTAATGTTCATTTCACTGTATGAAGTTGTAAAAAACATCATTTCATTTCATATACACTTGGTGTATACGAAATGATAAGGTATCAATATTTGGGAATTTACATAGTCACAATAAATCAAAACACCTTAGCACTATAAGAAACTTTTCCAGACAAATGGTACCATAAACACTCATCACTATTTTCAACCAGATAGGAAAACATTTAATAAATATTTGTCATTAAGGTATGGATCCGTGAAAAGAAACACCTAGAAATGATCAGAGATACGTATCAAACATATTTTACACGATTTGAGTTTGTGAGATAATTTAGGGGAAAGAAATAATTTTTAATATTTTAACTTGCCCAATGCTACTTTAATGACAAAATCTTTGTTTCTTTTTGTCTTTTGACTATTTCCAATACAAAAAAATGCTTTCATTGATGTTAATTAACAAAAAAAGGCTAAATTACATCCATAATAAATAGAACATGCTGCTGTATGCAAACCTATTATTGTTAGAGTAACAGGTGAATGTCAGAGTATACGCAACTACAGAAACTCAGCTAAGACACAGATGAAGAGTTTTGGGTTGATTGTGTATTTTCATGATTCCTAATCAAAGTCTTGCATGTCTCAAAAACTGCCAATTTTGAAAAGAGTCAAAGTCCCTTAGCAGGTACTGAATGATACAGCATTAACCCTCTGTTACAGGACAGTCGTCGTTTTTGGTTTTATATAAGCGTAGGCTCACCCACCTCGGAGGTATTTCACTTTGAGGTACTCTGAGCTGGCTTTTTGTCCCAGCAGAGGGTCGTTAAGCATGACTTTAGTCTGAGCTTTGATGCCCTCGTAGAACTGACCCATGGCCACATGGCTCAGGCCCTTCATGTACTGACACACCTCGTTGTACGGCTCCAACTGGAGACACCGCTGTTGGACAACAGATAAAAAGTTAAGTTTAAAACTTCCTTCATCCTACCACCTATGGTGCGGAGTCAAATGTTAAAGGAATGAGTGGATTTCTGTACCTTAAAGTTACCAATGGCCTCCTGCAGAGAGCCGTGGTGGTACAGCATGATGCCTCGGAGCTGGAGAGACTGGATGTGGTTCTGGTTAAGCATTAGGGCTTTCTGGAAGCTGTCCATAGCAGATTCAAAATCCCCCAGTTCTCTAAAAAGAGAGAAGAAAAAAAAGGTTAAACTTCTCCAAGAGGAAAGCTTGAGATAAGTGACAAAACAATTTATGAAATCAAGTTAGAAAGAGACCTGTAGGCCTGCCCAAGGCTCTTATATGCATCTATGAAGTCAGACTTCAACTTCAAGGCCTCTTTGAATGTCTCGATGGCTTCCTGATGAAGGAGAAACAACACGGGTAATAAGATCTCACAGTCACCTTTTGACAGGTTTACCTACGAACTAAAATGACATCAAGGTGAATTCAAATATACTTTATTTCCTGTTATTTCTACCTAAAACAACCAGGCTGAAATTAGCTCAAAGACCTGTAATAACCTAACAGATATAAAGTCAGCAGCTCTGCCCTCTGCCAAAAACGACAAAAGTCAATAATTCACATGCTCTTCCCTCAGGTTCATAAATTAGTGTCAGAGTGAGGTGGCTCCATAAAGAGACGAGGTAATCAGATAAAGGACACATTTGCACGTGTCCTCCAACACGGAGGAGGTTATCAACTCCGCTGCAGTTTTATACTGATAAAAACAAACGTCCACGAGGGAGGTCCTGCCACGGTAACAGTGGAGCGTTTAAAGCTGTGCTGCTGTCATTTGTAACAAGGGCTTCCCCAGTCAGTTTAGCTGAAGCAATAAAAGCAACAAAATATAAAAACATAAAACTTTTAATCTAATCAGTACGACTGCAAAATAAACTTAGACTGAAATTAAAATGGCAGCACCGTCAGCACATTAAACGCTATCTTATCAAGGTTCTTAATTATATCAAAGTGGAAATTATAAAGTTCAACTGCATTGGTTCTCAGAAAAAAATCTTGATAGTTATTTGAAATTATTTAATTGTAAAAAAGCATTTTGTTGCAAAATTTATATTAAAGGAATAGTACACCCAAAACATGATTAGCCTTCATTTTCTACTCACCCCCATGCTGAACAACACTCTCGAGTACTTTTTTGATATCTCAAATGCATCTGGAGATCTGGGAGGCTTCTTGCTGTCTGCTGACATTCAAATAATGGAGGTCTATGGCGCCCAAGGCAGAAAGGTCCATAAAAGTCCACAAAAAACGTGTCAATATTCCTCCATACTGCCTGGAAGTGCGCATTCAGCGTCTGCTCTGCCAATAATGCAAGCGTAGAAGAAGAAATGTACTGTTTGCCTGTGCAAAGAAAGAAACAACGAAAGAAAAATGTCTGAGGACTTCGATGTTGAGGAAGAGCATGAGTTCTTTGCCGAGCTGAATGCGCACTTTCATCTCGCTTGGTCTGCCGCGGTTTCCGTAGCGTCGTGAACTTGCAGGCGCGCGCTTTCAGGAAATCCTATAAACTACTGTTTATGCTCTAAAAACATTCTAAATGACTTCATTTCGAGTAAATTATGGATGCTACCCACTCAGGACACTTGGAATACATTGGACGAGCAGTATGGAGGAATATTGACACGTTTTTGGTGGACTTTTATGGACCTTTCTGTCTCGGGCATAGGTGGATTAATGACCGGGCCTACCGGGCCCAGGCCCAGAGGCCCCAAGGGGCCAGGCCAACTTGGCCCCGCGGCCGCGACCCAAGCAAAACTACTTTTGCAAAAATAATAATCTTAGGCCCCAAGGGGCCAGGCCAACTTGGCCCCGCGGCCACGATCCATAGAGGGTAAGAGGCCCCAAGGGGCCATGATCCATAGAGGATAAGAGGCCCCAAGGGGCCAGGTCAACTTGGCCCCACGGCCACGACCCACAGAGGCCCTGAGGTCCTAAGGGGTCAGGCCAACTTGGCCCCGCGGCCATGATCCATAGAGGGTAAGAGGCCCCAAGGGGTCAGGCCAACATGGCCCCGCGGCCATGATCCATAGACGGTCAGAGGCCCCAAGGGGCCAGGCCAACTTGGCCCCGCGGCCACGATCCATAGACGGTCAGAGGCCCCAAGGGGCCAGGCCAACTTGGCCCCACGGCCACGATCCATAGAGGGTCAGAGGCCCCAGGGGGCTAGGTAAACTTGGCCCCGCGGCCACAATCCATAGACGGTCAGAGGCCCCAAGGGGCCAGGCCAACTTGGCCCCGCGGCCACGACCCACAGAAGGCCAGAGGCCCCAAACGGCCAGGCCAACTTGGCCCCGAGGCCGCAAGCCACAGAAGGCCAGAGGCCCCAAGGGGCCAGGTCAACTTGGCCCCGCGGCCACGACCCACAGAGGGCCAGAGGCCCCGAGGGGTCAGGCCAACTTGGCCCCGATCCATAGAGGGTCAGAGGCCCCAAGGGGCCAGGCCAACTTGGCCCCGCGGCCACGACCCACAGAGGCCCCAAGGGGCCAGGCAAAATTGGCCCCGCGGCCATGATCCACAGAGGGCCAGAGGCTCTCAATCATTATTATCAAAGCTAATTCTCAAATTGGATGGATCACACAACCTCACTCACATATTCTTTATCAATTATTAAAGGTTGTTTCTGAATTTTGATCACAGAACTTAATGCAAATATTCTTGATTGATTGACAAAGCTCATTCTCAAATTTTGATTACACAACCTTACTCTGACAAATTATCATTATCAAAAAGCTCTATCTCGAATTTGGATCACAGAATCTCACTCAAGTATTCTTAGCTGTGCCCCTCCCCCATCGAGTCTTTCATAAACCGGTCTGTTCTTTTAGAATCTCCTCATTTGGTATTTTGAACTCGTGAGAGACTGCTCAAAATTTGGTTTCCTTTCCCTCAGTTCAGACTCAGAGATAATTTGAAATCATTCAACCAGAAGTTTAACGCGCGCGCACACACACACACACACACACACACTTGAGTTGAGCATTACTTGGAAATTCTTATATTTTCCATTTTGCTGTTACTATCAGCATCTTCCCATTTTGTCATTTTCTTTCGAAAAAGTTTACAGTCTGACATTTGTCACTGCTGTCAGTTAATAACTTTTTGGTCTTTGACCCATTTTGTCATTTTCTCGATTCGATCGTCACTGACCACTCTCTCCTGTCTGGCAGACATCGTTGCTGCCATCATAGCTAGCAAGCTGCTTGCAGATAGCAACATTTTGGTGTCCTTTGTGAAAATATTTAGATAGAAGACAAAAATGCACAAAGTTGTACAATCATTATCTTTTCAAAATATTTGTTTCACTGTCAGTGTGATTGACCGACTTTGCCGCTAGATTTCGTGTCTTTTGGCCATACCTGGCTAGCGACTAAAAACATAATTTAGCGACTTTTTGGTTGTGAAGATAAGTGGTAAAAGCAGATCTGCCTGTTGGTCTTCCCACATTTTGCCATTTGGTACTTTGCACTCTTGTTGGTCACTCCAAGGCATTTGTCAACGCCTTCAGCTAGTCACTTGGCTCTTTTGGAATATATTTCACTGTAATTGGCTCTCTCTCTCTCTTTCTCCTCAGTACAAATCAGTCTGTTCCCTTGCCATTTAGACATTTTCTTGATTCGATCATCACTGACCACTCTGCTCTCCTGCTGTCTATCAGACGAATCAGTTGATTCTCTGCTCTCAATTGTCTATGCTAGTAAGCTGTTATTCTCTGTTTTGGAGTGTTGATGCTGGGTTGCTAGTTTTCTAAATCACCTCACACACTTGAAGGAAGCAGCACCGATCATAAACACACAAACAAACTCACACACACACACACACACACACACACACACACACATAGTTGGTTTATCTGTTGTGATAGGCAAAGAGCCAATGTGCAAAGAAAGAAGGGAAATATGGATCATAAACGTTTAAGTGGAGGAGCTAGAAAAAAAATTCAGCAAGAAAAGAAAAAAAAGGAATCAGTTTTACTTGAGAGTGTTCCAAATATCTCCAGCTTCTTCAGTACAAAGACATCTGCTGAAAGCAATTCTATAAATGCTACTGCAAATTCAGCTAAGGTTAGCAATGCACCTGAGCTAGCATGTAGCTCCCAAGATCCTGAGACCACTACAAGTGTAGACACTGAACCAAATGCTTCTGATGCTTATGATTCAACCAATTCAGCAGTAGCCAGTTGCTCGGATGAATGTGAGGTCACTGCACCTCTGGACAGCATAGAAAATGAGCTGAATCTTTCTTCAACACCATCTACAGTGACAACTCTACCTAGTGATCCCGCTAAATGGGCTGAGACCCTCACTGAGTCAATGAAGGAAGTTCTTATTCAAAGAGGTGCAAAATCATTTCACAACCGTCACAGCCATTATCCAGCTTCTGTGAGGAACAGTGGGCTAGGAGGCAAAACCCGATGCCTAAACAATGAACATTTTACTTCACACTTGCCCAATGGACAACGAGTACAAAGAGAGTGGCTGATGTACTCTCCCTCTACTGGTAATGTTTACTGCTTTGCATGCAAACTGTTTTCCCCAAAAACGCATTCTTTTGTGACAGGCTATTGTGATTGGAAACACTCAGAAAGATTTGGTGAACATGAGCGAAGTGCTGAGCACATAACCTGCATGCAAGCAGTCTTGAACCGCGCCAAAGGTGCCACAGTTGATGCAGACCTGTTCAAACATTTTCAGGCAGAGAGCAGCTATTGGAGGCAGGTGTTACAAAGAGTTTTTGCAGTCATTAAATTCCTTGAAGAAAGGGGCCTTGCATTTAGGGGTAAAAATGAATCGTTAGGGTCACCTCTCAATGGGAACTACCTTGGTATTCTGGAGGTCCTGGCTGAATTTGATCCCTTTCTAAAGGATCACATCAGAAAGTTTGGGCAGATGGGTCGAGGTAATAGCTAATATCTGTCCTCCACCATTTGTGAGGAATTCATTGAATTGATGGGTGCAAAAACCAAACAGGCTATAGCAGATGAACTGCAAGCAAGCAAATACTACTCTATCATTGTGGATTCAACCCCAGATTTATCTCATGTGGACCAATTGACATTCATATTCCGTTTTGTTAGCAAAGAGGGCAGTGTTGTTGAACGCTTTGTGGGTTTTGAGCCCATTACTAGCCATACAGGTGAAAGTTTGGCTAACTGTGTCATGTCTGTGTTGGAAAATCTAGGGTTAGAGCTGTCAAATTGCAGGGGGCAGGCTTATGATAATGCCAGCAACATGTCAGGGAGGTATAATGGGTTGCAGGCTCACTTAAAGAAAAGCAACCCATTAATACACTATATTCCATGTGCAGCTCACTCTTTGAATTTGGTGGGAGTCAACAGCATTGACAGATGTGGAAATGAAGTCTCTAAGTATTTTGACTTGATTCAGTCTATTTACAACTTCACAACTGCATCCACACACCGATGGGACAGGGTATTTGGCAATTCCAACATAGATCTCACACTTAAAGCTTTATCCAACACGCGTTGGAGTTGCCGTGCAGAATCTACCAAAGCACTGTGGAAGAACTACAGTAAAATAAAAGCAGCACTACAGGTTATTTCCACTGATGACACAGAGAAACGAGACACACGAACTGAAGCTGACAGTCTAGTGCGGAAGCTGGATTCACTTGAGATGGCCTTCATGGCAGGCTTTTGGGACACTGTTCTGTCCAGATTTCAGGCCACAAGTCTGCAACTTCAAAAAGCAGACATGGACCTTGGTACAGCAGTTAGATTGCTGGAATCTCTGCGCTCCTTTGTTCTCTCCCAAAGAGATCTATTTGATCATTTTGAGCAGAAAGCCTTAAACATGTTGGGTGGCACCCCATCTTACAGGGCTGAACGGACGAGGAAACGTAAAAAGTTTTCTGATGAATCAGCATCCCCAGATGTTGTGCTTGAGGGAAGGCAACTGTTTCAAATAGAGACATTTATTGCCTCTATTGATCAACTGAGTTCAAGCCTTAATCACCGTCTGGAGGCCTACAAACATCTGAACAATTTGTTCAGTGTCCTTTTCTCTTTGGATACAGAGTCCAATGCTTCAGTCCTTCACAAGGCCAAGATTCTCACTGAATCATACCCATCTGACCTCAATGAAAGTCTTGGACAGGAGCTTATACAGTTCAAATCTTTTATACAGCTCAACAACACTGATGAGGAGAGGACCCCTTCAGGACTGCTCAAAACAATAATACATTTTGGACTACAGCCTACGTTTCCTAATACATACATTGCGCTACAGATTTTTCTCACTCTACCGGTCAGTAACTGTGAGGGAGAACGCTCATTCTCTCTTTTGTCAAGAGTAAAAAATGAGCTGCGCACAAGAATGACTCAGAAAAGATTAAATGCGTTATCTCTAATGGCAATTGAGAGTGAGCTGACAAGAGAGTTGGACTTCAATGATGCGGTGGATGATTTTGCAAAATTGAAAGCACGAAAGAAACCCCTTGCTTAAAGGTGCACTGTGTAAGATTTTTAGGTTATTTCCAGAATTCGCCCATTCACTAATGTTAGGCTACCTGTTTTCATGAATACTTACCACCACCATAAAATTCTAAGTATCCATTATGACTTGGAGAATTGCACTTTCGCCATTTCTGGGAAGTGTCACCTGGATTGTGAAGATAGAATTGACTTTAGGCAGAAGCTTGGTGCTTTCTCTGGCAAACTGAACCTCAAGCTTCATTCTCTGCAGCTTTGCATTCTTGTGCAGACTTTCATCCACAAGGAACTTTTCAACTTCCCCACTATCGTGAAGGGGCCATCAAAAGATTTCAGTGTGTCCAGCATGTCTAGTCTCTTACTCTCCTTTCTTTGAGCCATCTCTTGTTTCTCATCTGCCCTACTCTCTAATTTTGCCTTCATGAATTTACTCCAGTTGAGTTCAACCTCCCTTTTTGCTTGTGCTGCTGCCTTGAAACCTCTGAAGCTCCTGGCACTTCTGTAAAATTATTGACCTATTGACTGCGTTCAGTGTGCCCAACTTCTTCAGTTTGTAGTCCACCTTGCCACATTGTCTCTCCATCCCAATGTTGTGCACAGGGATGCCATCAATGTTACTAGCCTGTTCACTGACAGGGTCCATTGGGAAGGTCTCCTCATCCATCCTCTGCCTGGCCAGGACAGTCTTCAGATGGGGCAGCATGAGATCTGTCAGCTGCTTCACTTCATCCAAGTATTCGGCAGCCACGTCTGACACTGAGTTCAGGACATGTCCAGTGCCTGTCCAGCCACTAAAGCATTCTTGGAAATGGGCTATCTTGACCTGCATGCAGCCCTTGTACCATGAACTGGCCTACACCTTTCTTTGTGGTGCTCTCCGATGCATGTTATCATTTTACCTTTCTCCTTCTCCTCAAGCTTAACCACAAATAGATACAGACTTTGAGCCTCAATTTGCTGCACAGCTGCCGTTATGCCAAAGTGTTTTCCTAAGATATTATTTTATTTTTAATGATAGAAGGGAGGAAAAGGGGGCAAAAATCATGTCCGATTTAGTTTTTTGGGTGGGGTGGGGGGTTTATTTCATGATAGCTACCAACTTCCAATACATAATATCTCTCAAATGACCCAATGCACCATCACTGAAGTGGGCATAATCATTTTCCAAAATGTTTATTTTTAGGCCATTTATCCCCTCCCCCTGTGTCTGTGTGAAACCTGTGCTTGTCAGTGTCTGTGTGGTATACCTAATAGTGTGTGTGCAGTATGTGCACTCTTCTGTACAGGACAGTGTGCATGTCTGTTCACAGTATACAGTATTTCTTGCATAGTGCGTGCGTGTGTGTGCGCCCGCACGCGCGGGGGGTTGAGGGGCCAAGACCATGTCAGGCCCAGGGGGCCAAAATTTCTTAATCCGCCCCTGGTCTCGGGCGCCATAGACCTCCATTATTTGAATGTCAGCAGACAGCAAGAAGCCTCCCAGATCTCCAGATGCATTTGAGATATCAAAAAAGTACTCCAGAGTGTTGTTCAGCATGGGGGTGAGTAGAAAATGAAGGCTAATCATGTTTTGGGTGTACTATTCCTTTAAGTCCCTTTCCTTTTAAGCAACAAACTGGTGTTCCTCAAGGCTGTGTGTTACTAGCCCAGCAATTTTTGTTATTTAACGAAAGGCTGCATATGTAAGTTAAAGGACTTCTGCTGTGAACTCTCATTTTGTCTGTGAAAATATATGTTTTATTGAGCAATAGGTGTATTTAATGTGTTTTATTGTATTTTTAAATGATTACAGCATTTTTATACTAGCAAATGTAGTCCAAGACAATTTTACCCTAAGGGAATAATAAAGTGTATATCTATCTGTCCCTGTATTCTAAAAGCATAGTCACATCAAGGACATTATTGAGTTTGGGAACAGCTTTCTTAGGTCTCTATAATCCAAGAGGCCAACCATTAAGATTTTTTTGCAGCATTGAAAGTATACTGACAGACAAAAAAAAAGCAAGATTTTATGGTAATACTGTGGTTAGCACCCAAGTAGGCAGGATGTGAAGCAGCTTTTCTCCGCCCCAAGTTGCAAACAGTCTTTGAAATGTCAAAGTGAGGCATGGAAAACTACAGTAACATGTTTTTCTATGTTTAAATTTACGCTAGTGAATTGGAAAACAATACATGGGTCTGAATGAGAGAAAATGAGGAGGATTTTGAGCGGCTATACCCGACACATTTGATGTATGCTCTCCTGTTCTGAAAATTCGGAGTGCATTTTTGGATTGAGGGTGGGGATCGTAATGTTCTTTGTTCCTTTTGATGTGCTACACCATATAATTTATTCCTAACATTAAAGACTAGACTGGTGTTGAAATATAAATGTTCTTACAAAATGTATCGTCTGAATAAACCAGGAAGCAGGTCACTTTTACAGAATTTGTATTCTATTCTATTCTAAGCTAAAACCTTTCCTTATTCTTCATGCATTCAGCATGCTGAAGTGAGTGGATCTTCAACAGTGCTAACATCTTTGTGCAGCAGGAGGTTAAACAATATTATTTCTGAGTCAGCGCTAGGATACGCTATCCCTGTGTCAAACTTGCATTGATTGTGTAGCAGTTGTGCATGTGTGGTTTACATGGAGTGTGAAAGCTGTGGTGCTCGAGCAGCAGAATTAAAAAAAATAATCTGTGACATCTTAGCCTTTGCACCATTCAAAATGAAGTGATTAAAGTCATGTTTTAAAGCAGAAAGTATTGTGAGGCAGGTATATGTGCGTCAAGGTGTCACAATTTAGAGGCAGGATATAGAGAACATTTAAGATCCTTAAAGGAGAGCCTAATAGATTACCTCAACCATTTTTCATACATCTTGAATTTATGCATTTCACAGACACCCGCCTTCAACTGTGTAAAACAAATAATTAATGTATATATGCATACATAAATAAAAGGCATGATTAATGGTCTGATTCTGCATTTATTACAGACCCTAAATGCAGCTTCTAGAGTTTTAGGTGCATTTATAATATTGTCTTTTATGTGGGTTGCTATGCCAGTTTGAGATGCACAAAATGCAGCTTACAGATAAAAAAAGAACTGATTATATATTGATCATATATTGCAGATTATATAAAGATAATCTGCATGCAAAGTTATATCCCAGTGATCTGTAAAGACAGGAAGCGAGAAGCGTACCTTTAGCATGCCTCTATGGAAAAAGGTGAGGCCCTTATATAGCATTGCGATGGGCTGATTCTTCTTCAGCTCTAAGGATCTCTGAAAGTCCTCCATGGCTGCAACATAATCCTGGATATAGAACGGAAGTGGCAATTTACCACATGGGAATATAAGGAGCAGAAACATGCAGATTTGAAGGTCAGACCTCAGAAATAAAGAGCAGAGTTCCTCTGTGTCTGTAGAGACGAGCTGATGGCTGCAGCTGGATAGCTTTGGTGAGGTCACTGAGGGCCTCGCTGATCCGACCCAGAGGGGACAGAATCTGCACAAGGGACATTCAATGAATGAGAAGGGAGCATGTGTTGGTGTTTACGTGGAAGTGACTAACAAAAAAATAAACTAACCCAGGAGCAGTTTAGATACTTGAAAAAAAAAATGGAATTAAACTTTTCAGTTGTCTCTGGCATATAAAAAGATCCAGGGCGGCCATTTTCGGTTTCATGATTTTCTAGTTTATTACAACAGTTCTGCATGAAGTTGAGAAAGGGTCGCAAAGGGGAAGTTGTTGATAAAACAGCCTTAGATACCTGAGGAGGCTCAGATCAGATTTCAAGCCTTTGCTCAGTAGGTGCTGCAACACATTAGTCAACTATTAACTCAGATGAGCTTACAGGAGCTTGTGCATCGATTATGTGCACTTTCCACAGGTAATGTGCTCTGTTACACAAGATATTCACATATAAGACATTCTTCCTCATCTTTTGCTTCAAACCAAGTAGCAGATTCTAGCAAATTAGTAACACAAATGCTGCTCCAATATAATTATGCATACATACATGCACAGTGCACTTTATGCAAACTTAAAAACATGCAAAAACATCAGTAATAAATGCATCTTTTAGGGAAGTAAAATAATCTCTGAAAAAACAGAAGATATTCAAGTAACAAGCACCTATTTTTTTATGGTTTTTCTTTACAAAGTTAACAGGCGCACAATGATGGTACAACACTTAAGATATATATATATATATATATATATATATATATATACACTATATTGCCAAAAGTATTTGCTCACCTGCCTTGACTCACGTATGAGCTTAAGTGACATCCCGTTCCTAATCCATAGGGTTCAATATGACGTCGGTCCACCCTTTGCAGCTAGAACAGCTTCAACTCTTCTGGGAAGGCTGTCCACAAGGTTTAGGAGTGTGTTTATGGGAATTTTTGACCATTCTTCCAGAAGCGCATTTGTGAGGTCGCACACTGATGTTGGACGAGAAGGCCTGGCTCTCAGTCTCCGCTCTAATTCATCCCAAAGGTGTTCTATCGGGTTGAGGTCAGGACTCTGTGCAGGCCAGTCAAGTTCATCCACACCAGACTCTGTCATCCATGTCTTTATGGACCTTGCTTTGTGCACTGGTGCACAGTCATGTTGGAAGAGGAAGGGGCCAGCTCCAAACTGTTCCCACAAAGTTGGGAGCATGGAATTGTCCAAAATGTCTTGGTATGCTGAAGCATTCAGAGTTCCTTTCACTGGAACTAAGGGGCCAAGCCCAGCTCCTGAAAAACAACCTCACACCATAATCCCCCCTCCACCAAACTTTACACTTGGCACAATGCAGTCAGACAAGTACCGTTCTCCTGGCAACCGCCAAACCCAGACCCGTCCATCAGATTGCCAGATGGAGAAGCGCGATTCGTCACTCCAGAGAACGCGTCTCCACTGCTCTAGAGTCCAGTGGCGGCGTGCTTTACACCACCGCATCCGACGCTTTGCATTGCACTTGGTGATGTATGGCTTGGATGCAGCTGCTCGCCCATGGAAACCCATTCCATGAAGCTCTCTGCGCACTGTTCTTGAGCTACATGAAGTTTGGAGGTCTGTAGTGATTGACTCTGCAGAAAGTTGGCGACCTCTTCGCACTATGCGCGTCAGCATCCGCTGACCCCGCTCCGTCAGTTTACGTGGCCTACCACTTCGTGGCTGAGTTGCTGTCGTTCCCAAACACTTCCATTTTCTTATAATACAGCTGACAGTTGACTGTGGAATATTTAGGAGCGAGGAAATTTCACGACTGGATTTGTTGCACGGGTGGCATCCTATCACAGTTCCACGCTGGAATTCACTGAGCTCCTGAGAGCGACCCATTCTTTCACAAATGTTTGTAAAAACAGTCTGCATGCCTAGGTGCTTGAATTTATACACCTGTGGCCATGGAAGTGATTGGAACACCTGATTCCAATAATTTGGATGGGTGAGCAAATACTTTTGGCAATATAGTGTATATATATATATATATATATATATATATATATATATATATATATATATATATATATATATATATATCTTAAGTGTTGTACCATCATTAGTTCATACAACTAGCTTAGTGATTAAAAAATTCCTAGAAGCTTTGATCGACTTAAAATTTATACAATACAATTATTAGGGATAAAAAAAAAATATATATATATATATATATATATATATTTTTTTTTTTTATCCCTAATAATTGTATTGTATAAATTTTAAGTCGATCAAAGCTTCTAGGAATTTTTTAATCACTAAGCTATAACTTCCTCTTTGCAGTTTATCTTGCCATCACACACAGTGAGCATGGTAAAGAAAATAGAGTGGCATGTTTCGGCTCCTCTTGTAGACTTTATCTACACTGAGATTTTCTATTTAGGAGGCGTGGCAGTACATCTCCAATCAGGTGGAGTGGAGCTTGCTTAACATTAACAAGAGGTTCAAACCTTAAGCAACAAACTGCAGGTGAAGGTGGTGTTAATTACAACTGAATGGGGAGAAAAACTATCTTTATGCAGACCTGCTTTTTCTTTTACGGAACCAGTTTCCTGTTCAGATATAAAAAGCAAAGTTCATACAGCTTCACTTAATACAGTTCAATAAATTAATCTACATCTGATATTAACTCCTATCTGTATATTTTATCTTGAATTTCTATAAAAAATATAGTTTTCTAGATAACTTCTTTATTATTACAGCTTATTGCTACGATCTGTGTGCATTATTTTGTGCAAATTTATCCACTGAAGGAAAAAAATTATTTTGATCAATTCTATTCTACCCATTGTTAAGTAAAATGGAGTGTCATGATGCTGTGGGCGTACTGCTCTTCCAAACCCCCTCTGAATGTGCTAAGAAACTGGGAATAAGGCTACATTTATACTGCAGGCCTTGATGCTCAATTCCGAATTTTTTTTGTGAAATCTGATTTTTTTTGCGTTGCCGTTCACATTTCCAAATATATACGACTTGTATGTGATCTCCTGTGTGAGCTGCAGTCATACAACGCAAGTGTCCCGCATGCGCAGTAGAGGACGCAATGATGTCACAAGCAAGCGTGCTCTGTGTTTATGGAAGTAAACATGGATGGTAGTGCCAGAGCGCATCGATCGATCTTTCCCAACCTTAAAGGGGAACGCTGTTTTTTTTTTTACATTTCGCCCTTGATTTTACGTTATTACATCATGTTCTACTCACCCATATAAGTGTTGTGTCATTAGGAGCTGTTCTGAAGATAGTCCGTTTTGTTATATCGAAGTAACGTCTTCCTATGGGCGATCGATTTGAAGGCACAAACTAAACTGTTTATAATGTATTATTTATGGTACGTCAGCATTCATAACATGTAGGCGAATCACTGTCCCCCAGACATCCGCGGTTATATTTTTTATATTTATATATTTTAAAAACGAAGCAGCACGTGTATGATGTCATCCGCGTGCGCCGGCTACCGTTAATTTTTCCTGTCCGCTGAACTGCTGCTAGTTTTACTCATGTCTGGAAGATGTTTAGTGCTACTACCACAGATGATCTCGCTCTGGAAATGGAATTGAACGATTCAGATTAGCTAGCCGAATGAATAGAAGGGGTAGAGCGTAGCCACCTGTGGCCCGGGCTGCCTGTTACGACTCCAGTCCACATGCGCGGATGACGTTATACAAGTGCCGCTTTGTTTTTAAAACATACAACTATAAAAAATAGAACCGTGGATGTCTAGGGGACAGTGATTCGCCTACGTGTTATGAATGCTGGCGTACCATAAAGAGTAAATTATGAACAGTTTAGTTTATGCCTTCAAGTCGTTGCCCAAAGGAAGACGTTACTTGGATATAACAAAACGGAATATCTTCAGAACAACTCCTAATGACACAACTCTTATATGGGTGAGTAGAACATGATGTCATAACGTAAAGTCAAGGGCCAAATGTAAAAATACGGTGTTCCCCTTTAAAAACTCAATCTTTTCAAGATGGTTAAACATAAATACTATTCTCAGTATTATCGTCCGACATGGTTGTTGTTTTACTTCCCGCTTCTTCGTAGCAACACACAGAATAGTGACCTATTTCGCGTATTAATGGCATACAGGTCGGATGAATGCGACCTGTGGTCTCATTCGAAAAGATCAGATGCGTATCGGATTCAGGACCACGTAGCCAAGTTGCCTGGGTCGCATTGGAGAAAAATCGGAGCTGTGTTGTTAAGACAGTCATGACAAGTTCAGATACAGGTCACATATGGGCAAAAAAAAATCGGATTTGGGTCACTTCAGGCTGCAGAGTGAATTTAGCTTAAGTTTCTGACATGTCATTGAGAAGGAGAAATATCCAATAGATTCGCCAATAAAAACCATCTAAGTCCTACTTCATGTAGAAACCTGTGGGGTGAAGCATTAGACTCTAGAGCATCTTTAGAGATTTTCCAAAAAGGAATCAAACCAACTTCGTGTCACCAGAGATTCAAATATTTGTGGTAAAAACAAACAGTTCTTAGTGTGCATTTTCCCTCAACTGCATATATGCACTTTAACCAAAGGCTAAATTTCCTGCTGTATGAAAGATTAATTTATAATTTTGCATATTGTCACAATGTGTGTCAGATGTATTAGAGGGCTTAGTAAAATGCAAACATATCGAAAGAAAAACTTTGATTCATTTGTTTGTCACATGACCTCAAACAGTTTAAGCCTCACCTCCGCTCTCTGCTCATAAACCTCTGGCCAGTTGGGCTCGAGTGTGATGACCCGGTTAAGCTCGTACAACGCCAGGTCAGCATTCTTTATTTCCTGGCAGGAAGATGAAGCTACAGTTTATTTGAAAAGCTAAAAATGCAGACAGCTTGAAAGAAGCAACTTAAACCACAGAGATTGCTTTAGCCCCGAGCTTCTGAACAGAAACAGACAGATTTTTTTTTAAGCCAATGCCGAAAATTTTGTCACGAGTCTAACTGATCCCTGATGTCCCGTTTTTTTTCTTTGTTGATATTGTTTTACTGCATTAATTTAAAAGATAAAATGAAACAATGTAAACTCTAAAAATCTCAAACTGTTACTGGTCCCTAAAAAATCTAAACATTATTCAACAGATCAAACAATACATTAGCATCTGATAGCAAAACAAGGGCTTTACATGATCAACTGGCAAAATGCAAGCACATATTGGCTGATACAAAAAAAAAAAAAAACCCTCCACCAATATCGGCCCAAAATATCAGCTGGTCAATTTATCTCTAATTCTTCTTCTGGCAAATTTACATTAGATCTAAAGGAGGAATCTGTAATAAAAAAAATAAAAAAAACCGAAGTAAAGAAAAAAATTCATATAGCATAACATTTCCTCTTTTGATATTCCGATAAACGAAGAAAGGAATTTACCGTAAACATGTGCATTATATTCATGACAACAGGGACCCTCATAAATAAGAAGAAGAGGCTTTAAGTTCACATTCTGAGACCGAATAAATTGTTCTTTTAATGCAAAATTAAAGTTTCTGCATTACCCGCTCGCCAAAAGTCAAATTTACTTGGATGCAGATTTTTGTCTCTGTTGATTCATAGAAAAATAAACTCTTAAATAAGCTCCTTTGATGTTTCATGGAGCTAAATGACTATTTTAAAGTCTCATATTTTTAAAAACGTATTAAACTTAGCATAAGAATTATAAAACTTTACATTAACTAAAAGTAATTTCTTAAGGGGGAATGAATCAAGAAAATTTGTAGCAACTTTAAACTAGCCAGCTGTGTTGTGTATTGTGCTGCAGCCATTCACTGCGGCTGGATTTTGCTGCACTCACCTGCAGGCTTTTCTTTCCGTAGGCTATCCCTCTACCATAGATGGCACTGACTAACTCTGGGTCACTCTGAATTAAAGATAAAACATGTCAGATGAATATCAGCTTTGTTTCTATAGAATCATAAACAGCTTTAAATGGCAACAAAAGCACATTTTAAAGTGAGTTTTTAAAAGTTACATGTTCACACACCTGTAGTAGCAAAGAGAAATGTTTAATGGCTTCATCATAAAGGCCATTTCCTATTAAAACGTAGCAAATAGCTGCAAAAGAGATAAAAAAAGGTAAAGTGAATAAAATAAGGGGTGCAAGAAAACATGGCATTAATGGTAAAGCATGTGCTAAACCTCACCAAGTTCCTCGTTTGTGTTTTGGTTGTCTACAGGGAAGGGGATTTTCTTTTGCTCTATAAACAACTTGGCTTGGTTCTGTGGAAGATCAAGAACAGACAAATAACACCAACACAGGAAGGAGAAATGACAGAAATACATAAAGATATCACATAGAAACGCAAAGCTAAAAAAAAAAAAAGTGGAACAGTGGTTTCCTGTGTGAGGAGGACTCAGAAATGTCGGCCGCTTTGGCTCTTAAATCTATAGATACCTTAAGAGGCTCTTTGTTGCTGTTTTTTTTTAGGTGGTGGTGGTGGGCCTGATGTGATTGCATAGATTTCTAACCCCTCCTATTTAATGGACGCTGCTCAGAATATCCACCACATTCACACCTTGATTCAAAGTGAGTCAGAGGCAAAAACCGCCGGCTTTCACTGACAGAATTAGACTCATCTCAGAGCAGAAGGCATGCATAGTTTCAAAAAACACAAGAGGGACCGAATCCAGATTTGGATTTGGTCCCTCTGGTGTTTTTAAGAGGAGGAAATATAACGAGACCAGGGTCAAACGTTTTGCCATTAGTGCACATCAACCAATAGAAGCCCACATTGGCTCAAATGGTTCATCTTTATAATTAGAAGCCTGAAGGTACGGAAGAGGATTAGGGCCACTGAAAAAAAAAAGTTAACTGATTTTTAAATTTAATTTCAGTTTAATATGGGAAAAAAGTCAGAATTCTGACTTTTTTTCGAAGAATTCTGACTTTAATCTCAGAATTCTGAATTTTCTCAGAATTCTGACTTTTTTCTAAGAATTCTGACTTTTTTCTAAGAATTCTGATTTTTCCTTGATGAAGCTCCATCAAGGAAAAAAAAAATTGACCCACTAAAGAATTTCAGCTAACTTCAAATGAAAAGATTATCAGTAACAGTAATGCTAAAGTTTAGACATAAATTACAGCATCTCCATTCCACTATTGTCAAGTTCTGAATGTTTTTCAACTTATTGAAATGCAATTAAAGTGGTCAGGGTGAGAACAGCATGATGAGGCAAAGACTAAACATTTATGAGTAATTATTTTGTTTTATATCAAAATGGAAAAAGATTTTGTGGAAAAGAACAGTGCTAACTATTAAATATATGGAATTTTCACTTCCGATGGTAAAATATAAAGGAGTTTTGGACAGAACTACGACTAAACCACCTCCTCCATTATTGTAATTAGTATTGTTATTTCTATTTATTTATATACTTTTTATAATTATATATATCATTTTTTTTATATTGCCATTGTTATTTTTGTTTTGCTTTTTCTTTATTATGTATGGAAGTATTTAATGATGTAATGGTGCTGTATGTTAAAAAAAACTAAAGGGAAAATGTCTAAAGAATGAAACACTGATAACCTTAATTAATCCCATCCATTTATAAAAATGGGTTAAGCTTGTTTCAAAGGACCAAACCCAATGACATAAAATAATCTAAGATCAACAAATGATTATCAGCTTGTTCATCGAACTTGGATAAAGAGCTTCATAAAGGCATGCCTGAAGCAGCTTAAAATAGCGGCAGCTATTTCTAGAATTTGTTAAATGAGTCATGAGGGATGAATAGAAGCTAAACTACAGTAGCTTAGAGACTTTGTTTTTGTTTTTCATGGGTGTGTCATTATTGATTTCTCTTTTTCTCTCTTTTAATCTAAGAGTTGCAGGTCTGATCGGTGTCTGACAGGGAGCTCACCAGGATCTTTTCAGCGTTAAGGGAGAAGACCGACTCGCACGGCGGGTTGCTTCCCTCCACGCAGTCCGGATCCTCAAACTGCAAAACTGAAGAGTCTGCAGAGACACGTTGAAAGAACTCAGCCTATGGCAGCACATTCAGGCAAATACATTGTAAATGAACAGATCGATTGATCCGACAGAGGATGACCATTAGGCATTATGATTCAGAAGTGCAAAGAGATGAAAACAATTTGCAGCCTGACACAAAACAGTAACGTATCTCAGTGATACATCACACATAAAACTCCAATGCTCTAATTCCAAAGTGATGACAGCTTTTAAATGCACCATCATCCATTTTATACACCCATTTAATGCTGTTAGGTTTTGCAGGAGGCTTGGTGCCATTAGAAACCACTGCAAGTTTGTTGGACTGTGAAGAAAATGCAAACTAAAATCAGAAGATGGGATTAAGACTACAGATTTTTTCAGTGGTTAGGTTATGTATTTGATAGAGAAGGAAAAAAAAACTTTAATTAAAATAAAAGCTGTGATTCCCATTCAATAAATAAGAGAGTCTCTTTCGTGTTCATCCAGCTGCTTTTAGTCCTAATGTTGCTCAAGCTTCAGAGGTTCAAGTGAGAACATGAGTGGACAAACTGTATTGTTGTATAAAACTACAAACACAGCAGACAGGTGAGGCTGAAAGTTTAAAGCAGCATAAGGGTATGAAGTAATAATTCAAGCACTGAACATCTCACAAAGCTCTGTAAATCAGGGAAGTGTCAGGGTTGTTGAAAGTAAGCCAAACAGCTTCTCCTCTCCTACACTCCAAACAAACTATCCCAACAGGGATGGTGGCAGCAGAATGCTGAGGGAATGCTTGTTTGCAGTGACAGAAAAGCTGCACAAAATCCTGAGAGAAACCAAAAAACCCCAGAACTACAGCTCAGTGGTTTAGATCGTGGACATAATGGGGAGTGTTGGCTTAGTGGGTTGCAAGTACCCGGTTCAATCCCCACAGCCTCCACTCTGGCTCTCTGAGCAAGACCATTAACTCCACACTGCTCTCCGGGCGCCGCACAGTGGCAGCCCACTGCTCCCTAAGGGGACGGGTCAAATGCAGAGGTTAATTTCTCCAATGTGAAATCAATAAAGTTCAATTACTATTACTAAACAGGAAACTGCACATTAACTTTTTTATTCAGATTCAATTTAAAGCATAATTTTCTGTCTTTAATTTATGATATCAATTTAATCACAGGACCAGAACACAATCATTTACTTAAATGAAATTGAATATTAACGAACCTATTAAATTTGTCCATAAAACAAAACTAGTTTGCAGCAAGTAATGTAATGGACGATAGAGGTTTTGAAAGATTACAAGCTTATTTCTAATGCATCAGAAAGTATCCCCTTAAACATTACCTAGAAGGAAATGTTCTACCAAAATTATCCACCTAGCAGTAAGCTATATTTTTATTCTGATTACCTTTAAATTAATGTAAATATGCTCTAGTGCACGCAGTGGGTAGCACTGCTGCCTTGCAGCAAGAAGGTTCTGGGTTCGATTCCCGGCCCGGGGTCTTTCTGCATGGAGTTTGCATGTTCTCCCTGATGCGTGGGTTCTCTCCAGGTACTCCGGCTTCCTCCCACAGTCCAAAAACATGACTGTTAGGTTGATTGGCTTCTCTAAATTGTCCTTGGGTGTGAGTGTGTGCATGAATGGTTGTTTGCCCTGTGTGTCTCTGTGTTGCCCTGCGATGGACTGGCGACCTGTCCTGTACCCCGCCTCTCGCCCTATGACTGCTGGAGATAGGCACCAGCACCCCTCGCGACCCCACTCGGGACAAGCGTGTAAGAAAAGAGGTCACGGATTAGCAGACCCCGGTTTAAAACATTTATAAATTACTGCATGTTATACAGTGTCTAACCCTGGAATCCCACATCCTCCGTCTCTGCTCCGCCCCGCTGCGTTTCAGACCTCCTGCGCAAAGCAAAGCCTACAGCCTCCGTTGTTTCTCTGTCTTGCTCCACTCCGACTTCCTCGGAGCTCAAGAAGAGCATGCGCTATATTATTATTAAATTCAGGAGCAAAACATGCGGAAATTAACGCTTAATTGAATATGACATATGAAAAAAATCCCCACCATCATCCAGCCAGCATAGGTTCAGTTTCTGCCCAAATATTTTATTATTATTGTGGATTTTTGTTATCCTGGTAATCTAGCTCCACTCGCCAGCGGCCAAAATCATTTTTGGAACTGACGAGCCAATCACAACACAGAGATGTGTTTTGAATTTTTCGATGCAAAGCGGGTGGGGTTTTGAGGGCGTGACGACAAAGCTGCGCGATGCCAGAGAAAGCACAACAAGGAAGATGGCAACAACTATGGAACGGTTCTCGTTTGACTCAGCTTTGGAATCAGTTTTGGAAGGATTCGATTTTTAGGGTTTTCGTTGAAACGTGAGCAGGAAGAGGCTCTACGCTCATTCATTTTTAAAAAGGATGTATTCACCGTTTTACCAACAGACTGTTTTATCCCGTCACCCCCACCAGCTTTCTGTCTCGCTTACCAAGTCACATTCAGTTACGCTCATCGGTCAGAGCGTTGGCTAATAGAAACAGACATGGTTTGAAAAACAACGAGTTGTTCTCATCAACAATCTTCCGATTTCTCATTCATCAAATTAAACATTTAATCTCACATTTAGTCTGGTTTATCAGGCTAGATTTTTGTAACAGGGATAACTAGGATCATACACAGTTTTTATGTACTATGTTTGTTCTCTACCTCCAAACTCAGCATCTCTTCATCCAGGCCTGAGATGAGAAGGTTCTTTGGAAGTTGTGAGAGGCGCTCTTGGGCGTTTTGACTGAAATTTTTAAGCCTCTTCGTATAAAAAAAATATTTTGATCGCAATGAGAAATCTGCTTCCTGGAATGTTGAAGTACAAAAAGTTAGCATCCAATCATTTACTTATGGTCTTAGTATTTGGGAATAGGTATATACGCTCACGAATGACTCTGGAATGGCTTGAGAATGGCTTTGTCGTCATTCAAACCCAGTTTTAAAGCCTAGCAGGGCAGCATAAAGCCCACTGCTCTCCTTTAGCCTTTATAGGGCAAGTTACTGTTTTTGTCCCTTGCATACCCCTTACAAATGGAGTCCCAGTCCATCAGTGAGGTCTAGAAGAACTAGATCTATATCCATCCATTCAGCAAAGACACTGCTACATGGCTTTACATCTTATTTTGGCATTTGACCAATTAGATGAGCCCTTGAATGATATATTACCTAACAATTCAAGAAAAAAAGGAAAAAATCTAATTGAAAAGTTAAAAAGTCAATAAGGCTAGTTAATAATTATATTTATGTTCATAAACTTAAAAAAATATAAGTGTTAGTATCAGCATTAATGCCTCTGAGGTTATGTTGGACCACATAAAATCTGTTTCTTTCCTTCTCAGATGGTTTTTGATGAATTTCTTAAAGAAGCACTTTTGTTATTTTTTCTTAATATATTCGGGTGAGTTGGCGTTTCTTGTTATTACATTGACATTAACTTTTGAAATCAAATTATCCATATTTTTTAATGTTACAAAGGTAATGGTCTTGTCCTGAATTCCAATGACACTATTCGCTTGAAATTATGATTTTCAAAGTATTTCACTAAGTGCCCTATAACGGGTTAAGCCATAAAAAAAGAAAAGAGATCAGTTCAGGTGTTTTATAAAATATTTGAATCAGGAAATTGTTCATAAACCAAACTGAACTATTGTTGTTCTCTACTTTAAAAAAAAAAACACTTTAGATTTAAAATGGACAATTTAAAAATTTTTTTAATAATTTAAAAAATTTAATGTATAACATGAATGCACAAAAACCTAATTTTATTTCAGTGTTAAATTCTGTTTAAAGTAACAGATAATAATTAAAAATGTCTCTTTACTGGTTGATTATTTTCTTTATTCAGACCCTGCTGATTTTTAATTGTGACCCCTGATCTAGTGTGTTTAGATTTTGAGGAAATTGGTGCTCTTTGAATTTCAAAGAACAAAATGTTCTTAAAGCTGAAACTTTAGACAAACAATTATGGGCAACAAAGAAAAATGGCAGGACCAAAACTCTCATTTACATGTTTCCATTGTGCTTGTGAGAAAGAAGTTTATAATACTGAGGTAATAATTATGTAATTTAAGAAATAAATTAGTATATATTTTTTGTCTATATATATGAACTCTCTAGCCTTTTAACAGCGATATAAGGGGCATGTTATCCAGACCTAACTGGTTTTATTCCCTCCTCGGAGCTGTCACTGTTTGTTGTTGTTAGCTTCGTTAGCCGGGAAGCTAACCGCTCTCAGAGTGACAGTTGAACCGTTGAGCAGGACGTGGCAAACTACAGAAGCAGCGATAGAGAGGCGGTTTACCGCAGTCTGCAGCGTAGTCCTCCCACTCGGACAGCGAACTGCATCCCTGCTTGTGGAGCTCGTTGTTGAACAGCGTGAGCGTGGAGAAGAACTCCGTGGAGATGATTCCGCCGCACAGGTAGAGCAGAGAGAGCGCTGCCACAGCAACAGCCCGGCTGACAGGGGCCATGTTCGGCTACATGAGTGACGGAAGCTGCTGCAGTCAGAAGCCCCGCAGTCACAGAACTCATCGAAACTACAACAACCGAGCACCCCTGCTGTGCGTCAAACCCGGCTTTCCGGTATGACGTCAGAAATGAGCGTTTCCCTCTGAAATATTTCAAAATAAAATTTACATTTATTTATTTACACTGTTTTAAAACACACGTTTTAAAAATGTATAATCCGTGTCCCTTTCAAAGATTGCTACAGAAATATTGTGAAACAATCTATTTCTTTTTTGTGATTTGCATGTATATATTTAGCCTTCATTAACACAAAACAACAAAATAAGAAATATTCTAGGTGTCTTTAATCACTTATTTATTTTTTTTAATCTATTTGAGAAATATATTTAATTTTCTTCATATTTTGACAAATAGCCCTCAAAAATATTTCAAGGATGCCCCAACTGTGTACAAGCAAAAGGCTTTTTTGTGCCTACCCCTTTTACACAAATTTAGAAATAAGAAATAACATGTTAATATCGTGTATCCTTTATCTCTGCTTCTGTCTCCTTGGATCCCAGTCGGCCTCGGCAGATGGCTGCTCACACTGAGCCTGGTTCTGCTGGAGGTCTCTTCCTGTTAAAAGGGAGTTTTTCCTCTCCACTGTCGCTGCAAGCATGCTTGGTGTTAGGGATTGCATTCAAGTCAATAAATTGATGGAATTAACTGCTTTTCCTTAGATAGAAAAGTTTGAATCAATTTGACTGTATGATCTGGTGAACTGTAAAGTGCCTTGAGATGACATATGTTGTGAATTGGCACTATATAAATAAACTGAATTGAATTGAATGTATTACATTCACAGTGTTTATTTAAACCTACTCCTTCTCTAGGTAACAATCAGCATCTATTCCGCAAATTCACAAAAGCAAACAGAAAAACTGAACATTTTTACCTTGTTCCTGGGTGTTGGTGTTTAAAGTTAGGCATCCCTCTTAAATTACAGCCCCCAACTTTCTTTGAAAACAATTAGAAGAGCAGGTTATTGATTCACCGTGATTAAAAAAATAGTGATTATTTTTTTCTTAACAGAGGATTAAAGGTGTTTCTTTTTGAGTTTGTTTGTGCGATTTTCTGTTTTTTTTGTACTGTTTTATGGAATATTATGGACTTTGGATTTAATGAAGCTCTGCAATGGGATTTGTAGTTAACGATTCAATTTTGCTGTTGTTTCTGACTTGCCAGAAATTTAATCAAATGCAACAGCATCGGTGTGAGATGCTTATATGCAAACTCCTTACATCCTAAATCAGTATCATTCCTGGTCTGCTTGCTCACCAAATCACACCATACATCTTCTTCTTTTCAATTATGGTGGATCACAAGCAACTTTAAGGTGCATACCGCTATCTGCTGTACACGACTGTGTAGCAACAATACTTTACATCAAATTCTAGTTTTTTAAATTTTGTATTCTGTAGATAAATAAATAATACTTCCTTGATCTGTGAATATCCTTTACATTTCTTTAATTTCCCAATATTCCTTTAAGACTCAATTCTTTGCCTGTCCTTCCAACCATTCTTCTCAATTTCTCCCTTTCATGTCCATAAATTTTACAGTTCATTAGTACATGGTCTACATTTCCTTTTACTCCACATCCTTCAAATTTATCACTATTTTTCCTCCCCATTAAATATAAATTGTCATTTATATGACAATTTGACCCACTCTTAATCTGATCATTATTACTTCTTTCCTCCTGTTTCTCTCATTAATTATTCTATTTAATACTGATTTGTGTACCTTATATAATCCTCTTCCTTTCTTATCTTCATTCAATATATATATATATATATATATATATATATATATATATATATATATATATATATATATATATATATATATATATAAACTATCAGGAGCATGTAACAAAAGTAATTTCCCTCTGGGATTGTTCAAGTATTTCTGATTCTGATATCTTTTATTTTGAAATCCAAAATGTGCTTTCCTGTTTCTCTTCCGGTTAGCTTATTTTGAATGCTAGTGTGATGCTGCTAGCTGTATTTAGATGTTAAAATGGGGAAAGAAGCATTTTTTAGGTGTGTTGAATGTAACGAGAAGTCAGTGGAGCTTCACAGGGATTACAGCAACGGGATCCTCAAGATTACAATATGTGTACGTTTAAATATTTTTGATTTCTTTATTTTAGCCCCAAAAGGAAGGGTTACTCTGTGAGATCAGATCCTTGATAGCTCCATAAATGTAAAATATAAGATTTACTAAATTCCTAACTAATTCAACCTCGTTAAGATAACGATTCAAGGACTTTTTATTGCTGTTTCTTGCTTGTCTGTAACATAAAAATAAAGGTAGTCGCCAATAAATGATTGATTTGTTTTGTTTGTTCTCTTTCAGGAGTCCTGTCAGAAACCAGTGGATAAATACATCGAATATGATCCAGTTATTATTCTCATCGATGCCATCTTGTGCAAAGCTCAGGCTTTCAGGCACATTTTATTTAACACAAGCTTAAATGTAAGTAATCCAACTATTGTGAATCAATTTTTGCAATCTATTTTGATTGCAAAAGTTATTGTCTTTTTAAAAAAAAATATTATTATTTTTGTATTATTATTATTATTATTTATAAAAAAAAAAATATTGTCAATGTAATAACAAGAAATGCCAACTTGCACAAATATATTAAGAAAAATAACAAAAGCCGAAATATAAACCGAAATATTTGAGGGGAATGAAAGTGAAGAAAGTCGCAGAAGCAGACCCAGAATTCAGCCAGAGGTTCTTTAAAAAAGGAATTTATTCAACAAAAATCAGAGAAATAACAAAAAGGGCCATAAAATCAGAAAGACTACAGGTATCAGCAGAGGCTGATTGAAGCCAAAGTAAAAGGAGCCTGGATGGAAGGAGGGGGGATGGAGACGGACACGCTGCCGAGCGAGGGGCAGATGGGATCAGACGGCACAGTCGGGGCAGAGGTCTGCACCTGTATGTGGCGCTCCGCCTCGATCAGAGTATCGTACGGATCCCACCTGCCTGCAAAAACAATCCAAAAATGCAAAGCACAACAAAAAAAGAAAAGAAAAGAAAAACACAATCTTGTTTTCCGCAGGGAATGTAGTGTTGGTGCATGCAACACAACCGCAACAACACTACATTCCCCACAATGCAACGGTAGCCCGCAAAGTCACAAACACAAGCAGCCGTGGCCTGTGGGCCTGTTATAGTGATAACTATATACCATCCAGAGGGCCGTGGATAAACAATGGGCCTTGACTTTGACACATGTGCGTTAGACCAACACCAAGCGGTCCATGTTTACAGAGTGGAAAAAAAATTATGTTTTTATTTGTAATCAATTTATTCCAGATACGATTACTAAAGACAGCCTTGTGACTCTACTAGCTTTGCACATCTAGAGACCAATATATTTTTATTGCCCTTGATAAAAGAACCCAGAAATACTATTTATTGCAGCATCAATTTCCAATGATTATAAATTAGCTCTGGACTTGGAAGCATTATATATCTGATCTTAATGCCCGAATGTCGCTTTTTTAGTGTTATGTGTGTTCATTTATGTAAAAGTGTAAAGTGAATTTTATTTAGTCATTGTTGCAAGCATGGAATTTTTAAATAAAGAAAAAAGGCTATCCAGCAATGAAACTTTGAAAAACGTCTTAGTTAAAATATATATTTAAAAAGTAGCTTTACTGTTTTTTTTTATTTGTTTTTTTCAATATATTATTATTGCTGATTTTATTTGTGAGGCGTCTGTTTTTCCGATTGAATTTTACAAATTGCATTCTTTTCACTTTATTTATCAAATCAAATCAAATTTATTTGTATAGCCCTTTACAATAGCCAAATGTTACCCAAAGTGCTTTACAACAAAGCCATAAAAACAATACATAACACATATAAAAACATACAAGATACAACTAAAAGTGCTGTAGTGGTGCAATGCTGCAGGACATTAAAAGCCTTCCAGAGGTGCATAGAAAGGAGCACACAGAAAGATGACATCTAAGAGACAGAGAGAGAATTTCCAGGATTTTCTTCATCGGGAATTGGAAGCAAAGATGTCTTTCTATTCATCTGCATTGATATTTGCAACATAGGACCTGTTATATCATGTTCACACCGGATACGATTCGAGCAGATGCAGCTGGTTTACATGCAAAGCCAATGGTTGACGCATCAAGTGCCTCCGACAGCAGAGTAATATTTAAAGGCAGGATCGTAATCTTGATGAACTGACTGCACAGATGATATTTTGAGGTGGACTTTCTCACTTAAAAATATATTAAAAACTACTTTTTACCCACCGATCACATTAAATATAGCTCTCTGCCATTGAACACAGCAGCAGCAGAAGCATCTGGACACACTTTACTGGAGACACCTCAGGATTCACATCTGACCATAATGTTTACAAGCATCAAAAATGAAGCAGTAGGAGCTTTTTGCTGCTGAAATCGTGTTCAGTGTAAATGCAGCATAAAAAGCAGTTTGAAAGTTTGAAAAAATTTTGTAAAAAAAACAGCAAATATAATAAAAAAGCTAACTTATTTTTAGAACTTTTTTTTTTTTTTTTACATTTTAAATTTTTATTTCTAGACTGCAATTTTTTTTGTTAGTTTCCATTTACAAAACGCAATCTATGTTTGCAGCAATAATTGAAAAAATTGGAAAATTCACTGTATAGAGCACGTCTGTAAAACCCAATTTGAAAATAGTGCAATTTGTAAAGCTATGTAAAAACAGAAATGTGCAAAAAAATAAAATAAAATCTGTAAAAAAAAAAATTATAAAAAAAAAATCAATTTTGAACATATAAAATATAAAAAAAAAATCACATAACAAAATCTGAGAAACAGCAAAGTTACTGAAAACTTTTTGACGATTAAAACTTTTTCCACATGTTTATTTTTGGATTGCATTTTTTTCACTTTACATTGTACAAAATGTTTTTTTTTTCCATTTTCAAAACACCTTTTCTTTGATCAATAACAGAGGAAAAATTCAGAAAATGTCACTCTTTTGCAGCCTCCAAAAGTTTTTCGCTCCCCGTTATTCAGCTGATTGCAATTCTGACCAGCCTGTCTTTCTTTCTGAGGTCAAACTTTCCTGAAGCAGGATGGTTTCACCACCATGTTGCACCACAGGGGACTTGTGTTTAAAGTCATTTTTAGGGATGCACGATATAATGGGCCCCCTATCGGTATCGGCCTTAAAACTGAATATCGGACATCGGCCACCCCACCGATGTTTAACCCGATATTTGATCAGCTTCTGAGTTTCTAAAGTCAAAAAAAAAAAAAAAAATACTACTTCTTCTTCTTCCTCAAAAACTTCTTTTTTACAGACTTAAAAACTTCTAAAGACGAGGGAAAAAATATTGATACATTAAAATAATAAAACCAATAAAAACACCACATCAATCTCTTTTACTAATGAAATATTGCTATATGTCATCGTTATGCTACGAAATCCCCCGAAAATTCACAAAATTTTGCCATATTTTTATATGTTGATATATTGACGTGGTATCGATCTATTTTACTAACAAAATCTCACAAGAATTTGCAAAAATATCACGAGAGTTTGTAACAGAACGATGAAATTTCACGAGATTTTGAAAGTAAAATAGATCGATACCGCGTTTTTAAACATCAATTTGATATCAGCATATGAAAATATATTTGAGTATATTATTTTTCAAAGTGTCAGAAATGGATAACAAAACTGCTATTTTCAATGACTACTTATTTTTGTCCAGCTTTAACATCAGTATTTATATCGGTTATCGGCTACATGAGTTTTAAAATATCGGCATATCGGATATCGGCCAAAATCCCAATATCGTGCAGCCCTAGTCATTTTCACTGTTTCCTCCGCATATGGCTTCTGATCGGAGCACTTTCTACAGATGATGCAAACAGGACGTCTTAAGGCTGGCTGTCCATGGCTCTCTACTTACAACTCTTCCATAAAGATCACATATCCCCATGAATAATGGTTTTCTTGTAGACACATGAGCTGTGGATGTGTGCTCATCCAATGGCTAAACCTGTCCATGCTTGCCTTGGGAGTTTTTAAAAATGATTTCTATTATAATTTTAGATGTCTGTGTTTTCCTCCTGGATCTGTGACCCATAATCTGATAAACGAACACTATAGATGGATGAAGCCCTTAGGTAGAGTCAACAAAAAGTACAGGGTAAAAACAAACGTTGAGCCCACTTTCCAGATGTTAAAGCCACACATTTTCTTCTACTTCATAATAATGCATTGCTTTATGTTGGTGTGTCAGATAAAGTCCCAATAAAAAAAGTAAGAAAATATGGAGTGGATGAAGCCATAGCGTTCCCTTTGCATTGCTCTATGGATCAAAGATGCTTACTGACCTTTTTCTTATAAATTTTAAAGCAAAATGTTTTGTTTTCTTATCTTCTTATCTTGCGTTTTGCAGATCCACTGGAAGTTGTGTGTGTTCTGTCTGCTGTGTGAGGCCTACCTCAGGTGGTCTGCGCTCCACGGCTCTGAGCGGAGCAGCGACCCCGCCGACATAATCCGCTACACCAAGGAATGGGAGTTTTATGGCAAGTTTGGATTGGCAGCCCTCGGTACGATGATTAAACACGTCAAAGCTTCTAAACGCAGAGCCGGAAAACAAGATCATTTATGTTTGATTTCCCAAAGGATTCATTAAAGGATTCATATTGAAAACAAACTTCTGTATTCTATTATTTTTTTATCAGAGCTGATGGCGTTCTGCATCGGCGTCCTGTCCTTCCTCTCGCTGTGGATGTCCTGTCTGCACGGAGGGGGCGTAGAGTTCAGGCCGCTCCTCAGGGGCTTGCTGCTGTCCTGCTACGGTAAAGTCCTCCTCATCCCAGTCGTCATCTGGGAGCATGACTACTCCCCGCTCTGCCTCGGCCTCATCAGACTGTTCGTGCTCACCTCCAACTCGCAGGCTATCAGAGGTAAGAAGACACTGTCATCTTTCCACTGCTCTTTATTTGACATATCTAACCTTGTCGTCTCCTGCAGTGATCTTGAACTGCAGCAGGCGTCTGTCACTGGCGGCTGTTTGCTTTGGCCTCTTGTCAGAAACTCTCATCGCTCAGGCCTGCAGGAACCTCCCATGGAGCATTCAGGACCTGTGGACATCATAATCATTGCCAAAGCAGGGATGGATTCCCCACTACTGATACCAAGCTAATGAACCTGAGCTCGGATTATATTTGTATACATTGAACTTCTTTGAAAAATCAGAAACACAATGACTCATTTGTCCTGTTTGTTTTCTCTCCTCTTCATTCAACAAAAAAAAAAACTTTGCAACATGAGTATTTCCAAAAAAAAGTTAGATAAAAACAATCCACTGGACTTTGTTTCCAAGTTTGAAGACGTTTCGCTTCCCCTTCAGGAAGCTTTTTCAATTCAAAGTGTCAGAAATAGCGTTGAGTTAGAGGCTTTTTAGAGTTAGGGATAAAACGGTTTATGAAAACCGTCCGAACCCTTCGGTTCGACTGTCTCGGTTCAGTTGGTGCAATTGATGTGTTGTTTCCATTTGGATCCGCAAAAATGTGCAAATAAAAGACCTTTTTCTGCACAGAAATACATGAAAAGCTAATACATATGGTATAGGGATGGAGCGGTTTATAAAAACCTTCAGAACCGTTCGGTTCGACTGTCTCGGTTCGGTTCGCGCGTGTTGCGTTCGGTTCATGCGCTGTTCCTTTTTCTCATAGGTGAAGCGTTTACACTCCAGAGCAGAAGGTGGCGGTACTGCGACCAAAGCCAACCACCAGCAGTAAACAAGAAGAAGAAGAAGCGAAGCAGCTTAGCCGGTTGTAGCAGAAAAAAATCAATTGTTGTGGAGAATTGTGTCGGTATGGCGAGTGGGAAAGAACAGGAGTTGGAAGACGCGCCAGCAGCACTTTATAGGTCTGCTGTATGGGAGCGCTTTGCATTTAGAGTGACCTACGATGACGGTGGAAAGAAAGTTGTGGATAAATGTGCAACAGTGTGCAAGCATTGTGCAACACGTTTTGTTTATGCTAACAGCAACACGACCAACATGTCATGCTAACCCCGAAATCCCACATACTCCATCAGAGCTCTGCCCCGCTGCGCTCCAGACCGCCTGCACAAAGCAAAGCCTACAGCCTCCACTGTGGCTCCTGTCCGCTCTGCTCTGAGTCCCTTGGAGATCGTAGAGGGCATGCGCGAGATGATTAAATTCAAAGCAGCAAAACATACGGAAATGATCCAGGGTTTCCGCGGATCATTAAAAATAATTACAATTCATTCATTTTTTTGGATTTTTTCATTAATATCATTTATTTTTATGGGATTTCGGGGTAACAATCAACATATACCGAACCGAACCCTGGATTTTGTGAACCGTTCCACCCCTATTTAGAGTGGACCAAAAAAGCCTTGTTTTGGCTTAGAAAACATTCACATTGAACCGGATGAACGGGTCATGAGCTTAAAATGAGTACGAGAAAAACACACCATCTTCCTGTTCTCCAGGTTACTGTTTAACGCGCTCCAGTTCCTGAGTCACTTCCCAGGAAGGACACTGAAAGACCCCGAGGTTGTAATTTGACAAAAACATCTTCTCTATCTGAACTGGAACCAGACAGCTCTTTGTACATTCTTGGGATTAGTGCTGAGATGCCTCCCTAACTGACTCATGTAATGCACGTAAACACACAAACACCACGGCTAACACTGCAGGACCTGAAGCTCCATCCATTGTTGTTTTTCTTCTGGTTTCAGCAGCTTAGTCAATCATTTTCTCTTTCTTTCTGATAGAAAAGGAGACAGGCATCTCCCAGAATATAATAAAACATAAAAATAGTGTAAACTTTTATATTTTTCTAGATAAGATTTGATTTATTCCCCTCTTAATGATTAATTGAAAAGTCTTCATCAGCATTAGAGCTATCAGATCAGCATGTTTCCACTGGTGTTTTGATCCATATCTTTTGCAACAAGCTTCATGTCTCAAAGTTAAAGTTGTTGCCATCACCCTAAGCAGATTAGAAACATGTTGAAATAAAAAAAAAAGTTAATAATTTTGGCATAAACTGCACTAAGAAGCTCGTTTTAAGTATGAAATTAATTCAGTTCCCCTCTCTGATTCATGTTTGGGTTTCGTCATTGTTCAGACACTATAACGAAATGAACTGCTGTTATGATTTGGTTTATATTCTTTGTTTCTTTATACTTGATATTTTAAGCTTTATTTTAAAAAAATCAGATCTTAAATTGAATGAAGAAATCCACTAGAACAGGAATCAGCTGAAGCCCTCCTTCACAGCTGGTATGTGGAGGCTGTTGTTAAAAAAATGATGTTTATAAGATTGTGTGACTAATAAAAAAAACATCTGTATTCAATTTGTCAGCCTAGAACTCTTTGTTTCAAACAGCCTGCTCCATAAATGTATTTTTAATGAAAAATTTTGGACTTCATTCTGAAAGATTCTGTTGATTTAAAAGAAATGCGTTATTCATATTGGCATCTGAGTAAAGTGTCTCTGAATTTTTACATCTTTTAACTTAACATTGGGTATTTATATTGTTTTGCTGTAAGGCACTATATAAAAATAAGTGTAGAATTTCTCTAAATAAAAGAAAAAGCTTCAAGGTTGAGGCGATAAAGGACATAAGGATGCCTTTGTCACATTGGAGAGACCGGTCCTCCCTTCAGCCACGCAGCGTCTGTACCAAGCTGTACTCTGACAGAGGACGTCTCTACAATACGCTGTCTCTGTAAACCAGACCAGCCTCCTTCAACTTCCATTAATCACCCTCTTCTGGACCCCACTTACATTTTGTACACTTCATACTATATAAGGGACGTCTACACTCACCGGCCACTTTATTAGGTACCCCATGCTAGTAACTGGTTGGACCCCCTTTTGCCTTCAGAACTGCCTCAATTCTTCGTGGCATAGATTCAACAAGGTGCTGGAAGCATTCATCAGGGAGTTTGGTCCATATTGACATGATGGCATCACACAGTTGCCGCAGATTTGTCGGCTGCACATCCATGATGCGAATCTCCCATTCCACCACATCCCAAAGATGCTCTATTGGATTGAGATCTGGTGACTGTGGAGGCCATTTGAGTACAGTGAACTCATTGTCATGTTCAAGAAACCAGTCTGAGATGATTCCAGCTTTATGACATGGCGCATTATCCTGCTGAAAGTAGCCATCAGAAGTTGGGTACATTGTGGTCATAATGGGATGGACATGGTCAGCAACAATACTCAGGTAGGCTGTGGCGTTGCAGCGATGCTCAATTGGTACCAAGGGGCCCAAAGAGTGCCAAGAAATTCTTCCCCACACCATGACACCACCACCAGCCTGAACCGTTGATACAAGGCAGGATGGATCCATGCTTTCATGTTGTAGACGCCAAATTCTGACCCTACCATCCGAATGTTGCAGCAGAAATCGAGACTCATCAGACCAGGCAACGTTTTTCCAATCTTCTATTGTCCAATTTCGATGAGCTTGTGCAAATTGTAGCCTCAGTATCCTGTTCTTAGCTGAAAGGAGTGGCACCCGCTGTGGTCTTCTGCTGCTGTAGCCCATCTGCCTCAAAGTTCGACGTACTGTGCGTTCAGGGATGCTCTTCTGCCCACCTTGGTTGTAACGGGTGGTTATTTGAGTCACTGTTGCCCTTCTATCAGCTCGAACCAGTCTGGCCATTCTCCTCTGACCTCTTGCATCAACAAGGCATTTCCGCCCACAGAACTGCCGCTCACTGGATGTTTTTTCTTTTTCGGGCCATTCTCTGTAAACCCTAGAGATGGTTGTGCGTGAAAATCCCAGTAGATCAGCAGTTTCTGAAATACTCAGACCAGCCCTTCTGGCACCAACAATCATGCCACGTTCAAAGTCACTCAAATCACCTTTCTTCCCCATACTGATGCTCGGTTTGAACTGCAGGAGATTGTCTTGACCATGTCTACATGCCTAAATGCACTGAGTTGCCGCCATGTGATTGGCTGCTTAGAAATTAGGTGTTAACGAGCAGTTGGACAGGTGTACCTAATAAAGTGGCCGCTGAGTGTAGGTCTTATTCTAATCTATTTGTGTGAAACAATAACACAAAAGCACCAAACTATACTCTTTGTTTACCAACGGTTGCAAAATGCCTTGCAGCTGGAAAACTTGATCTTTCAAAAGGATTTTAAAGCTCTAGTCTTAGAGATCACTTCTTGAAACTGAGTTTTTATTAATTCTGCCTTTCTTCAAACAGTTTTCATGTTTATAGTCTTTGCAGGTGCTATTTAAACAATGTTTTTGAGGTATTCTTTAAGTTTCCCCTTGAAAAAGAGATTAATAATGTCAATAATAAATTCCCATGTTAATTAAAGATGTAATAGTAAAAAATTAACAAGTAAGTTGACTTTAGTGAGCATGTTTTTGGTGATGAAAATATCTAGCAGTCTTTATGAGTCTACTCTCCCTCCTCCTTCAATGCTGACATAAAACGGGAGCTAAAGAACCTACTGTCTGCACTCAGTCTCATTGGTGTTGGTAACCAGCCAACTACAGTGGTGGAAGAGTGGATGGCATCACAGTCCTGTCAGAATGAGGCAGGACTGAGCACACAGCCCTGTGGTGCACCCCTGTTTACGAGTACAGGTTTCTAATCCTGATTCTCTGAGATCCGTTTGTTCGTCCGAAGATCAGGGTGTCTAGGCAATAATTTTAAAAGGGAAAACCTTCCTGATCCATTTCTGGAATCAAAGTGTTATTTAGTTTCTACAGCAGGTTCTGTATCTTTACCGAGGCCTCCTGTGTCCTCCCAATGGGATTTTGCTGGAAAACCTCCAAGTATAAATATGCATCCAAATAAGAAGAAAGGTTTCAGAAAAGTGTCCAGAGCTAAATCTGTCTATGTGGACACCCGAAAAGGACAACTATTGTAAAGTCAAGATATTTCTTCAAATAAATCTAAACATTACAAAACCCCCTTTCTAGGAAAACATATCTATCCCTTTTTTCCCCATTTGTCACCAAAAAATTACATTTTTTAGGATTTTCAGCTTTTGTCAGAAATATTGACCCGGTTCCATTATGGATTGAACCTAAATAATTAGCAGGCTCTTGTCTAATTAAAAAAATAAACCTAAACATTCTAGATAGCATTTAAACTTAAAGGAAAACTATCTTAAAGCCAGCTGTAGTTGAGGTATGTGCAGATGTATGCTGCCTTTTTTAAATGAAGACTTGTCAAAGCTTGCCTGTGAATAGCTGAGGAGACAGAAAATCCATGTGTAATGTTTTTAAAAGGTTGGACTCAGGATTCAACAACTACTGGGTTTGTAACAGCATCAGTGGATCAGCTTTTGAGAGTTTTTTGTGAAGAAAGCTTGTGCTGTTCCAACCAGCTCTTAATTTCTAATCTGCTGCACCCCGCCCTGTGGAGAGAGTGAGGCGCACCTTGGATTTATGCAGTCAAGATTATGTTAATCTGCTGTAATCTCCTAACAGACGGTCAAACAGACTGCACAGAACCAGAGTACAGATAGAGATCGTAGGCTACAAACATTTTTATCATAAAACAGCATGAAACGAGCTTTGCATGACCCACTTATTCATCACTTTAGAGAATTCAAACGGTCTCCATGTATGAAAACAAACGATGTTATCATCAGCCTTTCCTTTGAGGCTCCCAGCACCAGAAGCTGCAACATCAAAGCCTCCTGCTGCAGTAATGATCAGTTCTATTGAAAATGCATGGGCATGGCAGCTTCTCAAGACCTAAACGCAGATTGGAGCATTTGAATGCAAGTCAGATACATTGGAGAAGTAGGGCAGCAGCAGTTTGGATTCAGCTCTTCTGAGCTGCGTTCGCTTGGTAAAACATTAATACTCTAAAAGTGTGCAGTTACTTTTAAAATCTTTGCAAGCTGATAAGAAACATTAGTTGCAGTTAAGACTCAATCTGCTTCGCTTCTGGAAAAGAAAGTGATTAATAAAAGCTGTTGAATCCTGTGTTTTCTAAACCAGGCATCCCCAAAGTCGGTTTTAGAGGTTTTTTTTTGCTTCAGCACAGCTGATTTACATTGATAGTTGATTTACAGGCTTTTGCTGAACTGCATCCAAAACTCCCCACAGTCCTGGCTAGAGAGAGCCGCCGATTGCGGCTCCCGGTCAGGAACAGGGGAGCCCGCCGATTGCGGCTCCCAATCAGGAACAGGGGACGCCACCGACTGTGGCTCCACCTCAGGGACAGGAGACACCACCGACTGTGGTTCCACCTCCGGAACTGGAGAGTCCACCGACCGTGGCTCCGTCTCGGGAACAAAGGAAACCACCCATGGAGGCTCATGTTCAGTCTCAGAAGTGGGTTGAAACGTCTGTAGAGGACTCTTGGCGGTTTGTGGCCCCTGTAGAGAGGCTCTAGGAGGCCTATCTCCATCAACTCCAAATTCTGAAGTCCTCCTAATTTTTAGCTCAGGGGTCTCTAGACGGCACAGGGCAGGCTCAGGGGTCTCTGGACGGCACAGAGCTGACTTAAAGTGACGCCGTTTCTTACGCCGAGGGGTCTTGGGAGCTAGGCTAACTGGTTTACTAATTGAATCAGACAATAAATTAGCCGGTTGTGAGACAAAAATTCCAGAATGAATAACAGGATGCAGTTCAGCGTCCTGCATCAGAATCAGCTGTGCTAAAGCAGAGAAACCTCTAAAATCTGCAGGACAGCGGCCCTCGAGGACCGACTTCGGGGATGCCTGTTCTAAACGTTGGATACGTGGCAGCAGTAATGAAGTAGAGGGATTGGTGTGTTGTATACGAATTTCAGTGCAGGAGGAATGAAAAGCTGCTCCACACAGTAATATCTGATGTTACAGTAGCCAGATGTTGGAACCACTGGAATCACTAAAGGTGCAGCAGAGTTGTAAATTAACCCGAGTCTCCGATTGGATAACTTTAGTTATAACAAAAAAGATGAGCGTCTCAACCCTGATCGGCATTTTTAAGAACTGACTTAAGTGTCTTGACTTCATATGACTTTATGTTGACATAAAAGTAAAATCCAATATTAATCTGCATGGTTTGATTCTTCACACCAGTAAATAAATAAGATTGCTCATTATGACCTGAAATCGAAACCACAGGACCTGGATGTTGGACTCTTTGCTCTTTTTAGTGTCTATATAAATATATATTTTTTTGCACAAGTGGCCTTGATTTCAAAGTTAACTGACAGGAAATAAGGTTGAGAACAGTAGACATGCAGCAAAGGTCAAACGACCAGGACTGGAACCAATAACAGCCTTTTAAAGACCAAGGCCTGCACAAGTAGGCTAAATGCTCCACCACCACTTCAGACTTGTTAGTCTGAGACTTTAGCGTTGAGACTTGATTATAAAGACTTGGGAAGAAATGACTTGGTCCCATCTCAGGTATGCAGGATTCTTTTGGTTTTAATTATAAAATAATGACACTGCTGAAACCGTCACCTTTTAACCCTATAAAGGCTGGATTATAATGAAAGTAAACCCCTGAATTAAAATAGTACTCCATATTCAACTTGACAGCAAAAAGAGAATGTAAAACAAAACGACTCCAAAAGGATTTTATCACAAAAATTCCAACATTTTCCATTTTTATAACTCAATTCCTCAAAAAAGAAAAAAAAAAAAAAAACTAAAAATGACACCAGGAAATTATGGAATGACTTTATTATAGGTATGAGTACAGTAAATATAACTGATATTACAGACCAAACACATCCTGTAATAGAGAACCAGAGGAATAAACTGAACCTTCATGTTTCATGTTTTCACACACACACACACAAAAAAATCCCCCCATTGCACTGATCAAATAAGTGTAAAACACTGATTTATATTGAAAGATTCACCTAACTACAAACAGTAAACCTTTAACACACGTTAATAAACAAACCAAAAACCCCCCACTAACTGAACCATCCGACTGAAGCCATCCGGGTGTTTTCCTGCCTGGGGTTGCCAACATGAAAACTCTCCGATTTCAGCTTCAACGGGCTGCGGAGTCACATTCCTCCCTAAAGCTTTACCAGCTACAGCAGCCGGGCTGTGAACACTGAGGCGTGACCGTGATTTTAAGTAGTGCCTTTCAGATAAGTTTATACACGTCAAGCTTCAGCAGCTGCACTGTAATCTGGTCAATTGAATCCAAATGATCCAAGTGTAAAATAAGGCGTCTTTAACATGATACTTGTAACATTCAAATAAAAGTCCATCTTATTTGGGTGATATTTACATTTTGCCTTTGCATCTGGATACAAATTCACTGTAACAGCAGAATTGCCCAAGTGTCACATATTAGACTATTTTCTACCATAATGTCACCCTGAGAACATCTCCAATATGTTAATGAAGTAATTGTGAAATAGTAGAAGCAGGGAGTACAATAAGCTGGTGTTTAGTGTTCCTCATTAGCTCACATGTGCTGGATTTATTTGTACAAAGAGCGCTGTGTGCCTAAGCTAAAAAGCTCAAATGATCCATAGTGAGAAGTTTAGGGCTCAGCTTTCCAGAACACGTCACAAGACTGGATTTAAGGCTGTTAGAACCTGATTTAAAGCTATTCCCCATATAGGATTAAAACTGTATTGGGAACTTTTTAAGGTGTTTTAGGTCTCATATGTCGGTGAAGGTCCCACTTAGATTTCAGAGGGATGAGTCAGAAATCCACCCCTGCTGACAGATGGACCCCAATGCAGGGGCCTTTTACGTCTAAGAATTTTATTGATGTCTTTTAAAAGCATTATTTGCATTTTTTCTTTTTTGCAGAAGCATCATTTCAAATAGAAAATGTGTAATATATTTATTGAATGGGGGCTAAATGCTACTTTAAGTGAGATACTTGAATTGTATTTTCAATACTACATGGAAAAGCTAGAAAAACCAAAACAGACAAAAAATAAAACGTTTAGGCTATATATATATATATATTAATAAAAAAGCTGTTGCTGGGTACCCAAATCAACAAAAAAAAAAGGTTAAGGGCTGATAAAGACATCAAAGTGTAGAGAAAAAAATCTGAGCAAGAGAGAAAACTGGAAATGAATGAGTAATGAATAAAAAAATGAGAATTGGACAGTTTCAATTCATACAGGAAAAAAAAAGGTTAAATGGTAAAGAAAAAAGGTCAAGATGTACATGCTGAGTGAGGAAGAATTTAAAAAGTTTTGGATTTAGAAAAGAAAATGCTAAGAAATGGGAGAAAACTTCACATTTTTTGGGAAGAGCCGAGAAACCAATTGAAATACTTCTAATGCAAAGAAATAATAAAATTAATCCATACGCCTGCAACAAAGAAGCCTTGAATAAAGCAGTTGCTTTGATAGATAGCAGCAACTAGATTGAAGAAATACTACTTCCATTTTTTGATTGCATTTTTAAATATATTTGTTAAATCTTCTCCAACTTTTTTTAAGCAAAAAGTGATCTTTGTTCTAAGACAAAGCTGCTAAAAAGTCATCCATCCTAATGCTCCATCATACAATCCAAAAGTTTAACAGTTAGGGATCGACTTTCTTTTTGTCTTAAAACAGGAAGCTACAGCTTTACAAAGGCACTAACTGTGTAGACATCCAGCAGAAAAAAAACACAATAAATCCTCATGAATCTGAAACAGAAACCCGTTTCTTTCTTTCAAATAAAACAAAATACGAACCAAAACATTTGGTTTATCGAATGAGAACGATACAAGCATGTTTGCTGTGTTTCCATCTAGATGTTTGCAGATCAGATTTGTAGAAAAAGCCTTTAGATATTCTGTAATCTGTTCACCACTGATAAGCAAAAGTTAAAGGGGGGTAGAATGCACTAAAAGTAATCCTATCATTATAACAGTAGCTTTTATAAGCTTTGGATTTATCGATTTTATCCATAAAAAAAAAAGATAAAATAAAATAAGGTAATTTTCCTGTTTAAGCTTGTAGCTACACAAAACCTCAATTTTATTAATTAATGTTAAACAAACCATTGAATCTTTTCATTTGAATGAACTTTCTGGATGTTTCAATAATTGTATAAATGGTTTTTCCTATTTATTAATTTTTATTTATTTATTATTATTTCACTAGGGGTGTGAATAACAATGGAGGCTGCTTTACATCTGCTTTCCGTTTTGTTTGTTTTTCTAGAGGAAAAAAACCCAGCAGTGAAATAAGAGTGACATCAGATATTTGATGGTCAAAGATCAAGTTCCACCTTTTTTTTTTTTTTTTTTTTGCTTCAGCCATGAAAATACTTAATAGTTGATCATGTTCTTGAATTACTCTGTTTAGAATTAAATAGAAATGCGAAAAGAAGTGGTTCTTAAAGTCGGAAATTAAATGTAAAAACAAAATCCATAATTGTCATTAAATACTGATACTTTTTTTTATCAATTTATGATAAGTTTAATAGTGGGCAGCTAGTGTAGGATTGCAACAAAGCTGAACCAATCAGCACACTGATATCTGCTTCTCCCTATGTATCCTTATTGAATGAGATCAACTATCATAGAGGAGCTTCAATCTAATGCAGGATATAAATCTGAATATTGGTGTGAAGATTAAATATGTTCAATGATGAATGTTCTTACCCATATATGAGCTGGGCACACAAAAAAATAACAGAGCAAGCTATTGCTGCTACTTTATTGGAGCCCATGAAACCCAATTTTTAGTAATGAGTCGATAAACAATTACTCAAAATCGGAAGCATAAGGTAAAAGAGGTTTTCTGGTATGAAAGGACCCAAACTGTCAGAGTATAAAATGACTTAAGAGATTAAATGTGCAACAACTGCACTAAAAAACAAAAACAAATATGAGATAAATAAATCCTAATTGAATTTTGGTTGAAAACGTTGTGCATCTGCAGACATAATGGAGAAAACCGGCCTATTTGAAGCCTTGGTTTTTCTTAAAAACATTCCTTGGATACAAATCATTCATATATTTCCTATCAGCACCTTTAACCAAAAACAATGCTGAGTTATGAGCACCTTTGGTTTGTGACAGATATGATGGCGAGTTGAGAAATCGAGCCGCCTGACCTGGAAAAAGAGCTGCTACAGAGGTGCGGCGCCACGCGCTACAGGTTCTGATGGACGCTTTGCTGCAGAAACTGACAAAAAAATCATTCGAAATGAAAGACTAAAAGCAAAAGATTACATTTACATCAGAAATAAGGCTGGTTTTCTGCTCTGTGTGCAGAACTTCTTATAAATTAACAGTACGATCACATCTGCTACAGTGTGTGAAGGAAGCAGCGGTTGTTAAATCTAAACCGGACCCCTTAAAGAATGCAGAAATGCTGCAGAGCTGCATCAGCAGAGAGGATTCTGCTTAGATTATCTGTGGCAGAACCCAAACAAGTTGGGGTTTAAGCTGCAGCTGTTTGAATATGCTTTCAGCAGAGCATAAAGGCCACAATGGGAAGTTTATTCCTGCAAATTCTGCTCCTGTTTTCCCTATAAATGTCCCATTTCAGATATACGTGCAGCTTGTACATGAATAAAACAATAAAAAAACAACTTTAAGAACAGAAAACTTTCTTTATGATTCCTGATTCTGCTCAATAAAGGCTGGTTATAACTAAACTGTTTCTAACTCTGATCATAAACCAGCCACTCAGATGATTCCCCCTCCTTTCAGGTGTTCCATGTTCCAGTGAGACAGGTAGGACTTGCAGGGCAGAAATGCTCCTCCTAAACGATGAAGGTTTACTCCCTATGCAGTAAACCAGTTCTGCTCTGCTGTTAACTAGCAACACTTAACCCGTTTTCCTTTAGATTTATGGGGATAAATGTGACAGTTTTTGTTCAGTCCAACTAGCTCCTCTTCCTGCAGCGAGACCCAAATATCTTAAAAACATCTCAACCTACCGGTTTAACGTCCAAAGTTCAGGTATTTTCAACCTTTCTGTTTGTACCTTTTGTACAAAATGTTCAATGAGATTAAAAAGGAAAAGAATACTTTGTTATTTGTATTATGTAATAAATAATAAAACTTTGTCCATATATGTTGATTATGCAAAAGAAAAAAGAAAAAAAGAAGAGTGACTGGCTGAGTAAATAGCAGCACATAATATTAAGTCTTGGTTTTCTCATCTCTAAATCCTGATGAAACTAATAAAAATAAAATAAAAAAAATCATCCTCCAGCAAAGACAGATGTTTGTTTCACCTGAGGAGTTAGGATGAGATCTTTCTTCTTCTGTTGCTTTAATGTGAAACACCACCCAGCCACTCCCTTCTCACAGCTTGGCTCAAAACATGGATCCGTCTGCAGAACAAAAAAAAAATGAATGCAGGCCTCAGATGGCAACGCGGAAGGAGTCCCAGCTGTCCTCTTTGCCGCTGCTGAGGTTCCCGTTCTTGGCCGCGGCCATCGCTGAGCTGCCGTCCCCGGCCTCCCCGTCCGGATGCTCCCCGGTGGGAGTGGAGCCCGGCTCTGCGTAGTATTCATCATCCTCGTCAAAGTAGCCGTTCTCCATCATGCTGAGGCTGGAGGCGGCGCTGAGGTCGTGGCAGCTGCCCTTGTACTCCTGGATGGACTCGTGGAGCGACCACAGCTGGCACAGCAGGGACATGTCCTGTTGGCGCAGCCCTACCTGTAGGGGGCGCAGTTCAGAGACTTTCATTAATCTTTAAAATTTAGACTAAATTATGAAAATAATGGTAATGTCAGAATGTATGAGGAACAACCGTCAATAGGGTAATGAGAAGACACTGAACGCAGGAACTGAACAAACAGCGACGAGATATTGAAAATTTTTTTTTAATGTTTCTTATAAGGTTGTTTCTGATTATTTAATTTTAGAAAATTTACATCAATTTATCTCTTTTTGTTTCCATTACTGATAAACTTGCTCACGGTGTAATACCATTAGCTGTTAACATGTAGTTTGTTGTGAAAAAAAGCAACAACCAGTTTCTGAAAGTAATGCATGTCATTTGTAATCTTTTAAGAAACTTAAACGAGGAAAAAAAAAAAACATTGGGGTAAAATAAATAAATTAGATTTTTAAGTCATATCGTTCAGCCCCGAATTCTAAGAACTGGACTGAATCTTGTTTTTTATTAATGAAAAGACACGACTTAAAAAAAATGGATTTGATGCTATGTCTTCTACGGAAGAGGATTATGGCCACTGAAAAAAAAAAAAAAAGTTAACTGATTTTTAAATTTTATTTCAGTTTAACATGGGAAAAAAGTCAGAATTCTGAAAATTTTCTTAGAATTCTGACTTTTTTCTCAGAATTCTGACTTTTTTCCCATACTAAACTGAAATAAAATGTAAAAATCAGTTAACTTTTAATTTTTTTTTTCCACTGGCCTTAATCCTCTTCCGTAGTCTTCATTGAGCCTGTATCGTGTCAGGATTTTATGCTGCTCCAGTTAAACTCAACCTGGGTCCTTTTTCCATTTAAAACATACAGCAGGTATCTTATAAAAAGGTCATGAGTGAACAGAAAAATGTGCAAAAGCTACAAGAATGGATGAAGGAAAAAAAAGTTTCCAGAGTCCGTTTGCTTTTCCTAAACAATTTGGAAAATTCTTTAAATTCCAAACTTCTTCACACTCCTTGGGATCCCTGAATGAATCATTAATATTGTTCTGTTTGTGTTTGTTCAGTAAATAATGAGTTAAATGAAATTTCACCAAAATTTGAAACTGCAGAAAGCTTTCTAGAAAAAAATGAAAATTCCAAAATCATCTTTAAGGCATGTTCAAGATCAGGTGTCAAACGTATTTTTATTATACATCTGATTTAGTTCAATTAACCACTAAGAGCAAGCATTATTTTGAAGACACATGATAGTGTAGTTCCTAGACAGCAAACTGAAACATTTTCTGTTTTAATGGTTTGCTTTAATCTTCTGAAATTTTATTCTTTATATTTTTATCAGCACTCTCCTTACGGTCGAGCAAAAGCACATGATAATGAAAATCTGATTATTCATTAGACTAGCGGTTCTCAACCTTTGCGTCCTCAGCCCAAATGGGATTGCAGGATAATTTCTGGGTGTCAGCAAAATCCTTTAGGAAAAACAATAAATGTGGAAAATGAATGTAGCTTCTGACCAGACATTAGAAGGACGGGGAACAGCTGGTCTCAACTCACCTTAGGAGCCTGCTTAAAAGTTTCAATAAGTATTCCCCAAATTATGAGAGGCTGATAAACTGGATTTTGCCACCTTGACCACGTCATCAGAGCTGCAAGACGCCCTGCTCCATCTCTCCTCTGATCGCACATTACAGACTTCTAGCTCTCTGCCTGCGAGCTGGAAGAGTTCCGGTTTTCAGTAGCAACAGAGTATGCAGCTAGGGCTAAAACAATTAAGGCCAATTCATGCTTCTGACACATAGCCTCTGCAACCGTCAAATCTGTCGCTGTGTGCGACCACGCCCCCCACGCAGAGGTTCTGCAACCGTCGTCTCGCACCTCAAAGAAATCCTGACTACGCGTCGGACGGTCGCAAACCCGCGCAGACCTTAAGCGGAAGTAGCAGACAAAAAGCAGCTGTGATTGGTCCTTGGTATGCCTTTCCGGCTGTCTGTGTGGTCATCCTTCTCGATTCTGTGCCGGGGCGCCATTTTTAAAAACCCAGGAACAACTACAATGGACAACCTAGGCGTCCTCCTTTCTCTTTTTGCCAACTCCCTTAACAGAACCTGTTCCTCTTCAATGTCTAGCAACTCTAGATCCATCTCTGTGATATCTTGCAGACGCGGCATTGTTGTTTTGGAAAATAAACACTCCAGTCGGTGCCGCCAAAGTTCTTGTGACCATCCGCCAAAGTTTCGCGAGTTCTCGAATCGGCTCCCCCTTGCGCTTTGGCAGGAAACTGCTGTGCGTCCCTAGAAATTCCGGACCGATGGTGCAGAAGCTACCAGCAAAACTAGTTCGCCACCAGACCCAAGCGACATTTGATGTGCGATAGCAGAAGTATAATCTGCCCTTTAATCAGATTGTGAAACCCGATTATTGAAATAATAATCTACTAATTCAGTAATCAATTAATCACTAACTAACTGGGGTTAATGATTGGCTAAAAGAGCGACCCACTTAGAGCAGTAATTGTACCAAGATCGTACAAAAAATAAGTATGCATTTTGCATTTAAGATAAAAATATTTTCTGTCTGTCAATATGCTCTTTTTAGAGGAAAAGTTTTAGTTTCACCTGGTTTAATTTCACACAAAAAAAATCTTCTTTAAGGAACCTTTGGCTATCCTATTATTAATTGATTAATCTAAAAAACAATCAACAGATTAACCGATTTGTAAAATAATGGTTATAGCCCTATAGACAGCACTGCCAAAGATTGCAATTGATGTGTTGTTTCCATTTGGATCCGCAAAAATGTGCAAATAAAAGACCTTTTTCTGCACTGAAATACGTGAAAAACTAATACATATGCTAACCCCTGAGAGCCGAGAGCGATGTCTGCTATGTTTCTAACATAAAGTCAAGAAGCTGCTCTGTTCAAACAAGCAGGATCAGCCGTCACGTTTAATAGGTGAAGAAAAACATCTCTGCTTTTTCTCAGGAAGCTATTTTCCTTGTTCAAGCTCTCAAACGTGGTCTGTTTTCTAGTGTTTTTTAGTTCAACACACACTGTTATTTATTTCATTACAAAGAAAATAAAGTTTGTGTTAGTTGTTTACATTTTAACCCCAACATGATGGGATGGGGTTTAGAAAATGAGCGTTTTGATGCTGCTTTATGTTCCAAAACAAGTTGATAAAGAAGCTGAAGGGAGTTCATCATTGCTTGTCTGATGTGTTAACCCTGCATTGTCCTTAACAAACCTATCTGAACTCCTGTGCTCTGCAGACCAGGGTGTGGCTTTATATAGGACAACTACCATATCATTAAGCTCTGTGGACTTCAAGCTGTTGGTCAAATGCAGGCAGCTACAAGCAAAGCAGCAGGTTGCTGGACCAGCTGTTAGGGATGAATATTCCTGCTGCTGGGAAAGGACTACTAGAGATTATGTGATCACATGTCTGGTGTATATTTTTCTTTTACTCTCAACATACAGAAAGCAGTATGGCGTTGCTTTACGTGGTTTATTAACATGCCTTTACAGTTACAGGTACACTAGTGTTAAAGGACACTGAAACATCACTGGTTTATGGCGGATCAAGAAAAAATGAGGTCAGCGGAATATGCTGATTCTTTCAAACTCAGATTAGAATCTTTTTAGTTTAAATTATTTGAAGATATTACTATGTAGTTTTATTTAATTCATTTATCAAATTCTATGTTGATTTTTTTCTTCCATTGCATTTTTAATTTGCTTTAAAGCCTTTATTTTGGTTTTTATTCTTTGCATTTTCATAATAAATTACATGCAAGTTTTAGGTTTAGGATTTGTATGCAAATATATTTTTAAGCAGTGCATCGTTTTAGTTTTTGTTTTGGAATTCCTTATACGTTCTATTTTACTTGTCTGGTAAAATTTATTGCAAATTATGCTGCTGAGTAACTAATGAACAATTGAACCTTACATGGAAGCTCCCTGCTACATCTTTGCAGGTGATTCATATTTATATATCATTTTAGAAACACTAAAATGACATTATAAGCTTTTTATCTGGTTTGTGCAACATTGAGTTTGAGGTGTTTACATGGTGCAGAATGTCACAGATTGGGTTTAGGCCTTTACAAGTAAATACTCGCATGCCACTGGTTACAGCGCCTCTGTACTGGCTTCCAGTAAAGGTTAGAGGAAATATCAAGGTGTTTTAAAATAAAAATAAAAATTAAAAAAAAGACATTGATGTATTGTGCACTTTTTGTTCTATGAGTGTTGAAACAGTAACCTCTTTGTTTTGGCATTGCACTTTTGTCCAAAATCTCTGGTCTGACATGTGTAAGTTTATTGCAGAAAAAAATTGAGAAAGATTTTAAGTTATTTTGGAAGGATGTCCTATTTGGACTTTCATTATTAATCTGATTATTCTCTTGGCAAAATTCTACATTCATAAATGTAAGTTTACACATTCCAAAATATCTTTTATTGCTTTTAACAATGAGGTCAAGCAATATGTCAACACAATTAAGTATTCTCTTAATCAAAAGGCAACAAAAACTGTAAATGTGTATAAACAATTTGATATCTTTTTGTAAGTTTGTACTTTCCCTGGCAAAATGTGATGATGAAAATTTTCATTTTTGTTTTTTTGTTTTATGTTAAAACACCAGCAATGTTGGATACTGCACAGTTTAACATTTTCACAATGGAGACGAATGTTCATGTATTCATGTAAACTGTGCAATTGTTGAATTAAAAATAAAATAAAACATTTATAGTATTGGGCTTGAACTTATGTCTGCCTTCAGATTGTAAGCAAATATATTTATAGATCAGAATTACATTTAATGTAGTTTCATGTAAAAGATTTGCATTGTTACTAAATGATTTACCTTGCTTTTGTGGAATTTATTTTATCTTTTCATTTGCAACATGTACAGACAGAAGAGGAGTAGGGCCACTGAAAAAAAGAAATGTTGACTTTAGTCTCACAATTATGACTTTTTTTTCCTCAGAATTCTGACTTTAATCTCAGAATTTTGACTAAATTCTGACAGCTAACAAACACTCTTCCATTAATGAAGTAGCATCACTGCAGACCCCTAAGACATGCAAAAAGTCACCTAATTACATCATTTACCACCAATGTGTTACTGGCCCTCCAAAAAGCCTCACATTTTTATCAGTGAAGCTGATTGCTCCACATCTCTTCCTTCCTTCATGATTAAAAAGTCAGAATTCTGAGATTAAAAAGTCAGAATTCTGAGATTAAAGTCAGAATTCTGAGATTAAAAAGATTCTGAGATTACAAAGTCAGAATTCTGAGATTAAAAAGTCAGAATTCTGCGATTAAAAAGTCAGAATTCTGCGATTAAAAAGTCAGAATTCTGAGATTAAAGTCAGAATTCTGAGATTAAAAAGATTCTGAGATTACAAAGTCAGAATTCTGAGATTAAAAAGTCAGAATTCTGCGATTAAAAAGTCAGAATTCTGCGATTAAAAAGTCAGAATTCTGCGATTAAAGTCAGAATTCTGAACTTTTCCCCATATTAAACTGAAATATTTACTTTTTAATTTTTTTTCAGTGGCCTCTTCTGTCTGATGCTTTCATCATTTATCTTGAGTTTAATATTCACTGCTTTTTTTCCCAGCTTAAGTATTTTTGGCTCGATTGCTAGTTTTATTTTTACTTTTCATCCAAACTGTAATTTTTTTTTCTTATATCAACGTTTATTATTTAAATCAATTCAGTTTTTCTAATGGGTCTGCTTTTACTTTTAGATTTAAATTCCACATAAAAAATATCAGTCAACATACATTCATAAGGTACGCCTTAAAAATAATGTATTTTTCTTGAATTAAAGTCTGTTATTTTAAGTACAGCTGGGAATTATTATGATATAAAAATGTTTCATTAATTATCCAAGCAAAAATAACCAAGCCGTTTGGTATTTTAGAAAGAGAAGCAACATAAGGCTTAACAACCAGACTTTCCTTTAGGAGTTAATCTTGTTTTTCATGCCTGTTTCTCTGGGATTAAACGGCTTTCTCTCTGGTGAGGAAAATAAAAAGGCTCGGTGAAGATGAACACTCCCTGAAATGTTACCATCTCTTTCCGCAGGAGAGCCAGAGCAGCGTCCAGGTTGGCAGGCTTGCTGGCCAGGAGGCTGTCGGTGTTGTTCCTGCCTCGGCTCAGGTCGTCCTGGATCATGGTTTTCTTCACGTACATCCTCTCCATTTCTCTCCACGAGCCGCCGCTCGAGTTCAGCAGCCCGCTGAGGCTCTTCGGCAGCGGCGGTAGACCCTCGATACAGGCCATTCCTCCCAGCGTACCGTTAGCGGACTTTCCATTCATGTTTCCGAGTGTCGCCGAGTGAGGACAGGCTGCTAATAAACGCAGGTCCTGAATGGTCAGTTGTTAAAGCCTACAGACACAGAGAGGGCGCAGCCGTCTGCTGAGCTGAACACACCAAGCAACAGTCGTGGCTTTCTCTGCCCGAAGCGGAGAGGGACGCTGAGATAGTATAACTCAACCAACGACGTCACACTTCCGGGACGATATTACAAAATAAAAGCATAATCTCCTAAACCGCAATTCAACTACAACTGAGCATTTTAGTTATTTTTAATTCAGACTTCTAAAGCATAAAAGGAAAAAATATAAAATATATAGAGCGGTGTCAAAAGTACACACATACTTAAGTAGAAGTGTAGATACTGCCGTTTAAAAACACTCAAAAAAACTTTTATTTGGATTTAGTTTTACATATGCATATATATATATACATACATACACACACACATATATATATATATATATATATATATATATATATGTATATATGTATATATATGTATATATATATATATATATATATATATATATATATATATATATATATATATATATATATATATATATATATATATATATATATATATATATATATACAGTATATAACGATCTGCCTCTGAGCATAAGACAGGCCTCTTCTCTTACTGCTTTTAAGTCCCTTCTTAAGACTCATCTTTTTTCCTTGGCTTTTGACACAATTTGAGACGTTTTACTTTGTTTTATTCTTTTTGTATACTAATATGTATTTTACACTCGTTTTTTTCTCTATTTTATAATTTTATTGTATTTTATGATTGTGTACAGCACTTTGGTCCTGTTCGGTGTATAAAGTGCTTCATAAATAAAGTTGGTATGGTATGGGTATGGTATATATATATATATATATATATATATATATATATATATATATATATATATATATATATATATATATATATATATATATATATATATATATATATATATGTATATGGTTGTAGTGGGCACCATCATCCATCAATTATTTACAGTCTTCTTATTTGTCTTTTTACAGGGCAGTAAGGTCCAGTAGCAGATCACATATGAGTAATGTGAAAAAAAGTGTTTGCATTGCAGTTAAGTGAAAAAGGATTCAATATTACAGAAAAAACACCTTACCTAAGCTTAACAACTTTTTTGTTTAAAAAAAAAAGTTTTTTCCGAAATTGCAATTTCATGGGTACTGGAAACACAACTACTACCTTGGAGGACACGCTCCTCTTGAATGTGGCAACAGTAGTCCAGCATCTTGTCACTGACTCTGCAGTAATCCCTCATACCAAACATGCATACAGCGACAGTGGAGAGGAAAAACTTCTTTCTTACAGGAAGAAACATCCAGCTGAACCAGGATCAGTGTGAGAGACCTTCCACAGTGGCTGACTGGAGATTCAAAAAGAGAGAAGCAGACATACAAAACAAGTATAGATGCACTGATCCATTAATGGTTTCTATGTTAGAAAAGGTAAAGATGACCTGTCTCCATGAGTGGATCTATCTAGAAAGAAAAGGGTTAGGGTTTGGTAAACAAGATGAACTCTGAGCTAGTTTTCATGTCAGAGGGGTGAAAGAGCACATAAATTTAGGGGTTGAACTAACAAAAACTGCAGAACATGAGAAACGAGAATAGAATAGAATAGAGAATAGATTAAGCAGTTTTTTTTTTTTTTTTTTTTTTTTGGCCTGAGAACAACAGTTCCATATAGCCACAACACTTAATACCTACACTTAAGGTAGTCTCAGTGTGGATGCATCCTAATTGCCTGGTATAAAAGTAAAGCAACGTCAAGCGACTCCATTCTGATTGGAGGGAAGTGAGTATCCAAAGCTTCTGATTGGACAGGATAAATGTTATAATTCAGAGTGATCAATGAAATATGGCAAAGGTCAAATCCATGCTACTGGAGTTTAAAAGTTGGATGCATGGTTTATTTGGGTACTCAGTGTCACTATTTCAGTTTTGAGATGTAATTTAGATGTTATAATGCAGAGTGATCAATGAAATCTGGCACTGACAAATCTGGCAAAGGTCAAATCCAGGCTACAGGAGTTTAACCTGAATTATTTTGCCAAACTTCCAGAAAAATCAATTAAAGTTTGATTATTTACATAGATTGAAAACATATTTTATCTGCCAATTATCAGAAACTAATAATGCTTCATAATTTATTCTTACACACATAACTATGATGCATCTGTTTAAAAAAAAAAAGATATTTGAACTTCCATATAGTCTTGTTCTTTAAGTCTATTCTCTCAACTATCCCTATCAAAGAAAGCAACACAACCTTGATTAATATTGAGTAAATCAATTCCTATTTAAATACAATCAAAATTAGGCTTTTATTTTGAAATTCCGTTCTAGTAACCCCATGACTGATAGATGAAACTTGACCAAATACTGGATTTTGGCTGAGTAGTAAAGTCCTTTTCCTGTCATTTTCACACAGTGGCAGTGGGGCGTTCCCAACAAACACGTAGGCAGGAAAAAAGAAAATATGGCATAATTTTTTTAGGTTTTAATTATACTTTTTAGTATTTCACTTTTGTTATTAAAGACATAACATAAAATAACACTTTCTTTATCAGACAATATAACTAAATTGTCAGATGGAATAGTGTGTGTGGGTGTGCACTTGTGTAGAAAGTGAGGACAATTTTTCCAATTTCACCATCACAATGAGGACCAGTTGTTGTGATGTGAGGACATTTTGCTGGTCCTCACAAGGCATTTTGCAAATGCTTAGGACTAAGGCGTCAATTCGGTTATGATTAGGGTGAGCTATACATAGGTAATGGTTACGTTTAGGGTTAGTTTTAAGGTTAGCACATAGAAAGGGTTGAAAATGACTGAAAATCAATGGGATTCAACATATGGTCCTCACTACATATAGCAGAACAAATGTGTGAGAGTGTGATATTGTGTGGGGTGTGTGTGTGTGCGTGGTGGGATGGGTTGAGGTCATGGAGAGGAGTTTGTGTGTCAAACACAATGGTTTGAGTACTATGAAGAGATGGTGGTCCTCATTTCCACCCCCAACCTCTGCAGCGTCCGAACAACAATGGCACCTAAAGAGCCTTGAAGCTTGCACACAAAAGCATCACACATGTCCCTCAGAAAAAGGGGGCCATGTTTACCACACACAGATTTAAGACAGATGTATGATGCCAGAAGCCTTGAATGAAGTTACTCTGAACCATTTCCTTTTCTTTTAATGCTCTTTTATTGATAATAATTTAAAAAAAAAAGAATGAAGGAAATATTCCAATCACAAAAAGTAAAGTCTTAACACTCAAATTATTAATCAAATCATCACTATTGGACAGGATGCATCTTATTTTGTCTGTGTTATGGAGGTGAAATAAGGCTATTCTGTTTCATAGAAAAGATTTTTTAACAGTAAAATTCTAAAAAGTTCCACCGACTAAAAAAGTTTACACAATCAGTTGAACAATTTTTGACAAACTCTTTAAATTTTTGTCTTTAACTCTTGGTTGGAAAAATGGATAAGAGTTGAAACATTCATGAGGAAATGTTGGATTCATTTTTTTCTATGTTATCATCTAGACCATTGATTCCCAAACTTGGGCTCCTTGAGCAACCAGTATGGGATATTTAGATCCACTACAGAAATTAAATTAAACAACAAGCATTTATTTTGAATTTCTTATAGAAAAAAAGCATCACTAAGTACCTGAAAATAAACGAATTACATTTGTTGTGTTGTTCCTTTTTTAAATTTTTATTACACCAATGATTGATTTATGGAAGCGTTTGTGTACTCATCCAATAGTTTGGGTCATGAGCCAACTCTTGTTGGTGTTTGTTGGTGAAAAAAAAAAAAGAAAAACATTTGGGAAACTCTCATCCAGACAGCAGAAAGACAGTAGCCAGAAGATTTTTATAAGGGTGGCCAGTCAAAAAAAAAATGTACACTGAGGGGTGGCCGAAAGAAGATAGGCACCAAAACCTAAAGGTCAATCTTCACGGTTCCAACAGGGAAATTAACAAGCAAAACATCCATATTTTCTAAATAAAGAGAAACTGTACTTTCCCACAGCCTTTGCTAACAAATAGAGGAATATATTCAAACATCTGTGCTTTCTAAATAAAAGATATAGTGGATAAAATTCTTCCATGTTTGAGTTTTGGGCGGACATCTTTTCCATTGTTATTACTTACCTACTTTTATCAGTTATCATTCTGCATAAAATTTATATTTACAAGTAGTGTTGCACCGATACCAATACCAGTATCGGACGGGGCCCCGATACTGTCCTAAAATGGTGGTATCGGTATCGGCGAGTACCACAAATAGGGCACAGATACCATTTTGAAAGCCAAAAGTTTATTCAACTATTGTCACCCATTCCTGGTAGGCAATAAAAAGTTTTACTGGATTCACTTTGTATTAGATTTTTTCCTGCTTCACAAAGGTAGGCAGCAGCTTGACAAAGCCATGATGGCAATTATTTTACATTATTATGGTATCGATATCGGCCGATACTGCACAGCCAGGTATCGGGGCCAAATCGTTATTTGCCCACATTTTCATGTCGGTGCGTCGCTTTTTCTAAGAATGCTTGAGCAATGTAGAAACAAATGCTAAAGTATCCAGGACTGTTGTATTTAAAGGAGGATGCCTTAACTGCTACTGGCTGTTACCATAGAGACTTTGGGAGAGCAGAGTTGATTTATTTTGCAAAAGTATTAGTTATTTTATTGAATATATTAATGATTACATTAGCTTCATATAGGCTAATAATCACAGGTATTTGTTTCTGTTGGTGCTTGGTTTAAAACTGTGCTAACTCCTCTTGGACCTTTGGCCCGAGATTAAATTATCCGCTTAAGTAGTTTAAAACCTTCTAAATGCTGGTTGTTTTTTCACACTAAATCTCTTAATCTTAATTCTGCATATTTTTCCTTGAAAATCATCTCAGCCATTTAATCCTGCTCTTAAAACGGTGAGCTGCTGGAGATCAAGGTCGACGTTGGTTTTTCCGGGGCTTTATCGGGCAAGAGGAGCATTTCATAAACATTTCCATCACCACCATCACTGCCCCTTGAGACCAGGGGATTAGACATAAGATGGAAGATCCATGTAACCGGAATGGGGTTCTGTTAATCCTCCAGGCTAAATGCACAATGGCTTTGCGTCACTTTGTTAAATCCTGTTAATAATGCTCTAAAGATATCCACTCAGTCTCTGCTGGGAAGGAATTGCCTTAACGATAACAATTACAGTTAACATGTTTAACCACAAAATGGCATCTAAAATGTTCTAGAGAATAAAGGAAAGATAAAAACAACAACAGCCAATGAAAAAAGACTCAAAAACATTTGCTGTTTTTAAAAGGGTTAATTATTTTCAGAGCTGTCAAAAGTATTAATGTTTTTATACTCAAGTAGAAGTATAAATCCTAATGTTTAGAAAAAAACTTTTGCAGAAGTTAGAGTATCAAATGAAGCTTAAAAGTGTAAAAGTACCTTTTATAAAACGACTTAAATTATAAAAGTAAAAATAATGCAGGAAAAATGTTAAGAAAGATGCTTTACTGCAGTAGTCTATTAAACGAAAAATTTTTTCTACAATTCTGGATGATAACTTCTTTATACAAAACTTTCTTAGCTTATGGTAACGGTGCTAAATATAACTTTGCAGCCTCTTGGAAAATCTATTTATTTTTATGTTACGAACAACAAGTGGGTGCAGCACTGAGTCCAACCACAAAGAAATGAAACAATTTATTTTGATGGTTTTTATTTTTTCAAAATACCAACAGGCCATAAAGAAGATGAACTTAAATGAAACAAAACTAAAGAGTATATTTTGAAAAAATATTAGGAGTAGAAAGTGGAAATAATAGCAAAAAAAAAAAAAAAAAAACGAAACGTAAGGAGTAGCAGTAAATTGGCTTAAATTAGAAATATATTCAGGATTTATTTTTATCAATAATGCAAATAACTGGAGAGCAGTCAAATTACTGTCAGACCTCTACAAAGACGAAATCATCAAAGTATAACTTGAAGAATTGTAAATTATCTTAAAAAGCGACTCGTGGTGTTACAACACAAGATTTTCTAAACTTTTGGAGTACAGTAAAACACATCATTATCTCCATATTATTTTATTTATTTATTTGTTTATTTGATAGGGACAGTACAATTAAACATTGTAACTAAACAGGTGGCAGATGTTCAAGTACATAAGGCTTGTAGCCATGGGCTAATTTTCAGCCTTCGTCCCTGGTTAGGCTTTTAAAAGGTGTTAGCATTAAGGGGGAGGGAGGTTAGTAACGACACACAGATGCATAAAAAAACAAGAGAAGTTAAAACAAAAAAATGTACAGTACAAGCCAGTTTAGTGCTCACACTCTTGTCTTTGAGCCATGTTTTCAATCTTGTGGAGAAGTCGAACATCAGTCTGTGACTTAAGCTCCAGAGCCAATTCAACACAATGAGATATTTGGTTCCCACCTCTCCATGCTTCAAGAGGGAGCTGTCCAGGTAGAGAGAGATTTGCTGTAAAATAAAAGTCTGTTTTTCTATGTGACTCCAAAGACAGACAAGCTGCAGAGCAACAGCTAAGGATTTCAGAAGTTTCCCAAAAACAACTAATTTTGCATTTAAATATTCCCTGTAATCTAAAATAACCATTCGACTTCTGCTGCTTGTCTGTCAGGGCCAACAGTCTATAGGCAAACAGGAGCAAACACCCTGGACATACAACCATGCATACACACTGACACCTAAGGGGAATTCAGAGACACAAACTAAACCAAAAGTAATGTTTTTTTTATCTACAGCTAAAAGCCAAAGTACTCAGAGAGAACAAGCAAACCAGGAAATAAACCCAATACTTTCTTATCAGAAGGTGACAGTGTTAGAAACTGCCACTGTGCAAAAATCAATGTTTTTAGTGCCATTCAAAGATACACTCTCACAAAGAATTACAAAAAAATTACAATAAGATTAACATAGGGGAGTGGCGGCCTAATTATTAGTGCTTGGAATCCAGAGGTCCAGAGCCCCACTCCCACAGACTCCCACTCTGGCTCCCTGAGCAAAACCCTTAAGGCCTGATTATACTTCTGCAACTGCACACATCAAATGGTGATTGGGTCTGGTCGCAAACCAGTTTTGCTGGTATGCTTCTGCAGCATCGGTCTGAAATTTCTAGGGACTCACAACAGTTTCCCGCCAAAGCGCGAGCGGGAGCCTATTCGAGAACTCGCAAGAACTTCGGCGGATGGTCACAAGAACTTTGGCGGCACCGACTGGAGTGTTTATTTTCCAAAGCAACAATAGTGCATCTGCAAGTATGGTAATGGGGATGGATCTAGAGTTGCTAGATTGCTAGGTTTTGTTAATGGAGTTGGCAAAAAGACAAAGGAGGACATGTAGGTGGTTTGCATGCCCCTTGGATCAGACAAGGGATGAGACTGGGGAGTTTGTGACACTAGTCCAACCCCTGCGACAGGATGAAGAGCATCACTTTGGGAAGGACGACCATACAGACAGCTGGAAAGGCCTACCAAGGACCAATCACTGAAAGCTTGAGGTCTGCACGGGTTTGCGACCATCCGACGCGTAGTCAGGATTTTTTTTAGGTGCGTGGTGACGGTTGCAGAACCTCTGTGCGGGGGGCGTGGTTGAGCACACAGACAGATTTGACGGTTGCAGAGGCTATGTGTCAGAAGCATAAATTGGCCTTTAACCCCACACTGCTCCCCGTGCTACACAATGGCAGCCCACTTCTCCCAAAGGGGATGGGTTCATTTCGTTGCTCTGTACTTGTGACAGTATAATGACGATTAAAATGCTGGAAAAAAGACACAGGAGAAACAATAAAGCCAGGGATAAAAAAGTATTTAGAAATTATAACATCACCAAAATGGTAAAACACTGGCCTAAAAGCATGTTAACTTCCCCAACAGAAAATCAGGTATTGCTTAGTCAAATTCATTCAAACATGATGTCATGAAATCATGTCAAATGTCTTTAAAACAGCATATCCAACATGTGAAGGTGGAGTTTTTTTTACACATATTTTCCAAAACTCAGAGATAATCTGCATTTTAAAGGCAGATTTATTCGTCAACCATCCCTGCAGTGAACGTCTCCCACATCCTGCAGACGTACCAACCCCTAAGTGTGCCTTCTTTCTATATGGCTGCAGCTGTTGCTGGGGTCGTCTGGGATGCATCACTGTCAGCGAAAAACAATAGTCTGACAGGAAAGAGGGAGGCGGAGTGTTTGAGAGAGTTTAGCCTCCCAGAGGGAGTCAGCGTACGGCAGGTCAGGAAAGAGGGGTGGGCGGGAACAACAGCTGCTGTCAGTGACATGAATTTTACTCACAGAAGGTGAGGGGGGGCAATAATTGGAGGAAGGCTTCATCCTGTAGCGAAACAGAAAAGGAATCAGATGGAGGGATTGAATGACGTTTGGCTTTAAGTCGTTTACTGATCATTTTTAGAAACAGATCGACCTATGACACTTGGACACTCCTGACACTTCACTCTTCAATCAACAGACCTTATTATATTAATCTTATATTAAATTGCTGAAGGAAAATGTCATTTTAAACTTTTTCTTTAGATTCTTTAGTTTGATTTAATTGCTCAAACATTACATGAAGTTCCCTGATATGTTCTTCTCTAAGCAGCAGCAGACTGTGGTAATGGAAATGCATTGGTTGCATTGTGACATTGTTTCTCTTTCCTTTAGTCCCGCCTCCTTTTATTCCTGCAGCGTCTGGAGGGCATAGCCCTGATCAACAGTAGGCCCCATGCAGCCTTGACCTCTGCCCTCACCCTTCTCACCATTTTCTGCTCAACCACCAGCAGAGTCACACCCAAGACCCATCTGGGCTTCCCTTTAAAGCTGCTATACAACAATCCCAATTCAGAGCTGAAGTATCTGAATTTGGTGCTTTGGTGACTGCTGCATAAAATCTGTAGCGATTTGTGAAAAAAAAAAAAAAAATCAATAAAAAAAGTTGTAACCCTTGAGCTTTTTGTCATTGCGACCAACGGTTTCAGAGTAGTTTATGGGAATTTAAAGGGCAACAAAAGGTACATGATTAAACACATTTCTCTGAATGATTGACTAAAAAGAACATGTGCATTTTTATTTACAGCTGCAAGTCTCGTGGGTCATTTTTCCACCACCATTGTAGTCTAAGTTTTTTCTCCATTTTTAAAAGCCAAGTAGCTTATTCTCAGTCTGACCTATCAAAAACCTTTTGAGAACATTATTTTGTTCATGTCTTACTGTTACCTTCCTGCTAGAATCAGTGTAACTTTTGCAGCCTCCGACATCCAGGAGAAAAACATCCCAACAACGGGACTCTGGCACCAACATCTTTTACCGCCTGAAGCCTCCTTTTCTGTAAGTGGTCTGTACTTCTATAGCACTTTTTCAAGTCAGGAGACTTGACCAAAGCACTTTACGCTACATTCAGTCATTCACCCATACATGCACACACTCACGGTGGCAGGCTACATTGTAGCGACAGCTGCCCTGGGGCTCACTAACAGAAGCGACCACCATCAGTGGACAATGCAGGTGAAGTGTCTTGCCCAAAGACACAATGACATTGAAAGCCGGAGCAAGGGCTTGAACCATCAACCGTCCCCTTTCATTGTAAACTCCTACATCCAACGACACTGTCACCCTTACATATGCTTCCTAAATGAACTGAACAACTTCTTTGGACAGTTTGAGGCATTAAACAGCACTCCGGTGGTGAAAGCCGTTCCACGTCAGGGAGAGGAGGCATTCTACCTTGACACCGCTGATGTGTGGAAGACTCTGAGGAGAGTTTACCCAAGATAGGCCCCTGGCCCTGATAACAAATCTGGGTGGGTGTATAAGGAGTGTGCAGATCAGCTGGCTGGTGTCCTCAAAGATGTTTCGCCGGACCGAACCTTAGTGCCAGCATGCTTTAAGTCGGCCACCGTCATTCCGGTCCCAAAGAAACCTCAGGTTAACTCATTTAATAACTACCGGGCTGACTACCATCATGATGAAGTGCTTCGAAAGGCTGGTTAAGGAACACATCATCACCAGCCTCCCCCCAACATTCCACCTGTTCCAGTTCCCCTACCGACTGAACCACTCCACTTAGGACACCGCCTCCTATGCTCTTTAGCTAACTCTGGCACACCTGGAGGGGAAGAACACACACGTGTGGACGCCGTTCCTGGACTTTAGTTCAGCTTTCAACACCATTATCCCACAGCATCTAATAGGAAAACTGGAATAGCTAGGCTTCAATACACCCCTCTGCAATTGGTCTCAGTCAGTCTGGGTTGTACAGAACACCTCTGATGTCATCACCCTAACAACAGGTAACCATCAGGGCTGCGTCCTGAGCCCCCTGCCATTTACTCTGATGAAACATGACTGCGTCCCCAGGTTCAACACCAATCACATGGTGAAGTTTACAGCCTCGTCAGAGACGACCACGACTACAGAGAGGAGGTGGAGCAGCTGGTGGACTGGTGCAAAGATAACAGCCTGATCCTGAATGTGGAGAAGACGAAGGAGATAATCTTGGACTTCAGGAAGAACCGTCCTAACCACACTCCACTGGACATCAACAGGTCAGCTGTAGAGGTGGTCAGCAGCACCAAAATCCTGGGGGTGCACATCACAGACACCCTCACCTGGACTGTAAACACCACCTCACTGGTCAAAAGGGCACAAAAGCGCATGTACTTCCTGCTAAAGGGTGAGGAGCCCCCCTGCCCCCACCCGTCCTCACCACCTTCTACAGAAGCACCATAGAGAGCGTTCTGACCAGATGTCTCACTGTGTGGTGTGGGGCTTCCAGTCTGAGGCGCTGCAGCCTCAGACTAGAAGAATGTGAGAGTGGTGAGAACAGCAGAGAGGATCATCGGGGCTCCTCTTCCCTCCATAAAAGACATTTCATCCCAGCACTGTGTCCTGAGCCAGTGACATCATCAATGACCCTCACACCCCCACCATCGACTGTTCTCCCTTCTGGGAAGAGGCTTCTGTACCAGTTTCTTCCCCGCTCACACTGATAGTACCAAACCAAATTACTACATATTTGCACCATATATATTTACCTTGAAATGTGAACTCGATATCAATGAGTTTCTGCATTATGTTTTTTTTCTTTTTTAATCTCTGCTGCACTTTATGAAATGAAAATGTTAATTTTGCTGCCAAGCTGCTGCTCATCCACTGTCTGAAACCTGTACAAAACAAAATTTCATTTTGGATACACTGTATTGAAATGACAAAAGTTATCCAAGTCTAAGTCTGGTGCCACACATGCTGCATGTTGGCCAAAATGTCTATACCTGTGTGACCCTTTTATATCTCCTGGTTGCTGCTGGGACAATAAAGGAATTATATACTATTCGTTTCGAAAAGATGTAAATAAAATAACACCTGCTTTACATTCTCCAATCACGGCCAATATCTCCTGTTATCTCTATGAGTGTTTGCAGCTTCTCTTGTGTTGTCCCTTGCTTCCCTGATCAATTTGCTCCCTGTACATCTTGTCACTTTCTGTTTGCACTCATATTTCACTGATAAAGCTCCATTAACCATATCCTAGGATGGTGTTTTATGACTCAATCTTGCTTTAAAACTCTCCCTGATCTGTGTTTTTACCATCACTAAACAGGTGGAATCAAAGCGCAAAACACAGCGAAGTGCTATCTTTAAAGGTGGAAGAGCAAAGGAATGGTTTTGGGGGTTACAATAATTTTTAAACAAAATGAATTTTGTTCCTACCCCTAAAATTGTACCATACCTGCATTTAGCTGGTCAAATCATCTTCTAGTTGTAATGAGAAACATTTAAAGGGAGAAAAAGACTTTCCAAAGGGACAGAATCTGATTTTTTTATGATTTAAGTCCATGAGGAAAACTTAGGTAAAGTTAGCAATAAAATCTTTTATTTGCCAAAAAAACAATCAAACAAATAAACTTACAAAGTTTCTTTAAAACACAAACTGCCACAAATAATAACACAGAGGTAAAAAGCTTCACCATCCTTTCACTTTACTGCAGAAATGTTGGTAATATCAGTGCACAGTCACCGTCTTTGCATCTTGTTTCCCTCTGCAGGGTGAGTGCGGCAGAAACGGGAAGACGTGCCAACGACAGTGAAACCTGATCTGCACACAGCGCAGCAGAGGTCACTCTGCTGGTGGAGCTCTAAAGCGGAGGAAAGAAGCACAAATAAACCCAACAACCCTCTGGAATTTTAAACCAGAGAACTCCCCTCTGCACAACCATCTTTTAAAACATTCAATTTTTTGCTATTTCAGCTTTTAAGGCCATTCAATTCCAAGAGTTTAGACCTGAATTTATTCTTTAGAACTGATATGCATTATAGAACATTTGTTTATAGAACAGGGTAGTAAATATTAAGGTAGCAAATATAAATGCAGGCACTTCAACGGCTTCCGCTCCATATTAATCAAATGAGCATCATTCGAACAAATATCCCAGATTTTGCTGCTAAAATGCTTCTCTGCTGCAAGAAAGTTATTCCCCAAGAATCTGGGAGATGTTTAAAATATTAAAGTCATTTAAGAGAGGCAGGAATCAAGATGCTGATTTATTCCTGACTCCTCCACTTTAGCTTGGCACACAGGACAGCTGACCATTACCAGCGAGGAGGAAGAGGAGCTGCTCGGTCCGGAGGACTGAGCCGATGAGGGCGTGGCAGCAGAAGCTGACTGCATCTTTGCCTTTTCCCTTGAGGCTGCTGAATTGCTGCTTAATGTCTTCTCGAAGAAATCAAAGATCCTGGCTGAGCTGCTTCGGTCGTCCCATGACCTCTTCCTCGACGGCTGACCTCCAACTGCAGAGCCGAGTTTAACGGCAGAATCTTTGAAATATTTGGATTGGGTCGATGTTGTGGCGCTGCCCTCAGCTGCTGCGTGTTTTAGAGGGGAATGCTGCAGACTGGAGTTAGATGTAAAGGGAGGGGATATCTCAGTGGAAACGTTTGATCCTTTGGTCTCAGACAACTGACTCGGTGAATTCCTGACGTTACTGCCGTTAAAAAGCTTCTGAATAGAAGTCTGTTTGATTTGATCTCCTTGATGGTTTCCAGCGTTGCTCTGGGATTTAGAAACTTTAACAGGCGAGCCGTTAATGTTGACAAAGACTCTAGTGTTTCCGACGGATCGTTTCACTGGAGGTTTTCCCCCGGTGGTGCTAGCCGGTCTGAAAGAGGGTGGGACGTTTGAGATCGAGTCGCTTTCATTGGATGAGCCGGAGCGGATTGGAGAGGAGAAACCTCTGAGAGGAGAGGAAGGGATGGAGGATGTGGATGAAGCAGGCACCGATGGAGAGCGAGGTACAGAGGAAGAAGAGGAGGTTTGGGACATCCCCCCCAGGAGGAAGCCTTTCCCACTGAAAGGGATTATGTTCCTGATGTCCTGAGATCCAGAACCTGAGCAGAGAGACAACAGCTATTGAGAACTGTGCTATTGGTACAGATAAAGGTGAACACTGTATATTAGATTAATAATGATCACCTTTGACCGTTTCTGTTGGCTTCTTCTTCCTCTCTGACGTCTTTGCCTCCTTCTTGTTTTTTTTCCTGTATCCTTCAGGCTCCTTGATCTTGGTGTACGTCCCACCACATGTCCTCTGGTGGTCCCCCCACCAGGGGTCCAGGGAAGAAGGGGCCCGGTTCATGGCCCTCTTCACATACCCAAAGTAAGGCTTACGAGTCTGGCAGGGCCCGTTGCATCTCCACCAGTGCTGCCGGTAGACGTCCACTTCGTCATGGAAGCTGTGGTAGATCTAGAAAAGTAAAAGGCAGTTTCAGGTCAACAATACGAGGATGATAAGCTGACGGACGCCAGATCAGGAGGAAGTACGCCTACTGTGATGTTTGTCCCGCTGGCTTTGTTGATCCTGTTCATGTGTTTGCAGAACTCGGGTCCGTGGCCGTCTCGGTCTCGGTTGTTCTGAGTCACGAACAGGAGGGCGTGGATCATTTCATGAAGGAGAGTCTGTGGAGAAAAAAAAAACATGTTTAACTTCACTTTCCCACGACAGGAACTGAAGAGAAACAATAAACAGTAATAATTAAGTTTGACCTTTGAGACACATTATGGAGCTTAAAGGGGAACAGCGTTTTTTTTTTTTTACATTGGGCCCTTGATTTTACGTTATTACATCATATTCTACTTAAACATATGAGTTTTGTGTCATTTGGAGCTGTTCTGAAGATATTCCGTTAGGTTATATCCAAGTAACGTCTTCCTATGGGCAACGACTTGAAGCCACAAACTAAACTGTTCATAATTTATCATTTATGGTACGCCAGCATTCATAACATGTAGGCGAATCACTGTCCCCCAGACACCCGCAGTTATATTTTTTTAAAACAAAGCGGCACGTGTATGAAGTCATCCATGCGCTGGACTGGAGTTGTGACAGGCAGCTACGCTCTACCCCTTCTATTCATTCGGCGAGCTAATCTGAATCATTCAATTCCATTTCGAGAGCGAGATCATCTGTGGTAGTAGCACTAGACATCTTCCAGGCATGTGAGTAAAACTAGCAGCAGTTCAGCGGACAGGGTGAATGAAATTAGCCGGCATGATGACATCATACACACTCCGCTTTATTTAAAAAAAATATAAATATAAAAAATATAACCGCGGATGTCTGGGGGACAGTGATTCGCCTACATGTTATGAATGCTGGCGTACCATAAATGATAAATTATGAACAGTTTAGTTTGTGCTTTCAACTCGTTGCCCATAGGAAGACGTTACTTGGATATAACCTAACCGAATATTTTCAGAACAGCTCCAAATGACACAAAACTAATATGGGTAATGAGAACATCATAATAACGTAAATAGAAGGGGCCAAAAAAAAAACGGTGTTCCCCTTTAATAAAATCTTGTTTGAAAATGACAAACGGTCTGACCTCCACCAGATCTTTCCTTGGTCTGAGCTTCAGCAGCGGCTCACTGAGCCGGATGGAACACAGTCCGCCTCGGCCTTCGTAGGAACACACACCGGCACACCTAGGTGAAGAAAAAGAAAGAAAAACCAGGAAACAACTCAGCTATTTTTAGAAACAAAGAAATATTTATACCATTCACTGTTAAAATCACCAGTTGAAAACTTTTATAAATAAATAAAGTTTTAACAAATCCCAAACTGGCTGTAAAAGGTTATGCTATTGGTATAGAATGATATAATCCAGGTTTGGAAGTTCTGGATGTTGTAGTTTTTGAGTTAAACAAGCTTGCATGTGGTCCAGGTGCAAAAAATATAAAGAAATAAAAAGCATTTTTATGGACCTAAACTGATCCATCATTAATCAAATAAACCTTTGACAATTTAAAAACTGGGTTTAAAATAGTCTACCATCAGTATAGCATAGTATAGCCCAGATTTGAAACATCTAAGTACCATTGTTTTCTAGCTCGACTGGTTCTACTGTGGTTTAGATGCGAAAAAGCCTTTGCTTAACTTTTATAAATCATTAATTAATTACTCAATTAAATTATTTGGCAGGTACTTTAAAATATATAATCCGGGTCTAAAGTGTTTTACTGGTACTATAGAGTTTGAGCTGGACTCAAGCAATATAGAAAAAAAAAAAGAAACTTAATGAAAAGTTATTGAATCGTGTGTTTAATGAATTCTTACAAATCCGATACAACTAGATATAGCTTTCACAATCTGCTAAAGGGGTGCAAAAGATTTAAATATTAATTTTGAGTAATTTAATCCTAGTTTGAAGAGTTTAAATATTATACTGTATAAATTAGAGTAGATTAAAGCTACTTAAGGTTTTGAGAAACGCACCTTAGTAGTTTCCCCAAACAGAAAAGAAGGTTCACTACTGAAAAAGGTGAAATGCTCTACTCCACCTTCAACCTTCTATCTTACGACGCTTCCTCTGTAGCGTGGCTGGATTTAGAGATAAGGCCAGAAGCTCATAGCCTCGTGAGACCATCCTGATCTTGCGAGCTTTCAAGGTTTCACTCGCAGATCAGTCTGGTTACTCTCCGTTAAAGAAAATTTGGAGCCGTTCACCAAACGAACGTCCAATCAGTGTTGGCTTTGAGGCGGGTTGAGGTGTGACGCAACGAGAAGCGCAACAGTTCAGTCTAAAGAACATGGCGGCTTCAGCCGATGAAACTAGCGTTAGCGTGGCTATCGAGCAAGTTTTATCGGAATTACAGAGTATTTCTTCCCTGAAAGAAGAGCAAAACACTGCTCTGGAGGCTTTTCTCAGAGGAAAAGATGTTTTTGCTCTTCTCTCGACTGGTTTCGGCAAGAGTAGCCTGGCTTGTGGTTGTGTTTTCGTCGTCGCTCTGTTAGTACGTCATATGCTTCGTTGATCTGATTGCTTTATTTGGCCCGTCTATCACCAACATAGGCCAATCAGCTAACCAATATTTTCGCCCCTTCTCAAAATTACTTCAAGGGAAGGTTTCCAGATGGATATGCGGAGCAAATCCATCTGGCGGAGTCAGGTTAAGAAGCTCAATAATCTGAAGTCAGTTGGAATATATCAATCATCTGGATATTAAGCATTTTTTTTTTTTGCAGGTTGCCAAATCATACACCATAGGGCAGAGGTCTTCAACAGGAGGTCCGCGACCCCTAGGGGGTCTGACCCCCAAAGTTTTGGTTGATTAGACTGCAATTTTTTCCACTAATTGAAATGTCTTTAAATCCACATTAACAGGAATTCAACACACTGTAGTAAACAGATAAATGGAGGCAGAAGATGTCTTTCAGTCATCAATGCACACATTCAGCGACACACAGGAGCTCTTTTAAGCTGGGCACCATTTCATTCACAACACCTGTCCCATCAACCAGGAATCAGAAATACTTTAATAATCCCAGGGAGAAATTACTTTCATTACATGACTCCATCTGTAATAGAGTGACTATAGGACCAGTTTTATATAACACTATTTCATACAGCATATATTGCATATATATATAATTAGGGGTCCCCGCTTCATCTCGCCATCAGTTTGGGGGTCCTTGGCCTGGAAAGCGTTGAAGACCGCTGCCATTGGGGAAAGATAAGGAACTTTTGGAAGGATCCTCTTCTGGTTCTGGCCAATAAATATCTTGTGATCTCATGGAGCTTGATGTTCAGCAGGGGGATGAATGGGTTTCCTATCTTGTCACCAATTCGATCCAAACTTGGAGATTTAGAAGTCCACTCTGGATTTGACTTAATACATAAAGCTTCGCTATGGAATTTTGTGTTGAGAAATTATGATTGTTTTTGTCAAACAACCCAAAACAAAATATAATATAAAAGATAATATGCGGGCAAAATATAATCATCAAACTGCTTTAGTTTCAGATTAAAATCATTATCTGTTGTGTTTTCTGTGAGAGAGGGCACTCCACATGATTATTATTTGAAATATTAAATTAAAGGTGACTTACAGAGTCATTCTGGGGCTCCACTTGACCTCCACCCCGCTAAGTTTCCCCCAGAAAAACATGTGGTTGAACTCCAGGAACATGGCCCTAACGTCTGGGTTGGGGTCCAGCATCTCCCAGGACTCGTCTACGATGCTCAGGGGCTTCTCAGGGGAAGAGGTCTGCGGCGTCCAGCGGTGAACAGCGCCGCTTCCACCTCCAGGTTCCCCAACTTTCTGTTTCTTACTGCTCTGTCCGAAGTCATCCTCCAAGAAGCACTCTGGTGGTAACTGTGAAGTCTGATATTCGTCGTCAAACTGCTCCTGAAGCTGAATGGCGAGCAGAAGATCAGCATCCATGACGACGGAGAAGTCAAGGCTAACTAGCTTCGGACCTCAAAATTCATGCTAAATATCATCAACTAAAGTTTTGAGTTGAACCACCGTTTTGAAGAGGTCACATTAATAGCCCATCAGTGTAAACCTATTTGCATTTGCGTTACATTTTCGAATTTAGTTATGTTTTCTGACCTCTGAATTATGCCTAAAGCTAGCGCCATCAGATTGTGACAGTACAAATGATCTACTTCCGGTGGTTTCAACATTACACATCGATTTCCGGTACATTTCAAAATAAAGGCGTGTTTCTTCCAATATAGTCTTTTTAACTCATTTAGCAAATATTTGAAAAAATAATTAGCTAAATAACAAACATTTAACCACAAAGTCCATATAAAAATTAGGCATATCTCAAATACATGGCAACTTGTAGGCAGTAGAAAATATTTCTTGAAGTTTTCCTGCTTAGGAAAGACCCGGATGTTGTTCTACTATCTAGTGAACGGGGTAAATTAATCTGTTGAACACTGTAAACAACACTTTTTAAAATCATACGATCACACATTTTCTTGTCACTGAAGTTAAAGATTAAGAAAAAAATCTATCTATCTATCTATCTATCTATCTATCTATCTATCTATCTATCTATCTATCTATCTATCTATCTATCTATCTATCTATCTATCTATCTATTGATTTTTTTTCTTTAAACACTTGCTATTATCAATATTATTTTTAGTTATTAATCACCACTAATAGGTCCTCAATTTTTTACGAATATTGTGGAGGCTATTAAAAATTTGATTGCCCGTGTTTAAAACCAAGTGAAACATAAATTCATGCATTAGATTACAACTGTGAGATATTTTTATAATTTTATTTACCTATTCCATATTATATGTTTCATGTTGCATGATTGTACCATAAACAATTCCTAGTTTGTGAACTCCTTCACTAACAATGGTAATAATAAACCTGATTCTGATTCTGATTCTGAAAATCAACCATCTCATTATCTAACTTTAAGCAAATTTAAAATCTTTCTTTTCCTTATAACATTTAAATATAACTTATCTATTTTACAAAATACAATTATCAAAATGTAAGATGCTTTAGTGTATGTACAACGCTTCAATAAACGTGCTTAACGAAACAAGTTACATGAATACAAATTTAGTTTACTTTACTTTGTTGATATGTGTGAACCTGAATGTACCTTTCCAATATGGCGGCGCCATTGACGCGCCAATCATAGAGATCCCGTGACTCTCACAACCCGGAAGTCAACGCTCGTACAGCTTCCTGTTTGTGTACAGGCGGATGTGGAAGAGTTTTTCTCCGCTGTTCTCATTCGTTTCTGTCTTATTTATACAAATTTTATTTAATAAGTGAAGAAACGAAGAATTAAAAATGTCTGAAACCGGGAACCGACTTCGGAAACTTCTCGAATCGCCTAATTTCGACCCACAGTCCTACGTGAAACAGTTGTCCCAGCAGTCCGACGGTGACAGAGACCTGCAGGAGCATCGCCAGAAAATCCAGACCCTGGCAGACGAGACGGCCCAGAACCTCAAGAAGAATGTGTACAAGAACTACAGGCAGTTCATCGAGACGGCCAAGGAGATATCCTATCTGGAGAGCGAGATGTATCAGTTGAGCCACATCCTGACCGAGCAGAAGAGCATCATGGAGAGCATCACCCAGTCCCTGCTCTCCACGGATAAAGATGAGACCTCTAAGGAGATGCAGGCAGCTTTCCCTAAGGAGACAGAGGAGCTGAAGCAGAGGACCCTCACCTCCCTGCTTGAGAAGGTAGAGGGAGCTAAAAACATCATGGACATCCCAGGGAGACACCTGGTCTACAATGGGGACCTTGCAGAGTATGATGTGGACAACATGTCGCTCATCCAAAAGGTACATGCTTTCCTCATGAACGACTGTCTGCTGATTGCCAACTGGTTGCCTAACCGCAGAGGCACGGTGAAGTATAAGTACAACGCCCTGTATGATCTGGAGAGCTTTGCTGTGGTCAACGTGAAGGACAACCCCCCCATGAAGGATATGTTCAAGATCCTCATGTTTCCTGAAAGTCGCATCTTCCAGGCAGAGAACAGTAAGGTCAAGAAGGAGTGGCTGGAGATCCTGGATGAGACTAAGAAAAACAAAGCCTCCAAGGAGAAGAAGGTGGAGGAGGCCCCTATGTCTCCCGTGCGGTCGGAGGTTTCCACCAATCCTTTCGACATGGAGGAAGATGAGTCAGCAGACTCAGAGGACAGCGTAGATCTCAGCCTCGAGTGGATTCAGGAGCTGCCAGAAGATCTGGATGTATGCATTGCCCAGAGGGACTTCGAGGGAGCTGTGGATCTCTTGGATAAACTCAGCGAGTATCTGAAGGACCAGCCGGTGACGCCCAGGGTGAAGGAACTCAGGGGGAAGGTGGATGAGCGTGTGCGGCAGCTGACAGAGGTCTTGGTGTTTGAGCTGTCTCCAGATCGCTCACTTCGGGGTGGACCTAAAGCAACCCGGCGGGCTGTCTCCCAGCTCATCAGATTAGGTTATTTTTTCATTTCTTTCTCACAGCAGAACCCATACTCACTTGTGTAAACCTAGCTTTACATAAGCCAATCATCTGGATAGAGGTAATATTCATTTTGGCCCTCTAATATATTACCTCACCATAATGCTGCCAACGCTGTGCTTGACAGCTGGTTTGGTCTTCCTAATAAAAACCTCAGCTGGGCTTCTCCACACATTCTTTGGATACTTCCACTCAAATGGTTAAAATGGTAGGGTAAAACCATATCAGTCCTACCTCTGTATACTCTACTGTTTTGCTTTTAGACTCTTAAATTTCATAAACTAGAAGTCAGCACTAAACAGGAACCATGTAATTTTTGGTTCTTAGAAGCTTGTTTAAAAGGCACTCTGATATCATGAGTTATGTGAAGGTGGGATTCATCTGCTGTAGATAACTTGGTGGATGTGGGATTAAGCTGCAGTAGATTAATCTGCAGTAGATAACTTAGTGAAGGTGGGATTCACCAGCAGTAGATAACTTGGTGAAGGTGGGATTCATCTGCAGTAGATAACTTGGTGAATGTGGGATTAAGCTGCAGTAGATAACTTAGATAACTTGATGAATAGGGGATTCATCTGCAGTAGATAACTTTGCGAATGTGGGATTCATCTGCAGTAGATAACTTAGTGAAGGTGGGATTCACCTGCAGTAGATTAATCTGCAGTAGATAACTTGGTGAATGTGGGACTAATCTGCAGTAGATAACTTAGATAACTTGATGAATAGGGGATTCATCTGCAGTAGATAACTTTGCGAATGTGGGATTCATCTGCAGTAGATAACTTAGTGAAGGTGGGATTCACCTGCAGTAGATAACTTAGTGAAAGTGGGATTCATCAACAGTAGATAACTTAGTTAAGGTGGGATTCACCTGCAGTAGATAACTTAGTAAAGGTGGGATTAATCTGCTGTAGATAACTTGGTGAAGGTGCGATTCATCTGCAGTAGATAACTTGGTGAAGGTGGGATTCATCTGCAGTAGATAACTTAGTGAAGGTGGGATTCACCTGCAGTAGATAACTTAGTAAAGGTGGGATTAATCTGCTGTAGATAACTTGGTGAAGGTGGGATTCATCTGCAGTAGATAACTTGGTGAAGGTGGGATTCACCTGCAGTAGATAACTTGGTGAAGGTGGGATTCACCTGCAGTAGATAACTTAGTGAAGGTGGGATTCACCTGCAGTAGATAACTTAGTAAAGGTGGGATTCATCTGTAGTAGATAACTTGGTGAAGGTGGGATTTATCTGCAGTAGATAACTTAGTGAAGGTGGGGTTGATCAGCAGTAGATAACTTGGTGAAGGTGGGATTCATCGGCAGTAGATAACTTGGTGAAGGTGGGATTCATCAGCAGTAGATAACTTGGTGAAGGTGGGATTCATCTGCAGTAGATAACTTAGTGATGGTGGGATTCATCAGCAGTAGATAACTTAGTGAAGGTGGGATTCATCAGCAGTAGATAACTTGGTGAAGTCGGGATTCATCTGCAGTAGATAACTTAGTGAAGGTGGGATTCATCAGCAGTAGATAACTTAGTGAAGGTGGGGTTGATCAGCAGTAGATAACTTGGTGAAGGTGGGATTCATCAGCAGTAGATAACTTGGTGAAGGTGGGATTCATCTGCAGTAGATAACTTAGTGATGGTGGGATTCATCAGCAGTAGATAACTTAGTGAAGGTGGGATTCATCTGCAGTAGATAACTTAGTGATGGTGGGATTCATCAGCAGTAGATAACTTAGTGAAGGTGGGATTCATCAGCAGTAGATAACTTGGTGAAGGTCGGATTCATCAGCAGTAGATAACTTAGTGAAGGTGGGGTTGATCAGCAGTAGATAACTTGGTGAAGGTGGGATTCATCAGCAGTAGATAACTTGGTGAAGGTGGGATTCATCTGCAGTAGATAACTTAGTGATGGTGGGATTCATCAGCAGTAGATAACTTAGTGAAGGTGGGATTCATCTGCAGTAGATAACTTAGTGATGGTGGGATTCATCAGCAGTAGATAACTTAGTGAAGGTGGGATTCATCAGCAGTAGATAACTTGGTGAAGGTGGGATTCATCAGCAGTAGATAACTTAGTGAAGGTGGGGTTGATCAGCAGTAGATAACTTAGTGAAGGTGGGATTCATCAGCAGTAGATAACTTAGTGAAGGTGGGATTCGTCTGCAGTAGATAACTTGGTGAAGGTGGGATTCATCAGCAGTAGATAACTTGGTGAAGGTGGGATTCATCTGCAGTAGATAACTTAGTGATGGTGGGATTCATCAGCAGTAGATAACTTGGTGAAGGTGGGATTCACCCCTCAGAGTCTGAATCAGTAGTTTTGTGATGACTAATGGATTCTGCTGGTTTCAGGTCAGTCTACCAAAGCTTGTGAGCTGTTCTTAAAGAACCGCGCAGCAGCAGTCCAGACGGCCATACGACAGCTCCGCATCGAGGGAGCCACGCTTCTGTACATCCACAAGCTCTGCAACATTTTCTTCACCAGCTTGTTGGAGACCGCCAAGGAGTTTGAGATGGACTTTGCAGGGAACACGGGCTGCTACTCAGCCTTTGTGGTCTGGTCCAGGTCCGCCATGAACATGTTTGTGGACGCCTTCAGCAAACAGGTCAGCTAAGAGACGAGTAAAATACGATTGTTTCAGAAAGATTTATTTCTCTCTCTTCCTGTGCAGAATAGTGCTTCATACGGTTTTTAAAAATTATTTCCCAGGTGTTTGACAGTAAGGAGAGCCTGTCCACAGCAGCAGAATGCGTCAAAGTGGCCAAAGAGCACTGCCAGCAGCTGACCGAGATCGGCCTGGACCTGACCTTCACTCTGCAGTCACTCCTGGTCAAAGACATCAGGGCGGCCCTGCAGAGCTATAAGGATATTATCATCGAAGCCACCAAGCACAGGAACTCTGAGGAGATGTGGAGGAGGATGAACCTGATGACCCCTGAGGCTTTGGCCAAACTCAAGGTGGAGCCGACTGTCCTTTTCCTCTTTTCTTCTGCTTTCTGTGGTGTTCTTTCATTCTTATCGTTTGTAGAACTCTTTGGATATAAAGTTAAAACAATATTTTTGGACTTCTTCACTTTTACATCTTTTTAAAGGTAAAAGTTAACCAAAAACATACATGTATATGAAAATCTTCAATAGAAAGTCCTTCGTGTTAGAACTACCGTACTGAGCTTGAATGTTAATTCACTGCTTAAAATTGAGATTCTGTAGCAAAATATAAGACCTTTTTTTTATTATTTCAGATTTTAGAAAAGAAACCAAATCAAATAGAGTTTAAAAGGCTGGATCATCATTTTTAATCATCAAATTTCACGAGAAGCAATATTTATGAAAGATTACACAGTTTATTGTTCTTTAAATTAAATTTTCTCTGTAATAAAACAACACGGATGAATAATGGTCTGACCAAATCAATGAAAAGCCAGACAGGAGATAGTAAGGTGCAGTTTTAAGTTAAAAAACAAAAAAACAACAATATTAGGGGAATACTAAGACATGTATAGTTTTGAAATAACAAGAACAAAGTTATAATGTTTGTGTTGTAATAATACAGTGTAAAATAAGTAGCCCAGTTATATCCAAACTCCTAACCAGACTGTTTCCCCTGGATAAAAACGTCCTGCTAAAGCTGAAGCCAATCACATCAATCAGATCTTTAAAAAACTATCACAGTTTCTTATTAAATGTACATTTTCTTGCTTTATTCTAGTAATATTACAGCTATATATTCATTGCATTATAGATACTTAATCGTAGAAACTAGACCTTGTAATCTTTCATTATAATTTGTTACTTTAAATATTATTAGACGGGACCTATGAAACAGTCAGCAAGGGCTCCACCGACAGGCAGCACTGATCTACGGAAGAGGATTAGGGCCACTGGAAAAAAAAAAAAAAGTTAACTGATTTTTTTTATTTTATTTCAGTATAGTATGGGGAACAAGTCAGAATTCTGACTTTAATTTCAGAATTCTGACTTTTTTCTCAGAATTCTGACTTTATTCTCAGAATTCTGACGTTTTTCTCAGAATTCTGAGAAAAACGTCAGAATTCTGACTTTAATCTCAGAATTCTAAGAAAAAAGTCAGAATTCTGACTTTAATCTCAGAATTCTGACTTTTTTCTCAGAATTCTGACGTTTTTCTCAGAATTCTGAGATTAAAGTCAGAATTCTGACTTTTTTTCTCAGAATTCTGACGTTTTTCTCAGAATTCTGAGATTAAAGTCAGAATTCTGACTTTTTTTCTCAGAATTCTGACTTTTTTATTGTCAGAATTCTGAGATTAAAGTCAGAATTCTGACTTTAATCTCAGAATTCTGACTTTTTTCCCATGTTAAACTGAAATAAAATTTAAAAATCTGTTTACTTTTTTTTTTTTTCAGTGGCCCTAATCCTCTTCCGTACTGATCAATCTTTTGTTCCTCAAGACATTTATATTGGATGTTATTATTATGATGATTCTTATCGTGATTGAATAGAAACTAAACCGACTCACCCACCCCGAAAATAAGAGAATTTTCAAGAAACAAATTCTTTCTAAAACTTCTATGTTGAACACATTTGCATATTTTTAATTTTAGAGAAAAATATGCATTTAGATATGAATTTATTTATGTATGTTGCTCCCTATTTTAATACTGTCTTAAAACTTGATGGATGCAGCCCTGACCGTTCTGTGGTTTATTTCTAAATTTTAATATAATGGTTTTTTGGACGCCGTCTTGTTGGTGCAAAGTTAAACTTTAACCCTCAAGTTTTGTTATTTGATTTTTTTCCATGCATTCAGCCACAGGAAAGGCGAGAGTTTGTATTTTTTTCTCACTCGCTGTTGCTAACATCTTGCTTCCTTACAAATAAAACTGAATCTTTGTTAAATTATTTATGTATAAATAAAACCCCCAGGTTTAACCCTTTAGTTAAGACATTTTTTACAGTGGTAAACATAAAAAATCCCCCCAAAAAAAGAAATGATAAAAAAATTAACTCAATATAGTAAAAACAAAAAACAAAAAAAAAACAAAGAGCAACCACCTTATATTTTGTGAAAAATGTAAACATTCCTTAAAAAAGTTTTGCAGCTTAAGGGTATAATGCAGGATTTTTGCGATTTTTTATTTTTATTTTATTTTTTGCCCTCTCCACTGAAAAAAACATGCACAACCCTGTAACCGCTCCCGAGAGGGAACGCTTATTAAACGCATGCAGAGCATGCATGGGCCCATTTCTCCTCGTGCACGCTCCGTTTAAAAGTTCCTGTTTGCATCGCTCATACAAGCTAAGTTTAAAAAAGATGATTTGAAATTTTTCCACCATGTCAGACTCACCACCGGTAAGTGAAAAAGGAGACGAGAACGTAGGACAACCTTACATAAACATATCACTAGAATGATTGACAATTAGGAGGACCACTTATTTTGATTATTCACCCAGAAAAAGAACATCCTCCACTATACCTTTAAGCAAATCAGTGTTTATATGTGAGTGTATGTATTTAACAGTAATACAATATTCTGTCTTGTTGCAGGAAGAGATGCGCAGCTGTGGTATCAGCTTCCATCAGTACACAGGCGACGACTGCTGGGTCAACCTGAGCTACACCGTAGTGGCCTTCACCAAGCAGATGATGAGCTTCTTAGAGGAAGGCCTGAAGCTCTACTTCCCCGAGCTGCACATGGTTCTGCTGGAAAGCCTGCGGGAGATCATCCTGGTGGCCGTGCAACACGTTGATTACAGCCTGCGCTGCGAGCAGGATTCAGAGAAGAAGTCCTTCATCCTGCAGAACGCTACCTTCCTGCACGACACCGTTCTGCCGGTGGTGGAGCGGCGCTTCGAGGAGAGCGTGGGCAAGCCCGCCAAACAGCTGCAGGACCTGAGGAAGAGCACCAGGTCGGTGCGGATCAACCCTGAAAGCACCACATCCTTGGTTTGAGACCGACAGGAACTTCTGAGGCCTTGTTTGACGAAAATGGATGAGACTGGAACAAAGACGGTGGCCGAGAACGCCCACACACCCTTTTCCTCCCTGCAATTTCAAGCTGAATCTCAGAGCTGTCCAAAACACTAAGTGCTGCTGGTTGTTTTGATTATGCAGAACCAGAAAAAAATAAAAGTATAATTTCAAACAGCTGCAGTAACTTTGGATAAACGTTAGAACATCTTTTTACACATAAAGAATTCTTTAGATCTGCCATAACTGTTCCTTCCATCAAGAATGGAGGCAGCATAGACCCAGACATTTAATATTTATTTATCTATCCCTCCAATACATGTAAGAATTTTTCTTTTTTGACAAATCAATAAATCCAGATGTTATTTTCCAGATAACCATTTTTTCCCACCATTGAGGTCCATATATTATTGCTGCTAGATTATCTGAGATGAGTTGGTTTATAAGGCAATGATATTGTAATGACCACCCTTGTACGTATGGTGATTTAATAAGGTGAGTTGTGTGACCTTAACACATAAAATGAAATAAAAATCATTACAAGCACAAAACATTCTGAGTGTTATTTTTAGAGAATAGAGAAAAGAAAACTGAAGTTATTGTTTCTTGTTCAGTTCTGTGGTTTACAGTCGATCCAGTGCAGTTTACACTTCTTCCTGTTTATAGTTTGTCTTTGCTGTTGAAATTACTATTTAAAAAGATAATTTATGTTATTTGAAAGTAGCTATAATGAACTGATTATCCAAAAACTGTATTTAAATAAAAAGTAGGCAATGATGAAATTAGTGAAGAGTAAAAACTATTTGGTTAGAATGCTAAAGTACTGACTGACCTGCTTACTACTCGGCATAACATCTTATTTGATTTGTCAAAAAGTATGCAAATTTACACAACATATATACAAATTATGGTGTTTGAAAGAATGAGATAAAAAATATTTAATTACACATTTATTTTAAGTGGAAGAAGCAATTTTGACAAATTAGTTTGAAAAAAAAAAATACTTTTGTTAAAGTGCAAATCAGTACTTACAGTATGTTGTAAATATAAGTTAGAATAGGGAAAGTCACTTCCAACAACAACATACAGTATATTGTTTACTGTTCTGTGAAGACAACCATCAGGCAGAATCCGCAGACGGGAAATAATATTAAACCCATGAAGGCTGAGCTAAACTAAAGTCTCAGTTTCACATAAACTATTTTTCTCTGTTATATTGTCTTAAAAACAAGCTTTTTCTTCATTGAGTAACGTAGTGTAACTCATCATTGGTGGAGAGGCCCGACATTTCAGGCTGGCCCCATCTTCCATGGGGCCCTGAACAAAATTTGACTTTGGGACGACTCATATAACTCATTGCAAATGCCAAAAAATAAAAAAGCACACCTGGGCTGTGTCACCCATGTTCGTAGATGTCCCTCTGATGTGCCTCCACATTAGCTGGGCTTCACTGCGCCATGAAACTGAACTGCTTTGAAGGAAGATGATATTGCTGCCTTATCTTTAAAGTACAAGAATAAGGAGTCAGCTGCATCAACGAAGGCTTCTTTTATAATAATAATAATAATAATAATAATTATTATTATTCATTTAATTAGGGGGGCCACATGCCAAAGGCATTGCCCACCTATTACTATTGCACATATTTATTCCGCGTATTATTAGGGGGGCCACATGCCGAAG